>NC_089140.1:33140320-33442195 GCF_009819655.1 Sylvia atricapilla
AGGATAGGGTTGTGAAAAAAAAAAAAAAAAAAAAAAAAAAAAAAAAAAAGAAAAAATGTAATATAATCACATTAAGAAGGGGGAATTTTAACAAGAAGATGAGAGAAGAGATTTCTTTGTGAGCCTTAAGAAAACTGTTGAACTTAAAACCCATTCAAACTGTAGGGAAGTTAACTTGGGCATAGCTGTCGTTCCTGCCTCAAATATGTAAAATTTTTCAGTATTAGCACAAAGGCAACCAAAAGAGTGCAGATTGAACAACCGGCACTGTACAGAGCTTAGTCCTCCTGGGAAGGGGGTAAAGCCAAACCAAGGCCAGACCTGAGGTCAAGAAGAACAGAAGGTCAGACTGGATGGAGCTTTGAGCAATGTTAGCAGTGAAAGATGGACTAGATGATCTTTAAAGGTCCTTTCCAACCCAAACCATGCTATGATGATAAGAAGACAGTACATATTTCTTAGACTTTTTGATAGTTGGCATTTTTCAGGAGCTATGTTAGTCCAAACACAGCAAGCAAATTGTTAGCAGCTGTGTGCTGCTGTGTCACTCATACTACTACTGCTATTATTATTAAATATTATTATTATTATTATTCACAGTAATAATTCTGTTAGCAAAGCCACAGAAGAGAAGTATGTTAACTGAAGACTGTTTCTGCATGCACAAAAAAAAAAAAAAAAAAAAAAAAAAAAAGACAGGAAGACCCAAAAATCATTTTGATTGTCAGCATAAGAGGATTTAAAATAAAGGACTACAGTCCTCACCACCCTTCCCACAACCCCCCAAAAAGAAGTTCTATTTATTGTAGTTTTGTGCAGAAGTGAAGAAAGGCTGAACCCCAAGGAGGAGCCCAGGAAGGTTTCTTTCCTTGGTGGCTTCCTGGCTGGAGAAGGGCCAAGCATTACTCCCAGAAGCCTCAAGCTACTGACAGTACCTACCACAGCCCATTTTTCCTTTTAACAGAAAAGGGTCATGTCTAGAAAAAGACCACTGCCTTCTCTTAAGAATGGAACTTATGTGATTAGAGAGTCTCTCTCCTGGCATAATAAATCATACTTTCCTGTGCTGTTCCCTAATGCTGAATACTTCCAGTGTTCAATATTTCAGGTACTTCTGTTGGTCAAAACCCATACTGATTTTCTGGAAGTTGTTTCACTCGCATTATACTTGTACAAAAACATGATTTATTTTAATGTCAGGAATAAATTACGGATTTTTAGAAGGTTTTTTCTTCCCAAGAAAATAGATTATTCTTCCCCCAGAATTACCAGGTATCCTCAGGTCTTGGTTTTCCTTCTCTTTATTTAGAAAGCCACATGTATGAGTACACTAAATATTTATGAATATAATTTATGAGACCAGTTGGTTTTTTTTCTTGCCAAAAGTAAGAAGCTGGCCTGTGTGTGGTCGGAAAAATTCTATGACTAGACTGAAACCATGGAGGTGACAGCAATTTCATAATCAATAAGGAAAATGCTTAAAAATTCCATATATTACATAGAAAATACATCCTAAATAATAAGAAAACATACATAATCTCTAGGCTAACCAAACTGTTAATTCAAAATAAAAAGCAATAAGGGAAATTAGGCACAAGACATTCATCAGCAACATTACAAAGGACATAAAAAGTGTACTATTTTCCTGGCTGAATTAATTTATTTTGCTTTTGTTGTATTTGTTTACTGGTTTCCTTGTTGTCTTTAAACAAGTTGATTTGGGCTTCCACTCAAAAATTAAAGAGAGTGTCTCCACTGAGTGTATGAGACGCCATATCAGGCCTCAAGACAAGATACAATGCACCAACCTAACCTCCCAAAACTCTTCCAAAACAACCACCCATTGCACTCAGGGAGCAAATCCTGCCTCCTCTGCTGCTTGGCACAGCCTCTCAAATGTTGCCCAGATTTCTGAAGAATGACAAGTGGTAAGATTTTCATCACTGCAGATCATCCCAAATAGTAATTTTTATTGATTGACATATCATCCCTCACAAGTTAAACCACGCTTTTTATAGGAAAATACAGCATAATCAGGAACAAATGGTTAGTATCTGTTCTTCACTATAGACATCAGATTAATACTCAAAAAAACCCCACTTAGATTTATCAAGTTAAAATTCCTCCAAGCCAATACTTGACATGAGTGCAACTAACAAATAGAGATATTTTTAAAACTAACTGAAAACCAAAATAAAATGTTTGCATTTGAATTTCAAAATAACAATTCCCTAAAGCTAACTGTGTTGACTAGAGCAGAAGAGACAATGATGCGGATTGGGGTCTTTTGAAGCATGTTACCTCAGTCCCACTGAATGTGGAATGGGACAATTATGTTCTGGCATCGTGGAATCCTCCACATTTACAAAGTTTTCTTATCTCTTGAGTTGGGGAGTTCCTTCTTTCTTGCCTCCAGTGTACAATTTACGATACAGTTCAAGTATTTATAACTAGGTTACTTTTCATGTTCCCCTCGGTGCCTGTTTTACAAGAGTTTGGAAAAGAGAAGCATATCCTATAAATTCAAAGTTTGAAATCCACTGGTACTTATCAAGTATCAGTTTGAAGATTCAGAAACTTTACTAGACAGCAGAATTCTCTGCCACCACCTATTGTAGCCTTAATAAAGTGAACTTTTCTGTTTACATGGTGGTTAAAGAAAACTGCTGATCAGAGGTCTTCAGCTAATCTTGTGTTCTGCAGAAATGCAAAGACTTTTCTGAATGAGGAATGTGTTTGAAGCTCCCAAAGTAAAGAAAGATGTTACTCTGGGCACTGAGTACTTGCCCATATAAACAAGGTACACCTTCAGATCTGTCTGTGATACTGTATGGATCTGTGACTACTGTAAATAGATAAACTTCACAGGCCATTGGTTTTGTTTTTGTTAACCTGCAGGATTAAACCCATGGGCACATTTAGAAGGTTTATTTCAGTCTGATATTCCACTGACTCCTCATTCTGCCTAAGGGAACCCAAATATTTCCAGGGTGGATATGTGATCAGTTATTTTATATGCAGTTTACTCTCAATGGAAATTCAACCAAACAAAACAATCTTCATGAGCACCATTCTTTACCACTGTGTTTGCCTTCAGAAACATCTTGAGGCAGGGGATCCTTAATGGGTTTTAAAAGGTGCTCATATCCAGTGCCTGAAACTATAAGCCAAAAACAAAAACAAAACAAAACAAAAAAACAAAAAAAAAAAAAAAAAAAAAAACAAAAAAAAAAAAAAAAAAAAAAGAAAAAAAAAAAAACCTTTATTAGTTCCAAAAGAGAGAAACTTATGCAACACCATCTGTACTGGTTTTCAGATAAGATACTTCCCATCTTTTTTTATATATATAGATTGAGAAATTCCAGCTGAACTAGGATTTCTCAACCACCTATCATGACATCTGAATTTCTCAGTCATTTAAGAGTGTTCAGAGTTGATGGGAATGGTGGGGTTTTTTTAAAACCAGATATTAATTGATTTTTAAATCTACTCCAAGCCCAGAACAAGCTTTCACTTGTAAGAGACCTAGTAAGTCTATTAACCCTGAGTAGTCCAAACTCTGAAAAGCAGTTCTCTAGGAAAATATCTGAGAAAGAATTCGCAGTTTTATTTTAAAAGTCTCAGCCAAAAATCAGAGAAGCCCCAATATAAGCAATTTTGCATTTGCAACTATTTACATCTGATGGTTTCCCTTCCTTGGGCCAGTGTCAATCAAAATTATATCTTTGTTTGATTTTTAACAGACCATATGCATTATATCTGATTCTGTAAAATATCGTGAAGTTCATACTATCATCTTGTATATTTAATATGATATTTCTGTCAGGTGTGCTGTATTGTCATTCACATGCAGCAGTGATGGAGCAAATGGGTTCTGTGAAGCTTCATTGCCCTCTGGAACAGCAAAGGCAAAGAAAAGGGAAGCAAAATTTTCCTGGGTACTCTAGACATGAGTATCTCTTGCTGTATCCTCTCATCCCTGCTGCTCCTGCAGAGCCTGCTACACCCAGTACCTGGGGCAGTCAGGTATTCCCGGCTGAGGCAGAACAGTCAATGCTAGTGCTCCAGATCACACTCATGCTTCCTCAGAAGTCAAAAAATACCAACATCAACCCAAGTTGCAAAAGTACCTGGCACAGATCTCTCTCACACAGGCAGACCTGAACCTGCAGGAGCAGTGCCTTCATCTCCTGAGCTCAGTGTAGCAGCCTTGAGTCTGAAGGACAACCTGCAATATCAGCAGACAACACAGGTTATGAGTTTATGCCTGCTCAAACCCACCTGCACATCTGTTCTTCGCCCAGTTCCAGAGCTCAGCCCAAAGCTTTTGGAGATCTCTCATCTCTTCAACACCAGCAGGGCCCACAAGTCACCCTCTGTACAGCTTTATATCATCTTTCACACAAAGATCTTAAACCAATTTGCCGGCATTGATTAAGCCTCATAAACTCCTCTGGGAGTTAAATAAAGGTTGTTATACACACTTTATACCAGAGTTTACCTTAAGAGTTTTTCCAAGTGCTTGTTCCTGCTGACCTATGCAAGAGCTACGCTCAGTGTGAATATGCTGACATGCTGAAATGCTGTTTTGTGTAGGTAAGCCTAAGTTTAGTTTTCCACTAAAGTAACATATGGGAAAACATGCACTTAACTATGCCCAGTGTGATTTAAATATGTTGCATACTCAAGGGCATACATGAAATAAGACATGTCAACCCGACTGTTCCGGGCTTTGTAAGACAGCCAATACACTTGCAAGTAAGGTAGTCTCTGGACAAAATTATAGCATTCATTTTCAATATCATGAAAACTGATCAATTCTGGTTTAGATTTTAGACACTGAGCAATGTTGGACTTTTTTTAGCCTTTTCACTGACAGTTGTATGAAAGGTGCTATGATTTTCCCACTAGATCCCTCTAAAGCAGGCCATACGCAGTCAATTGAGCTGATGCTATGCATTTTTATGGAGTTTATATGAGTTTAACCCCAGGATTAATATGCCTCTCTTCAGAGATTGGGCTGTTGGAGTCCTTTACTTATTCCTCTAAAACACAGGTGATAGTTCTGGCACTGATGCAAGACAATCTGTCTACATTACTGAGCCTCCCATCCAGTCATGAAATGAAATGTTTTCTTTTTTTGCCTTGAACACCACAAGAGCTGCTGAGGTTTCAGTTCTGACTAGAGTGAAGCTCATAATTTTGTCACTGGCTTTACTAGGATCAGGACTTCCCCCAGACCAAAGGTATTCCACTGACAGTCAGTGGACCCTTGGGCATAAATGGGCCACTTCTAAGCCAGCATACAAAAGCCGATCTGTCATGCATAGTTTTTAATTCTCTCTGTGGACACCCCTGAAAACCTTACAGACCCATATTATGAAAAACATTGAAAGACATTTCCCCTAGCCACTGAGAAAGATAAGTTCAATAAAAAAAAATGATGTCATGTCAGCACTGCTAGTTTGGGTCTTTATTGAGGTCTCTTGACACAATAAGGCCTGTTTCTTATATACACGTCCAAACTGTGGTCCAACCTGTGGGTGTCCCTGCTTGATGGACAATTTGCCTCTATGTTTAACAGCACATATGTCACTTGTGTCTTGAACAGCCCAATCCAGAGGACAGGACTGGACTTTCTAACATCATCCTGGCCCAAATTTCCACCCTGCTTATGCTTAAGCTCCAGTTTCTCTTTCTGCATTTGCCTTCATCTTAAAATGTCACAAGCCCACTGCACAGCTTGGGGATCCTTAGGGATTTGCAGTGCTAAGATATGCAGGAGACTTCCTGCAATAGAATTAATAAGGTTTGAGTGCAAACTTGCCAACTACCCAGGTTTTGCTTGATAAATACAGTTTTGGGTTATTTCAGGCTTTCAGGAACTTGGCAATACTATAACAGCAGGACTAAGGGGCAGAAAAAAACCACATATGAATCTTAATAAGAGAGAGAACCCACAGAGCCATTTGAAAAATGCTCCTGCCACGACAGCTAAGGCCCCAAATACAGCCATCTGCCTCTTTTTTCCCTTTCCCCTTTGCTACACTTCCTCTCCCAGATGTTTCTCATCTACTAAGGTAGCAATTCAGGCATTTATGTAACTGATCCTAAGGAGTGCTGCATGTGATTAGCATCAAGTCACCAAAGAACAAAGAAATGCAATTAATCCTCGTTTAAATAAAAAGCAGATTAGATAAGATTAAACGTATTAGCAATGGTAAACCTCAGATGGTTTGTAGACCAACACTGGGCTGGAAAAGCATTTGGGAGTGCCAGTATAACCCAGATCCTATCCAAAGTTTCTGAAACCTCCATCCAAGAAGGCTTGAAAGCACAAGGAAAACTCTCCTGTATGGTACTTTCGCTCCAAAACAGTGGGGAAAAAATCCCACTCTCACAGTATGTTGACAACTGGTTAACACCTGGTGGCACCAGCATCTCTGATTGTGGTCAGAAACAAGAAAACATTGACGGTAGAGTTGCCCTTTACTAAGCAGACTTTAGCTGAAAGGACTTGTAAGACAGATTTGAGGGTTGGTTTAGTTGGTTGATCTATTTGTTATAGCCTGAATTTGTTTCTAGGCTTATGGCAGAAAAATGACCACTGCCTTGTTATCCCAATGGTATTCATGATGTATGTGCCTCTAAAGGAGCATTTTGAGCAACTCATCTTCACAAAATAACTCCTATCTGCTGATGGGGGGTAGGTTGTTGATACTCTGATTTCAACAACATTTTTGTCAACATCTGAAACAGAAACATTTTGACCAACTCAGAGAAGAGATTGCAAATAGTAGTGAAAGGCTCTTCCCTAGCAGCTTGCAGATCTTGCCTGATTTGCCACCAGGAGTGGACTTCAGCTAATCTCACTGCAGGATCTGCACTTCTGTTTTTAAAGTGATCCAAAACCTAAGGTTTTAAGCAAGATATCTTAAGATTTCTTATTTCATCAGAACCAATTTTCATTACCCTTGTTCACAAATTTCTACTATTTCTACATATAGAATGGAATTACGAATGAACTCTATATCAATCAGGAAAAAATTATTAACTAAGAAAACTAATTTTAAAAGTCTTTCTGGGAAGATAGGACAGAGAGGTGGATGACTGGACAAATTCTTTGGAAACTTCTTTGAGGAACTCCTTGAAACAAGCATCTTCTAAAGTTTTCTTCAACATCCAGTCCAGAGAAAGCAAAAAGTGGAGAACAGAAACCCTGTCACTAGAAAGAAAAAAAAAAATCATTCAATATCAGAATCACAATCTGTATTCAGAGTTTTCCATCTAAGAATGGTCACTCCAGAGAACATATTTATAGTGAAATGACAAGCAGAGACTGTTGAGGATTACAAGCATACACATGCATCACACTGTAGTTCTTTCCCATTTCCATGACTATTTTCATAGTCTTTAGTTTGAAGAGGAGAGATCAGAGACAGCCAGGGCCTCTCCTGTAGGACTGGTCCAGCTAACCTCTGGAAAACAGCCATTCAGTACACATCATAATTTGCTCTCAGTCTGAACTGGAGCCTCCATTAAATCAACACACAGGGCCAGATTCTCAGCCAGTGTACAGTGAAGTAGCTCCACAGAAGGCAACTGATGGCAGCTAAGATCTGATCGATGGGGTTAAGTATGCTGGTAAAGCTTCAGCCTCGGGCAAGATGATTTCTCACCTGTTTCCCAACATTTATTATTCATGGCTGGATTTCAACTCCTTTCCTCACAGTGACTAGCACCCTCCTTGAGAAGAGCCTTACTGAGTTCTCAGGTATACATGGAAAATTTAAAAAGGACTCAACAGGAGGGGAGCAGGACCTTCAGTGGTAAAAAAATTAAATACCTCAGAGGTCTCAAACCCTACCCCTTTTACAAACTAACAAAAATCCCTCTCATCGGCCTTAAACCCTGCCATTCAGAAACTTTAAAACATATGGTTGGCAAACAGTTGGATTTCATTCTAATGAAATGCTAATAAAAATGGAAATGAATAATTTATTTTGGTGGTGCTGCACTCAAAGAGTGAGAATAACTTAGTAACGATGTGGTGTTCAAGATGATTGCTGGGAAATGCTTTAAAATCTGTCCTGTCTTTTACCTGTTTAGATTTATACCACCTCAGATGTTAACAAGCCCTTAGGTGGCTTCTTAATGCCAATGTAAATACAAAAACAAGAACAAAATGTTTCCTCGTGCATACATACATATCGTTCCTGCAAAAGGCCACTTCTGTCACTCAGAGCTCAGGACTGTTCTTCTTTTAATTTGGCATCAATTCCACGGCTGGCTGTTTAATAGTATTATTTGTGTTGGAGGTAAGCCAGACACACACTTTTCTAACCAATTTGTCCAATAAAATGGATTATTTTGTTCTAGGTAATCTGTGCACTACTTCTTGAAAACAGAGGAATCTTTAAAACCATTTGTACAAATATTCTTGGTTTATGTCTTATGCTTTCTTGTTGCCCTGCTCAATACCAAAGCTTCTATCAAAGCTAAGTACGTTTTGATACATTCACAGAAAAAATGACTGTTCAGCCTTAATCACAATCTTCATTTTGACACCTCTTTTCTTTCCAGAAAGTTAAAAATAGCGATTTTTTTTTTTCAAACTCTGGGAGGATAACTTTTCTTGTCTTACCCTTACAGTCCTTTGGCCACCAAGCCCATCATCTTTTTCTGGGTAGAAATGGAAGAAAGGCACAGTAAAATTAACAAAGCAGGCTTCCCTTCCCACTATAGAGCAGTGCCATCAGTTCCCCTCCCTTGCTCTCATCAAAGCCAGAGCAAATGGCTGCCTCCAAACGAGGCACATGTGGCTGAGCAGCACATACGGTGTAGGTTTGGTGAACTGGAACATTAAACAAGACTAAATGTTTGAACACACCCTAACAGATTCTTTTTTTCTTTGAACTGTTTTTCCATATTTGCACATTTATCAGTTTTCCAAGGTTTAAGAGCTCACATCTGAGATTGTGATTGCTCTGTTTAAAGATGTTAAAAATGGCCCAGCGGGTTCAGCAGCTACTGCAGATGGCCTGGCAGATGAGCAGATGAAGCAGGCTGGGAGACCACCTTCTCTTAAGAGGAGCTGGAGAAACACAGAGCAGAGAACAAAACACGCAAATCGTCATAACAATGTCTAATAAAAATGGTCATAAACACAAAAATCAGATCAATAAATATGTTTTATTTTCAGAACAATCCTGAAAGGATTAAAAAAAGGGAAAAAAAAAAAATCCCACCACATTACCCTAAGAAGTCATTGTTTCCTGTGCTGGACGTGCAAATAAACAGAGACAGATATTGTGTGAAAAACACTGTATGTTCACTGACAGTTTAGCCTTTAATACAGCTAAATCAGAAGCAGAGTAAGCAAGGAGGCAATGAATATAACTGTTTGGCCCCAGAACAGAACTGGACCTCCAGCAAGGCAAGCATAAATACCTACTGCCTCCTTCCCATACAGATCCAGGTGGTTAAGTGCCTGTCCTGCAGTTGTACTTGGATCTGGAATCTCTTCTGAGTGGAAAGTAAGCCACCTTGATGGAGCTCATGTTTAATGATTTTATTTCTTTAGCTGCGACCATCTGTGGTGCCAACACACTGGTTTTGGCCAATATTCTCTGCCTGGGGTGAGGCGCACAGCCCAGGGCAGTGTGACAGGGGCTCAGCCATGTGCTGCTGGCAGGGCAGAGCCTGCCTGGCCACTGTCCTTGGGCACACAGAGGAGCTGCCAGCAGCTGCCTGCTGCCCACACATGCCTCTGGGCAGGAGGGACTGTGCAGGAACGAGAAGGTACCAGGACCTACTGTGGCACAATGACAGCAACACCAAGCCCTACTCCAGAGCAGCCAAGTCAGCATCATGCTATGCCCAGCTGATGTTCCCCCAGAAACCTCTCTGCTGGAGAACTGCTCCTCCTTTGGAACTGCAAGGATCCTCAGAGCAGGTTATTCAACTTGGCCTGGTGAGTATTTGAACCAAAGGTTATTTCCTCTCATGTTTAGGAGTATAAACATTGACAATTTATATCTGACAACCTTAAGTCAGGGAATGACTTTATATTAACATGTGTTTGGTGTCTTCTGGTTTCTTTCCTCAAACCAAACCTTTTAAAGCATACACACACTTCATAATGAAGTGAGCAACATTTTCCTACTGCTGAGCACTGGAGAAGTGCTTGCATAGCATTTATTCCAGCTTGGGTCTCTGCATTCAAATCCCTGTGCACGCTGAGGGCTGAAGCCTGGACTTTGGTACTTGCTGTCCTGATGAGACAGCCGGCAGTCCAAAGGAGAAGGTTGTTATGAAGCACCAGGCCTTGGCAACCTGGCCTCCTGCATTGCCAAACCCCATCCCAGCACAGGTCCTCCAGCCTGACTGTAAGAGATCCGTCATGTGTCTCTGAATTCCTTGGAAAAGCATTCCCTGCGTAACACAACCCAAACATTTTAATTACAAGAGTGCTCAAGTGATGCAGGCTCTGCATTTTTTTATGCAAAACATTAGCATGTGTTGCCCAAACAGTGGGAATCCTTACAGGCACAACAAGCACCATGATAGGTCCCACAGGTAGCACTCTGGGTTATACATGAGGAACAAAACGACCACAGTCCCAGGCTGTGCTGTGCATGGCTTTGGTCACCTGTCCATTTCCAAACAGGCTGGGGTTTACTCCACCAGTCCCCATGAACCTTCTCACTAGAAAACATACTTACCTCATGACTTGAAATAACAACTGACGAGTGTCTTTTAAAGCTGTCAGGGGCCCCCCTGTTTATGAAAAATACACAGATATAAAAAAGGTTCAGTGAGTAATTTATTAGAATTGGAGGCTTAGCTGTTTTCTAACCTGTATGGAGACTACAGAAGCAATTCCTTTAAATTCCTCATGTTTTCTACACAACATTCCACTTTACGCACATTTGTGTGCTCACACAGACAACTCAAATGCCCAGAAAGGACAAAATAGCAGTAGAAGCAGAGACTTTGGCTGAACCAAAGTTTTGTTCACAGACAGGCATTGTAACTAGATTTGTCCAGAATTCCAAAACAAGGACTCGTTTTCAAAATGCCTAGTTGTCAGCTTTAAACATGGAAAAGTAGCTCTCAAGACAAGGCATCTCAAACTACCTATTTACTGGATAGGAGTAGAGCCTGCTGTAGTGAGGGAAGGTAGAAATAAGTAGCCTGAAGAAACCTTCCAGCCTGAGTAACCTGCCCAAGAACAAGAGATGCATTCATTGCAAGGAATGGTCCCAGAGCTTGTGTCACTTCACACAAGCTGCAGGTAGTCAAACACACCAGGGAACTACAACACAAAGCTCAAATTGCAACTAGTAGGAAAATTTACAGGATATCTGTTTTGCTGAGTGGCTTCTAATGGGCTTTGAGGTCTAAGAGATTGTCTCTGTCCTGAGCCTCACAACAGGCTTGTGGACAAAGGGCTGCAAGCCTCACAGGAGCACCAGCCTGACAGCAGCCCAGACCATCACTATCATAAAAAAAAGCTTAGGAGCCATTGCAGGTGGTAACAGACCCACATAAATTTTGAAATTAATCCCTTGGAAATAGGCAGGTCCTTCTTGACAGGGAATTCCCAAGGATACAAGAATACAAAGTTGTAGCTGTTTTGTCCAATCCTGGAGTCTATACCTGCCACAACAATGCCTCAGCACTGAAATGGGATTGACTCTAATTGGTGTACTAGCACTTTTTCTCAAGCCTAAAAATCAAACACTGGAGTTGTGTCACAACAAGCCTCAGCTTTGCCATCTTCACCTTGCCTGCTGCTCCCTCAGTTTTGCTATTTTATCTTCACTGACCAAGACCCCACTGCGGGGCTCCTGGGCACCACTTCCCCTCAGCCCTGCTCAGTGGCATCCTCACTCCATCCAGGACCTGCCTGCAGTCACTGCGGGCTGCTCACTGACGATCATCAGAGCTGCCCTGGCAGCTTGGCTTTAAGCCCTATTTCTTCCCTCTCCCTCCCAGCTGCTTCACAGGTCCTGAAGCCTTAACCCTCTCCCTGCCTTGCAGAGCTTTGAACCCTAATAACAAAGGAGGGATGTCTGTCTGTGCTCTGTGTTTATAAACCCCTTTGCATTTTACCAACACAGGAGCGCCCGTTCTACACTCCTTAGAGTTCTTGTGTACCCAAAATGAGGGTATGGAACGGCCTGATTCATGTAAATCTAATACTTGGTGGAAGAATATGGTCTAAAAGATACACTTCTGAAGATGACACTCAACAGAATATGATTCCAAGAGAAATCTGCAGAGCTTTTCAGGCAACATTATCTGTACCAAGTGATGCCACGACCCAAGGGTGAACACTGCTGTGTTGGGGTTTGCCTTGTGTTTAAGAAAAGCATAAAAATCTCTCCTGAACAGGCAGAGGTTTATACCTCATGAGACATTGGCTGCAGCAAAGCTGTGTCAGACACACAGATGATCCATTTCACTATCTCTGAAGGACTGCTGCAGTAAGCCCCAGTATCCTGCCTGATGCAATGGGTTTCTGGCAATCCTTCTGATGTTTGTACTTAGAGCATGGAGTAGCTGCAAGCAGAACTAAATGGAAATGTTCCAGGTTCTGAGTCTTTCTCCAGCCTTTGAGAACACTAGATAAAGTACGTTAAAATAAATTTTTAAATAATAAATAAAAACAAACAAAACAAATAAAATAAAATAAAATAAATAAATTAATATAAAATCATGTAAATTAAATTTAGGAGAACATTCCAGCTAAGTTCAAGAGAAAGCCCACATCGCACAGTGCTCCAGCTTGGAGGTCTCTACCCTCACATAATACTAAATATCTTTAGCATTAAGTATTTCTAATTTATTATCATTTGCAAGCATCTGGACAGCCTGGCAACTGTGCCAGGGTTTGAATCACAGGCTAATAAAATCTGTAGAGAAACCTGTAAACCAAACACATGAAGATGGGACCAGTAGTTCATGTGTGTCACTGATGTGTCAACTTCAACCCCACGCTGGCCACACTGGGAAGGTGCAGGAATGAAGCAGCCAAGGTCTGGCAGGCCAATTTCAAAGGAGTTTCCAGAGAGATTTTACAGAGACATGTACATAGCACTGCACAGAGGGAGGTGTCAGCCAGCCACAGCAGTGGTACACACTTCCAGCCTTCGTCCTCCCTCTCCAAGGACACACCTCCTTCTGCCTCAGGATCTTGGCTTTCACTTGGCTCTGGAGGGGCCCAAAGGTTTTGCTTCTCTGATGCTGTGCCCTGGCTTCAGCATTTTTGTATTTTGTTGCTCTTCCAATGAATTCCAAAAAAACCCCTGAGCTGCATTTGGCAGTCCTGCATGGGACAGGTGTTCATAGCTAGAAAATTGTTTTCCAAAGCAAGCCAAACTTAACTTTTGACATGGGATTGCAAGTCTGCACTAGAAAAGACTAAGCACATACCTGAACCATCAGTATCATATGTTGCTTTGACCTAAAACAGTCAGAAGTCCATCCTCTCTCTGCATGGGCAACAGAATTTTTATGAAACACCCTGACACCTCTTGATTTCTAAATGTAGTGTTTTTTGTACTTGCTCCCTCCTGCCAGCACTCATTAAAAGTCCTTGCCCAGTCCCTGGTTGTCCACAGCACTGCCTAAGTCACTCTGCTCATGTGTTGGCAGCTGTGACAGCTCAGCATTGCTCAACTGGGAATAAGAAAAGCACCTTCATCTTGTTTTCTGTTCACAGGGAAGAAACTTACACCCTCCTTTCTAGAAGAAAAATGGAGAAAAGAAAGAAAGAAAAGAAAAGAAAGAAAAAGAAAAGAAAAGAAAGAAGAAAGAAAAGAAAAGAAAGAAAAGAAAAGAAAAGAAGAAAAGAAAAGAAAGAAAAGAAGAAAAGAAAGAAAAGAAAGAAAAGAAAAGAAAGAAAGAAAAGAAACGAAAAGAAAGAAAAAGAAAGAAAAAGAAAGAAAAGAAAAGAAAGAAAGAAAAGAAAAGAAAAGGAAAAGAAAACGAAAAGAAAAGAAAAGAAAAGAAAAGAAAAGAAAGAAAAGAAGCACCTAACTTTATTTAATGAGTTTTCCACAAATGTGCCTCAAAAGGTGATTTTTACCCTTCCTTCCTTCCTTCCTTCCTTCCCTTAGCTTTTATTCTTTCATTTTTCACTCCACTTCTCTCCCCTATGTAATTTTTCCTCCCTTGTCTTGTCTTGAAAACTAGCCAAAGACAAAAAATACAAAGAAAAGTAAAATTTACCAAGTGAAGGAAAGGTGAATGCATCCCAAACTGGTTTGTTAGCACTTTGAAAACTGACATTTGAAAAAAAAAAAAAAGGGTGGGGGGGTTTTCTGTTTTAAATATCTGTATCTATTGTATCTATTTTCTACATCTAAAGAAAATGATGCTCCTTCAGTAGAAGATAATTTGTTCAAACTCAGATTCTGAGAAGCTTATACAGCATTTCCCTCTTCTACAAAGATTTAAAGATAATAGACCTGGATAAGTTGTGACACTAATAAAGTGTCTGCAATTTACTTAGGAACGATTTTTGTTTAGTGATTGATAGTTTTTAAGCACTCTCATATAAGATTGACCTGATTTGTGGAAAATCAGACAGTTTTGGCCCTGGGCACCAGAATACTCCTTCAGGTTAAGAAGCTAACAAAACAGTTGGTGAAGTTCACTTTATGTACACAGGGTGAGGGTGACATGGATATTTCACCCATACAGGCAAAAAGGAACTAAGTCTGTTCTGTACAGATATTAAAAGCTTCCCATTTTTTAACTGATTTTTAATACTTCAAAGGTGACTCTTATTCTAAAACTTGCTAAAGAGGGTGTGTTAAAGAACAATTTAAAGAAAGAATATAAAAAAGGGCGAGAGGGGTGGTTTCAGTTGTTTTAGAACGAAAAGTCATGTTTCTTGACTTTCCTGAGGAATTAATTAATTTGAGACTTGTGGTTTCCAGACAGCAGTGTGAGCGTATAGCCAAGCTTTGCTCACATCTCGAGAGCAAAACATCATGAGTTACCCCAGCAGAGCAAAACCTGGAGCAGTAAATGTTGCTCTTCTCTCAGCCCCAGAGAGCATAAAAGTTCACCCAAGTAAAGATCATCAAATTTTTTTCCTGGCAAATTTTTTTTCCACACTTCCTGAGTGTTGTGCCTCAGCCACACGAGCTTTCAGGGTTAACAATGCATGGAAAGGAAATTTGAAAGTAGTTCTTCCATTGTTTTGGTAGCTGGGTGAGGCCTATTGGCTGTTCAAGGCAGAAATACAATAACCTAGAAACTGTGTGACTGTGAGGAAGAAAAGCCTTCATGGTACATAGTGAGCAAAAGTGAGTGACAGAGAGGATGAACTGCAAGGGCAAAAATACACCATGAAGAGACATGACCAAAATTAAAAACATTAATGAGTCAGGACATAAAGTAACCATCTTTTATTTAAACCTATGGTTTAAGAAAGAGGCTATTATCTGCTGCAGATGTCTTCATTTCAGTGGAAGTGTAAAAAGAGAATCAGGATAACTTACTTGACTAAACATTTGCCGACCCATTTTTACATTGTCCAGGCATGCTGGTCAAACTCCAGTTTAGGTCTCCACGTGCTACTTTTCTATAATATGCCACTTTCCCACTATTCATCCCATCATTTCACTTAAAGCATCTCCTCCTAAAAATATTGTGATGAAGCCACTGTGGCAGCACAAAACCTTGAACCAGTATCAAATGATAAGCAATAAACCTGCTGTACCCCTGGCCCTGCAGGTATCTCTCTCAGTAGGGACCATCCAAACACCTACATACATACAAATTATTTTAGATTATCAAAGGTGCCATCTCAAGCACAATACCCCTCTGTGTCTGCATCTACTCTTGGAGTCATTCACCTCACACATAGAAAGATGCCATGAAAGCCCAGCATAAAAAGAGCTACTCAGTTCCTGCCATCACAGCTCTGATCAATGTAAGCCTACAGCTGGGTAAGGAGACAAAGTGTAAAAGAAGATTCTAGGAGCAAAGACACCTCACTTTGTGCCTTGCCTAGGGCCGAAGCTGAAGTGGCCTTGCATAGTTTATTACCCAGTAGTTTAAGTTGATTTGTTCTGCCTGTGAGTTTGATTTGGAAATGCAGCAAGCCTGAGGAAAAGGATATGAAATGACCTGTAGTTGGGACTTATATTTTTCCTTCCCCAGTGGATGTGCCTGCATACCTGCTTGCAGTGTAATAGTGCAATAAATTGAGTGCATATCTATATTCACAAAGGGTCAAACTCTGCTCAGAATTACACCCGTGTAAATCCTCAGTAACTCCACTGGCCTCACCGGAGTTATTTGGCACAGATTTACACTTATGTAACTGAGAGCTGGTTTTAAGCAACGGTATGAAAAATGTTTCACCTTCAGGGTAAAAAAATGCTACTAATGTCAGTTGTTGTTACATTAAAAAAAACCAGAAGGAATTTCACCTGGATGGCATCCATCCACAATCCATGACATTTGCATGAACCTTTTCCCCTTATTTCTGGTGTGCATGGATACATGTCAAATTTTAATTCACAGCGCATCCATGCCTTTTGTTTTGCACGGACTATTATCCCTTAGATCAATCACCAGGAAAAGGTGTCTATATTGATAACACATTTGCCTCTGAGATGCTACAGGATGTTCCAAGCCAGATTTCCTTTGAAGCCAGGCACCACTTTTATTATCAAAGCATGAAAACCAGCTCACATTCATGACATCAAAATGCAGCACAATCCTGGGGCTAAATGAGACTCCAGTTACACCATGTAAACCCATGTAAACCTGTAGGCACTTCTGCCCCCATTCCTGGGGTGCAGCTGTCCTGCCTCAGCAGGGTCCTGTGCCCCTGGGGCTGCCCTGGTGCCCAGAGGCAGCGCACGACCCATGTGACACTGCTGTGTCACCTTGGGACACAGGGCAGGTGGCCACGCTCTGACCCATGGGCACACAGCTAAGGAGGGCGTGAGGATCGAAAAACACAGGCTGTCAATTGTGACCTTGTGCATTCATCGATCACAAATTGAGCTGAATCCCTTTAAAGTATCTGAGCCACCAGTGATGCTATCAGAAGGGTTCTGGCTCTAGGGATTCAAGGACTAATTTTCCTGAGGTCTCCCCACCTCATTCTGGCTCCATGCTGGGAATGGTTTGACACTCCTTTTCTGCCAGACAGCTTAATTTCATTAAGATACAACAGAAAGGTATGTGAGGTTTGCTTTGTAACCCTATTAGAGCTTACAGACCGGTTAGTTAGAAATACAAACTTTGTTCTTTGAATAACCTCAGCTTGAACTGAGTCCTGGAAGGACTATCTTTGAGTTAAGGTAATACGAAGCAATAAAGCTTCCTGAGAACAGAAGACTGCCAAAGTTTAAGTGGTATATTTTATGATCTGGATTATTGTCCATTGGGGAACTCAGATGAAAACACAGACTCATTTCATTTAGGTCTCTAGTTGTGATTTGAACCATGATCCAAATTTCCAATAAAAATACTCAAAGAGCAAAGCTAGTGCTTTATCCACTGCATACCAAGGCTTGCTGGCCCTTTCCTAAAAATTCACAGTAATCCAAGGTCAAATAATACATGTGCAACAACTCAAATACTCCACAGAATTTCAGCTTCCACCATTTCTTCTCCTTCAGTAATGCAAACCCCATACAAAATTATGTACAGTGGGGTACATCAGGCATGATAGCAGCAATTATGCAAATCATCTGCAACAATACGAACAGGAAGGAAAACATCTCTATAGAAAGGCAGCACTTCTACAAACTTCTACAAATGATTTTGTGCAATAAATCTTCACTATTTCTTGGGCTCATTCTCAAAAGCAGTTAGTAGCATGACCATATTCCATTCTGTCAGATGAGGCACAAAAGTACCTGTGCACAGACGTGTACCAAGCATATCTGTGTCTGCATCTCGGGAAGATAGTCATATTAACAAGTGATCAAAACTATGTTTAGTGTTTTCTCCTCAAGGGAATGAGATTCAAGTGGTTTCTGTGAGCAGCATGGGAACAAAAAAAATCTCTAAATAAATCTCTAAATAAAATTGACTACAACCAGCTACATTCTCTCATGCAAGATGACAAATGGTCTGACTTTTCTGAAAGGTCATTAGTCAAACTCAATTTAAAATATTCAGTTCAGGGCAAAAAAAATCTCTAGATGAAGCCAAAGCTCTACAGAGAACTAAAGAAAAAAAATGTCTACCAACATGTCTTTTTGTTACTTGTCCCTATTAAAAACATAAACTGTAGGCTATATTCAAGTCAGGAGAAGGCAAATAACTATTTTTTCCTCTAACAAGTCAAATGAATTAAAGTCTGTCTTTATACTTAGCACAGAAATGCTGCAGAACACATGCATTGTTCTAAAGCATAATCAGTGGTAGCTTGAAATACAGAAATATTCAAAAATACAGTGCAGAAAACCAACAGAACAGAGGAGCAGCAGTTCTTTGTCTCACACAGCACCTTACAGTGCAAGAGGGAGAAGAATTTGCTCTCCCATAATTTTTTTTTTTTCATTTCTACCAAAATGTTTGTGACTTGAATTGGTGTCACCTTACAGGTCCTGCACTGCTTTTATGGTCATTTCTCCATTAGGGGCAATGGGTAAAAAATGTTTCATTCATACACTGAGAAAGCAAAATGTTTCAAAAATGTTCCCATTCTATTTCAGGCAGAAGATAACTTCAACTCTTCTCCCTCTTTGCATGCTTGCAATTAATGTTGTGTTGGAATGCTGATCCAGACACTCTCCCAGAATCACAATATCTCAGATTCAGTGTCCTGCTCAAGGACATCCTCAGTGATTTGTATGAAGTGGAATTGCCTTTACAGGAGAGACCAGGAAATGCTCTTTCCCCCAGTGCTTGAGTTATGGGATCACACATCTCCCTAAAGTGCCAGAAAAGCCCTCTGGATTACTGAGTGCTCTGGATTTCCCTCCCTCTCACGTTTTGCCCTGAAATTCAGGTCTGAATCTGAAGTCTCTCTGGGGCAGCTGTGCCAAAACAGGGACATATTTGCAAATCATCACTGCCTGTCCCAAAATGCACTCCACTTTGTCAAAAAAGTACAAGACCTCCTGTGTCTCAGATTTGTTACCCAATGGTTACTGTTTTGTTTTCCTGTCATGACTGGAAAACTGGCCCCCCAGAAACAGGGATACACAGTAAAAAATATACTATGCTAATGGAAGTTTTAACTAAACAGAATTTGTGCATATCTATTACATTCATGCATCCCATAGAGCAAATGCCCTGAGACTTGCATCAACAATGGGTTTGATTCCAAAGAAATGAGAAAAAATTTGACTCAGCAATATCGGAATTCTCACGGCATTTTTCCTAAAGGTGTCTGCAATCTATTCTTCAGCTAATACTCCTGACTACACGCATAGCTCTAACAGACTGGGACCATAAAAGGGCCTTAAGTCTGAGAATCTGGATAGCCCCTCATTGCTGAATCACACTCACTACTGTACCTGGATTAATAAGAACTAAATTAGCCCATTCCACCAAAAACCAAAGGAGATTGTTTTGCACTGGACCTAGGAGTCATGAACTAAAGAACATCCACTTTCACATTTTGAATATGAGCTGCATTATTTCAATGTGACTCTTTTTTTTCAAGATTTTTGGCCATTAGCTCTGCATGAATACAGAAAATCATTATTCATAATTTGTACTTATTGTTGTCCCATCTCTGTTACTTAAGTTAGGAGGCAAAGCCATGCTATATGGCCAATCACAAGTAATACATAAAGAAGAGTTAATGAGAAAACTTCTTGTCTGAAAATTATTGATCCAAATTTCATAGCAAAAACATTTAAATATTGACTACAGCCATGGCTAATATGACTGGTTGGTTCATGGAGGATTCTCTCAAGCTGCACAATTTTATTAATATATGAATGACTAACAATTTCTCTATAAAAATATATTAAAACTGCCAGATCTTAAAAAGTCAGACAAATCCTCCATTTTTCTGTTCGCAAACTCTGTAAATCCCTTTGCAGAAGATCCCAGACCTCAGCTGCATTCCTCAAGGATTTACAGGGCACCAGAGGAACAGCAATCTGCTGCAAATGAATATGTGCATTCAAAAGTATATGGAGGCTTTTCCAGCTTTTCACGTACTTCACTCAGAATTATCTTCCTGAAGGCACTGGATGTATTTGCAAGGGCAAATTTAATCGTTGTTCCACCCTGCCCCTTCACAGCACATCCATTGTGTCTTGTTGATGGGAATAACTGCCATGCAACTAGAGGTGAAAGAAACAGTGGCTGGAATATTGGAGGGAACTCACAAAATCAGGGAGAAACCCCCACACATACTTAGTAAGATTTACTCCTCCTGCAATAATACAAACTAGGGCTGTGGATCAGATTCTGATCTCAGTTACTGCGGTCTTGATCTGAAGTACCAGCATTGATTTCAGCAGATCCTCCCGAGATGTAAGGCCCAGCCCAAAGATTGCCACTGATTAGTGCTGACTGTGTAACAGCTATTCCAGCACAAGAATTTATCCTAGAAAAAGTAAACAATGCTTTTACCAACACTGCATTAGGAAATGCTTTGTGCTAACATGCATGACGCTTAATAAGGTTTACTATTTTCCCTTTTCTGCTTTTTTGGTCCATTTTTGTACCCTGTCGTAATCCTAAATGCAAATACAGATAAGCAAATTTTATTCACTCTATCTAACATTTTCTCTTCATTTGCTCTAATATTTATAAGATGCAAACAAAAAGAAAAATGCTACGCAAAAAGCAAGGAAAAAATGCTACAGCATAAACGGATCACTACAGAATGAACACTGGATAAAAATTATTTTTCTTTCTTCCTATTATTCCACCTTGTGTTTTTTCTGGGATAAATTATTCTTCATATTGCATGCCATGTTTTTTTTATTTTTAATTTTCTGGTCAGGAATGAAAATGTCTTCAGATGTGGATGCTGAGGAAAAAAAGGGTTAATATGTTGTTAAGATTTGTCATGTTAAGTAGAAATGGCATTGTTGCTGTACACAAATTTTTAGTGGAATATTTACATAGATACTAGGATAAGCTGGTTCAGGATTACAGGATCCACCTGTTTTTCTAATACCTCAGTATGAATTAGATTAGTAGGATATGATTTATTTGGGTCAATAGGAAAAGATCTTCTCAGTTGTCCTGGAGATTTGAAAAACTAAAACGGCCACTGCCTTATTTTGCACTACAGGTTCTAAAGAAATCTCTCCACTCTTCTGAACCAATGTTTTAAAAAGGAAAAGGCTGCAAGAATCTTTCTTGCTCTTCCCTCTTCTGTCTCTCTACATGAATTGTCTCCAGTAGTATTGACAGCCAAAAGAAAAGATGATCAAACATTTTTCTTGAGAAAAAAATTTGACAAGCACAAGGAAAAAACAACATAGGTCAGGTTTTTCCTTTAAAAAAATCAGGAAATAAATAATAATAATAATATTTAAAACCCAAACAATAAAATACAGCACCTGTTTTCTTTCAAAAAAAATTTTGTTACTCACACAAAATGCTTTGCCTTGACTGAGTTTTTCTCCTCTTTCTTGACAAAAATGTTGAAACTTCCCCAAAATAAGGAAGTTTTCAGAGATGGTGTCAACATCAAGTTTCCTGGTGAAAACCAGTTTAACGAAAATGTCAGTGAGGCTGTCGGCAGAGCGAGTAGGGAGGAATGGTGAGGAAGCAACAGTAGGTGGTTGTGTTTTTTCTGGAAGGGCAGTGCAGGACATGGCAGGGGCAGGCTGAGCTGCTCAGACCTTTGCCTACACTGCCTGCACATCAGCTGCTCCAGCTGTGCTCTCCCCACGCCTCCCACTGCCCCTGCTAACAGTGGGATTTCAGCCTGATTTCAGGGAGACTGGCTGTGAGCTCTTGCCTTGTCTAGCAGCCTTGGCAAGAGGTCTGCAAGAGCTTAAGGTGGCTTTTGGAGCAATCCATCACGGAGTATTAGCAGCAGAGCACTGGATGTCAACACAGGAAAACGAGGCAATGTTGGTGCTAGAGGAAGTGTGGAGGGTATGGTGAACACAGCACCAGGGATGAACACGAATATACAGACCAGGAATAACAGAGTGAGGAGATATGGGGAGGGCATAGATACTTCCACATTGTTTGACCATATACTCAGTACTAGGTGATATTTGGGGTGGGTGGAGCAGGGGGCAGAAGAGCATACTCCTTCAGTTCCTTCACGTGCCAGAGCTCAGACACGTAAATACGGCAAACAGCATGCTTCTAATGATCAATATATAAATAAATAGAAATTTCTTGCATGGTTTGGCCAGGCAGAGATTGGACTTCCCCAACCAAAACAGACCTCCCTCTCCCCCCAAAATATGTGGAAAATGAAGCAGTTTTAAAGTCCCACATACTGAGTATACCTTTCTTATGTTACAGGCTGCTGCCTTTTTCCAACCCAACACATGGTAGGAATTATATTTAAATAAAGATTTAACACTCATAATGGTTTCTTTTAATATTGCTGTAAAGTAATGGATCTTTTATGGGCAAATTTAAATGTCATTCCCCGACCTACAGCTGCACCAAACAGTATGGTACCGTTTTATGCAGCCATAACCACGGAGGCACGCTGACCATCAGTGCCTGTGGGCAGAGTGTGGATTTTATTAGCCAATATGAGCTGACGACCCGTGAGCAGAGTCGGTTTTTTGCATCTCGCAAAGTGAACCATTGTAAAGGTACCACCACATGTGGACAGTGAGCAGCTTCCAGCTCAGAACAGCTGAGCACAGCCTCCCTTCTTGGACAGCAGCAGATCTTTTTCAGCTTGTAAAGGTTTTTCCCAACACCACTACCTGTTCAGGCTTCACCTCTCCTGGCAGGGATGCAGCTGGGCTGGCTTTGCACACACTACTGAAGAGCTGGTGTCAGACCCTCTGTTTTTTCTGCTCACCACCTCTCTGAGCATCTGGCCAGCTGAGACAGCATTGGATTCTCTGTGGTCCCAGGCAGAAAGTCGGATTTTTCTCTCCCATCCCCACACAGGAGGGCTTGCACTGCTGCCTAATGCAGCCTTCAGCAGCTGGCATATGCAACAGAGCACAAGGCTGTTTCAGATTAAAACTAAGAGTCAAGTTCCCAGCCCAAGTATTACATGGCACAGATATCCACAGCTCTTTCCAGCCTCACAAGATGAAGCATTTGGTGACTTTTCAGAATTCAACAAGGACTTTTTTCCAGAATTTGTTGCTGGAATGGGTGCTTACTGCCAGTTTAAAAACATTCTTGACTTTTAAAAAAGGCAGGGACTATTTTGCTGCCTCATTTTTGAAACACTGTATTCCTTGCAGACAGAAGAAAACTGTCGCTTACATATAACCATTCATGGAAAATTACAGACAAGGTTGGAATGGGCCTACTTATCTTAAAACAATGGTCATTCCCCTTGCAAATGTTATGTCATGTTTCTGCTGCCGGAAGATCTCATCCCAAGAAATCTAAGTCATTATTTATGCATTTTCCTGACATAATTTCCATCCTTTTTTTAAAAAAATAACCTTAGGTTTTGATGTTTAGAATAAGTAAAATACTTAACAAACATCTCTTTAACAAGCATCATACCCAACCCTAGCCACTGGAGATTCCCCCATGGTCTCTATATTCCACAATAGTCAAGCTCTGCCAAAAAAAAACCTCTGGCAGATCAATCCTCCAGTGGAATGTGGGATCAGAAAATGTATCCAACCCCACTGCAGCACAGCCACTTGATAGAGCTCATTGCCATCCATGCAGCATATGAAAGAAACCTGTTATTTATTTCAGTCAGCTTCTCACCAGCCAACTAAAAACATCCCAAACTGCTTTTGGATCTTGATCCAGCAATCATCTCAGCACGTTTCAGAAAGATGTGACCATGAAATATTTTGGCCTCGTCCAAGATGCACATTCACATTGTTTGCTGTGTGTCTCACACCGGCATGGAGATGGCCAGGAAGAAATTTCCAGAGATACCTGTCCAGGGCCTTTCTGGCCAAGCAAGAGATCAAATGAGCAGCAGCCCTTTTCAGTAGATCTACTCAACTCAGTTTCATTGGTTCACTAAATAAATCTCAGATATTTATATATATATATATATTTTTACTCCTCCAAAAAGACATGAGAAGCAGCAAAACTCACTGCAGAGCAACAGAATTCAAGTCAGAGTCTCCTTTCTTGCCTTTTGTCTCATAGAGAAATGGACCTGATCAGGGATCTCAACACAGCGATTTACTTCAGAGAATCTTCTTTTCTTTGTTGGTTTGGGATTTTTTTCAGGGTGTTTTTTTTTTTGTTTTGTTTTTTGTTTTTTGTTTTGGGGTTTTTTTTTGTTTTTTGGGGTTTTTTTTGAGATTCTTTTTTTTTTCACCCTCTTGAACACATCAGCACACTCTGGGTTTGGTGATTAGTTTCATTTGAATCTTGCTTTTGGTTTGGTGTGGATTTGAATATTTTCTTCACACTTGCAGAGACTTGGAACACAAGAACGGCATCTCATTCAATTTAAAAATGTGGTTTCCTTCCTCTTTTTAACTGCAAATCATGCTGTGATTTACAGTAGCATATATTCAGAAAACTGGGCCAAGGCTTTTATAACTGGATGCTCCTAAAACCCTGTTTAAATTTTCTGCAGGGGAATGCTGGGGCAGCGAGGGTTTTTCTAAAATTAGGATTTATTTAAGAGAGACTGAGGAGAAACCCAAGAGCTTAACTTTATGCCCTGGTGTTGGAAATCTTAGCCTAGATTTACATTTTAATTCGTCTGTCAGCACAAGCTCTGGGTAATGCAGAATTTCACTTTTTCTTTCCTCCCACCTACTCATGAAACCTCAACTAGCAATGCCACCTCCTTTTCATGAGGAGCCTGGCACTTCTCAAAGGACTCAAGCTGCATGGAACTGTCCCTGTGAAAGCTGAAACCAGGAGAAAATTCCTGAGCTTTCAGATTTCATTGCAGAGCCAAAAAGTCGAGTTCATTTTGCTGTAATTCAGCATGTCTCAGGAGCCAAGGCAAAGCTTTTTTGTGAAACTGTGCTCAATTTAAGTGAATGTGGATGGAGGTGGTAACAGGGAGTAGGCACAAGCAATTCTACTTTCCTCGGTAGAGTCAAAGTTTAGCATAAAAATGCAGAGAGCTTTAGTATAGCTGAACTGTAAACTGCAAAATGTTTTATGTATCAGCATTTTGAACTACACCTAAATATAAGTGGAAGGAAAACAAAATGTTGAATTATGATAAATATTTTCAAGGAAGAACAGATTGTTTCTGTCCTGGTTGAATATACTTTTAGTCTTCATTCACACTGAGCATTCTGCTTCACCTTTGTTGGGGAGGAAGAAGCCATTGGATGTGTGAGGATGCAGTGAAAATCATCTGTGTGAAATGCTAGAGATGAACTCATAAAACCTTCTCAAAATGAAATAAACTCAATGTCTCTTTTAGCTCTGGCACCAGAATTGCTGCCTAAGCCCCAGGAAATTCTTGCTCTGCTCATCAAGGGGTAAAAGCCACCATGCTGGGAACAATACATATTCTGCTCTTTCCTTTCCATACCCCCTTTCTGCTCCTTCCTTTTCCTATCCCTGATGGTTAATGACATCCAGTCCCATCTGGATCACAAGCACCCTAAACAAACATATCCACCAAAGAACTTTTGCCCAGATAATTGACTTTGATGAAAATCCATTTCATGATGTTCACATTACAGGCCTTTTTAAGCCAGTCACTCATTTCTGGAGGTTTAGGCTCCAGTGGTGTGAAGACAAGTGTATATAAACACACTTGCTAATGCAACACTTCTGCTACAGTGTCACTGGTGTTTGCCACCTTTCTTCCACAATTTCAACAGATGCAGATCCTTTCCAAGCATTGGAAGGCTGGACACATTCACAGGCCTTTCACACTAATGCAATCCTGAGAATTTTGGATAACAACCTGCCCATCACTGATGGCACACAAGGACAGAAAATGGTGGGGTGGAGGATGTGGAGGCAGCTGGTACAGATCTGAGCCCCACAGACCTTCATTTCTGCCCCAAGTCTGGATGATTTTTCGCATTTTCCTTGGTGGAGTCTAAACAGATAAATATTTCCACAGCTTTTCTGAGTATTTCCCCTTGAACAAAATGCAAATTCGCTCAAAAATTATCTTCAAACTGAACCAGTCCTTTATCCCTGTTTTCCATCTTCTGTTTCCCTTTTCCTTTTTTCACTTCACTTTCATATTTGGTGTCCTAGTCTACCAACATGCGTTGAAAGACTCATAGGCCAAAAGCTTCTTTTGTTCTATGCAAGGGTTCAAGCATCACCCTGGACATCCTGATCACAGGTCATTTCTTGTAGGTCTTGCTTCTCCATAGGAAAAGCTAATGTGTATTTGTGAATGGACTCCTATTTTTTTTCTTACTTTACGAAGGTTTGCATGCTTTTTGTGGTATTCTGGTGTTGAAAAATCCCTGTGCTATATCATATTTTGATATGATATAAAAGTACTGAAAAGTACCTATCCTGTGTCTCCAGGCTGTATCCTATTCTTCTGTCCTCTTACATCCAAGCCCTCAATAAGTTTTATGTTCACACCAAGAAATCAGTATTCGAGAAGAACCAGCTACCTTACTTCTAAAGTAGCCATTAGATGGTGTCTGACTCTAGATATTTTTTCATATTGGCAAAATTTTTCTGTGAATAAAGTAATACAAAATATCAGGAAAATATTATCATTTTCCATATATTTATACCTCTCATTACAACAAGTAAATTTTTATCCAGAATGTGATCACAACCAGTGATGTTATCAAAGATAACCAAATCTTCTGTGATGTAGCATGACTCCCTCGGTTATCTCTGCCTCATGTGTTCTCCCTCCCAGTGATCAAGTTCCCAGGCTATCCCATGTGACAGCATCATGCCAAGAGATCCTTGAACTTCCCTGCCCATTCCTATAATGGCCCTGTGGACTTAGTGGCAGCAAATCCATCCAGGTAGAAGACTCAAAAATAAATAACGCTCACAGATCAAGCTGAGTAGCAAGCTTGCATTAGTCAGTGACCTAAACAAAAGCCAAAAGGAAAAAGTATTATACCCAGATGAATTTTTGCTTTTCAGGCCACTAGCTACAGAATGGCTTTTTCCCTCCCCATTATTTCCCAGAGTCAAGTGCAGGTGTGGAGGAACTGAGGGCTGGACCTCATTGTGAGTATGTTGAGGGAAGAGTGTAAAAAAACAGGGTTTCAGCACACTGCTAAAAGGAAAGCAGTAAAAGATTGGTCACTAACTGTCTATAATGCCCTGGAGACATTTTGAAGGATGTTACATTGAGACCAGTATCAGCATCACATAGATGAAGGCCGTGGGCATCACCTGGTTAATTTTCACTGTGACTTAAATTATCCAAGCCCTCTTTTCTCCCAACATCCATTCCTGATCAGGACCCTCATATACAGACTTGATTTCTCTTCTCTGGCAGAGGACAATTTTTTTGTGACTGTCAGGCTCATGGCCTCAGAGATGAAGCAGGACTGAAGAGAAATTCAGGATATATGGGCAGACAGTGCAAAGATTCAGCAAATGCCAGGCAGTATCAGAGCTCTGTCTTTGGTTCCCTTTGAAAAAATTGGACATCTGCAATAATTTCCACTGCAAAGCAAATCAACACCTGCGAAAACCCACAAGGCTGGGGAGGAACTGAGAATTCATGAAAGTTTCTTTTTTTGAAAGATGTGTTGCACAAGGTGAGTCACCTCATCATATCTTGCACTGGCTCAAAGTTGAAGACGTCAAGGAAACTGGGAACCAGAAGAATTAACTCCAGGGCTTGTTTGTTTCTATATCTGCTCCTCCAGTTAAAATATCTTCCCAATAGTTTAGTTAGCAACCCGTGTGGAGTCACCACTGAGTCAGGCAGTGAGGTAGGGAGAAAGACAGACTCAGTCAGGGTAGAGAAAATGCCCAAGGATGAAGTAGGGCAGGACACAGAGAGTAGAAGTGTCTTTTTGCTCTGGGGTTATGCATTTCAGTGGGGGGATATCCACTAGTTTTCCAAACTCTCGGGTATACCATTTTGAGCAGTATGATAGAGAGGCATGAGGAGCTACACTGACATGGCAGCAGCACTTTCCTGGACCTGGGAAGCTATTTGAAAGTCTGACCATGATGATCTGTACACGGCTCATGTTTACTTTGGAGTGCTGTTCGGGAAGAAGTGCCTTCTTGCTCTTCAGTAACGAATTTGTCTCAAGATTTCCATATGCTGAGCAGTTCTCAGTGGGCCGATTCAGAAGGCTGTGGCAGAATGTCAGTGTGCCGCTTACTACAGAGGACCACTGTAACATGCTCACAGACCAGTCAGACCTTTGAGGGTCAGGCTGAGGTCCATCTGTTTACTCTGCCCATCCTGGACTCTCCTAGAAGATTTCTTGGACCACAGTGAAGTACTAGCCTTAACTGGTCAGGCAGGTGAACAGCAGTTTAACAGAGATGCCAAGTCACACTAGGCAGGACAGAAAAAAATGGAATAACCAAGGGCTGTGACAACATTAAGCCATTTTTGGGTGTTGAGAAACACCCCACCTGAAATTACAGAGCAAGACATCTCTTACCTTAACAAGACTTCATCTAAATACCTCTTGAAGGGGCTGAATAGATGGAACCAGTTCACCGAGCAATAGTGCAAGAGGGAGGGAATGGAAGATAATGGCCATGGGTACTGGGGCACCTCTCCCCAAAATTGTTGCAAGAGCTCTAGCAGCTGGAAAAGTCCCTCAGTTTTCCAGCATCCTTCAAAAGATCTCCATGAAGTACATAGTGTGTTACTCTGTTTATCCATACTGATGGATAAACAGATGAGAGAGTGCAAGATGAGACACTGATCTTACCCCCCTAGAACGTGTAGAAAACCAATATCCTGTGGTAAAGCTTCAGCCTTCTACTTCTCTTTTAATATAAGCTGTCATTACTGAACCCCAGTATTACCCAGATCTGTTTTACATGAGTCCTTGGCAAGACAATGTCAGCTGTACTTAATAAACAAGGCCTGCATTTATCGATTCAATGATGTAGTAAAGGGTAAAGTGTCATCTGGTGTTACTAGAACATCAAACCTGCACATCAGATGCCAGACAACCATCAGTTGCTGGAGAGCTACATTACCAGCTAACCAGAAGGAAAAACGGCATGTGAAATTTCCATGAGAAACCCAGCTGCTAACTTTTGAGTAAGAAATTGATTTCCTCTGTGACCAATCTTCCATCCCCTAAGCTGGAAAGACATCATGGACTTATGCTTCCTTCATGACAGCATCTAGTGTAGACTGGTTGTCCAATTCTGTCTTGGCCACAGCTGCCTGGGGCACCCCTCTGCATCCCAGAGTCATTGAATGAAGTGGCTGCTTTCCCATGCTGCTTCTGTGCAGGAGTCACAGGGGTGCTTCTCACTGGATTACTTTCTTTCTATCTTCTTTTTCCAGCAACCAGCGGTGAATTTCACTTGAAATAATACTTTGTTCTTTAGTTTTCCTGAAGAATGTATCAGAGACAGAAGTCACTATGACATCAAGGAAGCAAGATGATAGAGCTGCTGGGCAGTTCCTTTCTATCCAGAATGTTTTATCCAATGTGTCTGTTTGCACTAATGTTCTTCCAAGCCGAAGTTCTTGCAGCCTCTGCCTCAATTCCACAGAATGCTTCTGAAAAAAAAGGCTTTAAAAGTCTATTTACAAGCAGGATACAGACAAAACCAGGATAATCCATGAAAATTAGTGTCAGAGCAAGTATATGTACTACAGAGCTCACATCTCCTCTCCATAATCAGACAATTAATCCCCAGTGAAACTCCTGAGAACACTTTCAAGCAAAGAACATGGAAAACCCCCAGCTTTGAGGAGGGTACAGTTTCCCCCCAAAATGTGGGTTTGGTTTATGTCTGTTTCAAGCCAAAGCTGGTATTCTGCACACATACATACAAATCCCCACTAAAAAGAAATGCCACATTTTTGGCCAGGTATCCCAGTGAAATAAAACAGAAGTAAAATAGCAGTGATGATAGACATGGAGACAGTTATGTTACTCCTGTAACACCATAAAAGCATCTTGATTGGACCTCCATGTGTACCCTGCCCTGGCATCTTTGGGGAAGAATCTCATTTGTCCTTACATTCCTGACCTACCCTGTTACAGACCTCAGCCTGTTTCTTTTGCAGAGACCTTTTTAAGGGGCTGAGTCAAATTGTCCAGAGATGTCAACAAGTTGTGAGAGGCAGGCTCACACTGGCAGCAATTACCAGAGGGCAATGATCAATGGGGGTCTTTTGTTAGCATTACAGGATCACTATTGACTCAGGAAGGAAGTGCCCCCATGGTTTAGGCTGAGCTGAAATGGACAGGCAGCCTTGCCCTTGGCTGCTCACAAGCCACTAACCTACACTTATCTCATTAATTATTCCTGTCCAAATGGCAGCGATCGTTATGATCCACAATCAGCTGAGGAAGAAGAGGTCACAGAAAACACAGAGGCTCCATTTACCAATCCAAGGCATGTATCCTTTCACTTATTTGCATCCAGAGTGTTGTACGGCACTGGTGCTGTTCCTTTGACAAACAGGTAACAACACATGACAGCCACACCAGCTCTTTGCAAGGAAAAAAAAAAAAAAAAAAAAAAGGGTAGAGCTTACATGTTTTTCCACTTATAGATGTAAAACTACAAGGCACAATGACCTTGCTAATTGTATAGATGGGGAGGGGGGAATAGTGTTCACATTCCAGTGCACCCAGATTGCCTTGATCCTCACATACCTCTATCCCAAATTATGGCCAGAGCCATCAATGGTTTACAAGGCACTTGATGCACAATCCCATTGCTTCAAAAGTATAGTTTGTGCAAGGGAATTTATAGGAAGAAAATACATTTGACAGGAATAAAAGACATTTGAGGGATGAGGGCTTCTGGATGGAAGGATGGAGTCTCCTATTAAAGTCACCTTGCACTGCTGAGGGATAAATCACTCCCTCGAACATATTGCAGTCTGTTGTAAAGGCAGATGATTAGTATGACTGAGAATGAAACCACGCTCTGTTCTTACCCCCCACTGTGTTATTTTTCTCCCTTGCACTGAATTGTTCAAGCCACAGCATTTTAAATCAAGCTCTGATTTAAGAAAGGGAAGAATATACAAAAGGAGCAGTATATTCCGAACACACCCTGCCCTTCAAGCATATTACTCCCCAGCCACTGCAGAAAGAGGAAAATCACGAGCCCCAGAGGAAACCTTATAAATGTGCACTTGCAAAGTGAAGTGTGCCACGTGTACTCAGTTGGGAAGGGAAAGTCCCCAGCACCTCTGCTCAACACCCTGAGCCCTGGGGGAGAATGCATTTGCAGCATTTGGTTGCTGTGCCCCAGTCTATCCTGAAAACTAACCAGGAAACAGCAGACAGCCTCAGGAGTTCCAGGACATAAGAAAGGCCCCCACCAGGAAGCCATTTCCTTCTCCAAACTGCATTTGTGCAGAAGGGGATTTTTTCCCCTCTCTTTCTCCCCTCAGGGGGGATAAAATATGAAAAGAAGGGACTTTCAACATCTGCTATAGATTTTTATTTTAATTTCACTGATTTTTTTTTTTCAAGATTCTTATCCAGTGCTTATAGCTTAGGCAGTCTGTATTTTCCTGACAAACAGCTGTCAGACTCGGTACTGTCTGTTGAACAGAAATGCCATCAGCCTTTGACTGAAGCATTTGCAGTGGGAAAGATCAAGCATTTACAGACTGGGTTTATGCCAGACCCTACTGCACAGAAAGCATCTTACAGTCATCTCCTACAGCCTCAAGAAGTGACTGAGAGATGTAAATGGTTCATTCCTACAGCAATCTGCAACAGCAATTGGGTGGGAGATGGCAGAAGGAGAGGTGATGAACTCTGAAGAGCTGCATTTTTTTTTTTTTTTTCAAACACTCCCCACTCAGTGGTCTCCTAGCAAACAGCAAGCGAGTTTAGCAATTGCTCCTGTACTGCTACAGCAGTATGAGAACTGATGCTAAAAACATACTCAGGGTCTGTGTTTGCCTGCAAAAAGAGATCCCATTTTCAAAAGGCACATAAGGGAATTCATCATTCCCTGCTGGGTCAGGGCTAATGCTAACCAAACCCTGTCTAAGAGACCCATTCTCCCACAGCTAAAACTAGCAGCTTTTGTTCAGGTCACAAAAGATCAAGGATTTGTTATTCATATTTCTGCAAAGTACTCTTGCTCAGCAAAAGATGATCCCCGTTCCAGTGATCTTCCAAATACAGACCTCTTAATGGGAGTCCACCTCTTCTCCCAGCTAATGAGCAGCAAGACAAGAGGAAAAAGCCTCAAGTCATGCCAGGGAGGATTTATATAGTATATTGGGAAAAATTTCATCACTGAAAGGGTGGTCAAGCATTGGGATAGGCTGCCTAGGAAAGTGGTCGAGTCACCATCCCTGGAAATGCTCAAAAGGAACGTGGTTTAGTGATGAACTTGACAGTGTCGGGTTAATGTTTGAAATGATCTTACAAGTCTTTTCTGACTTTAACGATTGTTTGATTCTACTCTCAGGTAACACCTAAGGGGACCAGGAATGGGAAGCAGGGAGGGCACTTCCCTGACACTAAAGGTGTCTTCTGCCCTCCCAACTGCCATGTTGCTCCCTCAAGACTTTTCTCTGCGCATTTCCACGGGCTGTAAGTGTCACCAGTGATCTCAACAGATAGGATAAACAGCCACCACCGGACAGTGATGGTGACTAAAGGACCAAGTTACACGGACACATATTCACAGAAATCATTTTAATAGTGACAGGCTGGCTGGGACAGCCATGGTGATGGTGCTTACAGTCAGGGCAGCCACTGTGGCTTGGCCAGCTCCTCTACTCTGGCAAAGGGCAGCCAGCAGAGCAGGGCTGCTGCTGCAGCTGGGCAAGCCACAGCCCCCACCAAAGCCCTGTCAGCAAGTGGCCACTTCCCCATCACTGAGAGCCCAGTGGCTGGAGGAGGAAAAGCTCAGCCATGCTCCCAAAGCCGTGCTGTGCTACACTCTGCACACCGCTGAGCCTGCTTACATAAAGCCATTTCTTGTTTTCCTTTCCAGAAAGAGCACTGCCAATCGCTGGAGGCAGATGTGTTTATCAAGAAGTGTATCTCAAAGCCTGACATGAGATCTGCGGCCTCTGGTGCAGCTGAAAAACTCTGTCAACACCTTGGAGAGAGCAAGCCAGCGGGGCCAGCGGGGGACCAGCCGGGACCACAGTCCTGCCAAAAGCTACAAGAGGAGCTCAAGCCAAACAAACCTTTTCCGTGCCCTCTGTTCAGTATCTAGTGGGGGCATCCAAACCACAAATCAGCCAGTTCTTACGTGAAAGGAAAAGCCTTTTTTATTATTATTTTTTAACCTCTCCCCCTCATTTGGAGACCTGCTCTGCCCTTAAACCTGTGAATATATCACTGTATTAGGTCTGAAAGTTTATGTCAGAGGGATGTTGAAGTCTGACCATGCTGAAGATTGCCTGCTTAGGAAATAAAACACCCTTCTAGGGATCACTGCACTTGATGATCAGCCTGAATAAAAAAAATACTGAGGGGTAGAGTAAATCCTTCAAGCAGAGACCTGCCGGGTAGGGGAAGGGGGTGAGTCACGGGTTAAAGAGACTTTTTTGTTAATGCTTTCAGACTCTGTCTGCTGCCCCTGCGCTGCCACTTCAGAGAGAGCAGTTTCTGGGGGAGCAGAGGATCATGGATCAGCAGACGATCAGGATGAGAGTCGCCCACATACTCCGGGGGTTACTGCAGTCTGCACAATACAATGAGTTCTTCCACCACCTTTCCCAGAAGAACCTCCTCTGGAAGCAAGAAGGAGAAAGGCAGGTAATTTGCAGAAAACTAATTTCACAGATCCATGGAAGGAAAGAGAAAAAGAAGCAAGACAAGAAAAAGAAATAAAGAAATTCTGCTTTACAATGAAATGGAGTTCCTCTGAGTTACATGGAAAATGTTGCCCATATCTGTGCAGAATTCCACTAGAATTATTGCTTATCTAGTAATAACCAGTTAATTGCATTTGCACTCAGCTAAACTTCCTGAGGCAGAGAAATCTTCAAATCACCTCTTTTGTAATTCACTCTTTCTTCTCCACAACTCTTCACTCCAGCACCTTCCCCATCCCTCCTCCTTCCCAGGGCCCTGGGACTGGTGCTAGGCAAGGTGCCCAAAGGGAGCTATTGCAACTCCCCGTGGAAGAAGCATAGCTGGCATTCCAGGGCACTCATGTCCTTGAAGCCTTCAAAAATGACAAATAGCTGGAGAAAAAAAAAGTGCACACACACACAAAAAATGCCACAACTTTCACAACTGAGTATTTAGGAGAAGACTGGGGTTGTATGTAGACAGGTACAGTCCTGGCCCCCTCATGCATTTTCAGGGATCCCTGAAGCTGGATTCCAGGATGGAAAAGCTACTTTCTCAATCCTGTTTCATGTGCAGCACCTCAGCCTTCCTTTTTGTGGTTGTATGATGTGGGACACATTCCCCATTACTCCTGGTCCAGAGAGGAAAGCTCAGCTCCCGGGTTCATCCATGGACATGACTTGTTCTAGGCCTGGCCACAGTAACAATCCCTGGACTGTGCTACTTACACTTAATGTAAGGAAATTTGAAGGCGGTCTTCTCTGAAGCTTCCTGTTACTGTTTAGTTTACAACATGAGTATAACAATAAGCAAATCCTAATTATTCCTCGCTCATGTGCACATGGAAGAAACTAGGCAGGAGAATATCTTGTGACATCTGATATCACCAGTGGGATCTAAATAGGCAATAAAGACATGAAAGAAAGATACCTTTTCATAGACACCCTGTGGAAGTGCAAAGTATAGTGGGGTTTTTTGCATCACTGGGCTTGCAGGATACTCTCCTTTGGACCACCTAGTTTTCCTTGCCAAGATAAAGGTACAGAGCATGGGGCTAAACTTGCTCATTTGCAGTATCCTATTCCCAGCAGAAATTTCAAGATGGTTTCCATATTTAGTGTCTCCCCAAACTACTTAACTCTTGCCTAAGTCTGTTTGGATGGTTCTGACAGGCTCGGAGAGAACTGCTTCTGAAATTCAGGCTCATGAGAAAGACAGCTTTTTGGTTTCTCCCATAATGCATGGTTTCAGTTATTTTCCAAACCAAAAACCCCAGACACCAGAAGGTTTTTTACCCTTCTGCTCCCCCTTCCTGTCGTTCAAAGCTTTTGCATTGATTACAGTACTCATTCTCATGTACCTCCAAGAGCTGCAATTTATAATCTTCACACCAAATGAATTTCTGTTTAATCTTCACACCAAATGAATTTCTGTTTACAGTCTCACAGTTGGCCATAATGAGAGGGGCTTCCCAAATTCAAAAAAGCAGCATCTGCCTCTTGCATGTATTTTCCACTTAATAGAATACAGCAGCAGGACCAGAATGATCAAAAAATAGATGAAAACTTTTTTCCAGAGTTTATCCAGAAGCTACCTAAACACTCTACATTAGATTCCATGACGGGCTTTGTGTTGGCAAACAGATAAAGAACACATTGGGATAGATTTCCCAAACGGGTCCCATCAGCACTGTTCCCTTGACTCCATTCACACAGTATGAGTCTGGGCTGAGATATCTAAGACATAAGCACCATGACTAGGAGTTAAATTAGAGTCTGCAATTCCCATTAGTATTTCCTGTAATAAGAATCTTTGCTGGAGCTGCCATATCTTGGTGCTTCCTGAAGGACAAGTAATTATTGGCAATGTCAGAAAAAATCCTTCGGGATAGAGTCATGCACACACCTACTTGGGCACACTGGGCACACTTCTGCTGGGAGCTGGCTTATTTTTCTGGGTAATGAAATACTGAATGTCTGCTTCACAGGATGATATTTTATGCATGTAGATGACAGCACAGGCAAAATATCAGAATAGTCATTTTCTCTGGCTGGTCGACAACAAGGTTTGCAACATCCAAACTAAAACACTTTACCCTTTGGAAAGATCACATTACTGCCAATAGCCAAAACGTTCAAAACTGCCTGTCAGCCAAGCCTGGAGTAAGGCCAGAGCACCTCTGGAGCAGAAGCATTTCTGTGCCCATACATCACATCATCTCTGTTATCAGCCACTTCTCTGCAAGCTCACGGTGAGGTTTCTCACAATCCTTCTGCATCCAATTCACCAAGGCCCGGAGGAGGAGGATGAGAAAGCATCTGAGCTTCTTTGCTGAGTGTTTCCTGTTTCGTTTGTTTCTTTGTTTTGAAAAAGAGAAGAAAGAATCTGTCTTGAATGTCATGTATAGAGACTCTGGCTCTGAGACTGCTGCAGTGCTCCCATTCAGCTCCAAGCATCCCCAGGCTCAATGGCCTTTTATCCCCCGACCACTGACATGACAGAACTGTGGTTACCATGTCACCGGCAGCTATTGCAGCCTCGGAGGGATCAGGACCTCCAGCCACATGTTATGGACTCAATACATAATCACAGAGTCCCCCGAGCTCCACGATCACTCAGGCCTGGCAATGTAACCTTCGGAATGCATCTGCCCTCTCCAGCAAACCATTTACATTGTACAGCATGCACAAAATCTAAACATTTGACCATTTCTTTGTACACTGTTAGAAGAAACAGTTTAAATTTCAGCCAATTTATTTTGTCTTTAGCGAGCTACAGTTTGGCAAGAGCACTGTGAAATCACTGACAAAAAATTGGATCTATTTTACCTGCTCTAGCACACAAATCACAGTTAAAATGATGCAGATTTCTTTTCTTAATGTCAGAACTGTTTATTCTAGGGTTGACTACTTGAGCTTCTCACTCCCTTGTGGTTGGATAAGTCACCTGCTGGCGGTGCCCAAGCAGAGTTTATGAGCAGGTTGCTGGTGAAAACGCCAACAGAAAGCAACTGGGCAAATTTGCCTTTTGTAGCCATTTGGGGCCTCAAAACCCCATTACATGAGCAATACTGGGAACTCGAAGAAGCATCAAGCTGGACAAAGTGGACTGGTTAGAAAATTAAAATTCAAATTCACAGAAAAGACATCCCACTGTGTATCCAGCTCCAAGTTGTATATCTGTTGCCTCCTTTGTGTTAAAAGCTCTCTCCTGAATTAAATGCATGTGTTTTCCCAGGATTTCATAAGACTCCACAATTGCATTTAGACAACAGTAAGAATGTTCTTAGCTTTTTCAGCATTGTCTTGCTGTTTTCTGCGAGGGAAGAAACGTGAAAATCTTCCCAAACCAGCTGCAACAACTTCAAAAATTTGTCTTGGCATTTTTCAAGCTGCAGAAATGTTTTGGTTTTCTTTTTTAAGGAATTAATTCCCTTACTAAGGCTAGAATATCGGGGCACGGGTGTGAAAAACACTGCATGTTTTTCTGTACGGGAACGCGGCTTCTACAAACCTAAATTTCCACCAGCTTTCCCATTGTATTAAATAAACCCGGTGCCTCGGTGGAAAGCCGTCCAGGGGGAAGGAAAACTGCTGGAAACGCGGCCGCTCCCCGGTGTCTGCTGCCCTCCGGTGGCTGCACGCCGGCGAGCACAGACGGCTCCCATTATTCCCATGTTTCTACACATATATGTACATATAAACATGTACACATCTATACATGCACATATATAGGTGTATAGATGCGCATACGCACATATATAGGCGTGTGTATACATGTGTTTATACGTGTGTATATGTGCATGTATATATATATGTATGTGTATATATCCATATTTGTGTGTGTGTGTGTGTACATATATGTAGCATCGTGTGTCTCCTAACTAGAAATTCACCCTCGACCCTAAACCACCCCTGCACTTATGGCTTTAGGAACGCAATGCATAAGATTTGGGAGCGTCATTTAATAACACTGCAACAACACTCCCTTAACGAGAGGGGGAAAGTAACACCTCATAGCAAGATAGACACACGCACAAAACCAAACACACACATCTGTGGAAGGAAATCATCTGTGGCACAGCAGTAACTGCAAGACAAAAGAGGGGGGGTGGGGGATAGGGGGTTTGAAACTACCTTTTTTTTTTTTCCTTTTCTTTTTTCTGTTTTTGTCTATTGCTTGGTTGCTTTGTTGTTAGTTTTACACTTCAGCCTGCGTACTTCCCCAGGGAATCACTTTCCCTTGTCAAGCTTGCAGACGTGACCCTATGGGAAAGATGCCGATTTGTACTTTGTGCTGCTGCGTTGCCCCCAGCACAGATCTGGCTGTTTTCCGGCCAGCATTCTTCTGCGGTGCCTTAACTGCATGGAAAGGAGAAAGCCGACGGTCTGGGGAGAAGGTTTCAGGGTTTCACCAGTGCAGACAGCCCATGCTATAGAAACAAACAAACTATGCAGTGAAAGCATTTTAAAGTCACAATTCTCTGACTCTGTACGAAAGCAAAACAGACTAGAAAACAACAGGCTCTGTATTCAAAACCCTCAGGGTGCAAAGTGGCCTGAATAAAACCAAAAGAAATGCTTGCCCAAGAACAGGCCAGAAAGGCAGCGTGGTACTGAAGAAAGACTGGGACAGGCTTGGGGACAGAGGATTAGTAAGAGGAGGGGAGAAAATGAGTGGGGAGCCGCGGTTCAGCAGTGACCCTATAACGAGCTCATCAGCAAACACATCCATTTCACCACAGGGCATGCTTAACTCCCAGTGCGGTTCCTGGGAATGACCAGTGCACTGGGAAAAGAGAGGAGGGGGGACTAATTTTGCACAGGGTCAATTATTTCCGATTATTTGGAGATGGGAGAGGAGATTCTTTCCAAGCCCAGTGAGTAATCAGACTTGTGCAATGAAGTGTAGCATTTGTTTCTCCTCGTTACCATAGCATAAATATCCCCTTGGCCGTGCAACCATCTCTATTTCCCTGAGCCCTCCCCGACTCAAGGCCCCTTTCACTTCTCACCAAACTACGCAGTCATTTCTTGAGGGAGTGAATTACAGCAAGTTATTCCCTAAGGAACCTTCCTTATTTAGAGAGAAACCACAAGCCAGAGAAATCTGGGAGTGAAGAAAAAGAGATCAGGCTTGTTTAGAAGCAGCAGCTAAACAGCTGGGAGATCTTTCAGTTGGTTTATATTTCTAACTCTGTTTGGGTCTTGCTTTACAACCTCGAATGAAAACAAATCAGGATTGTTTCCTCCTTCTTGGAATGTCTGTTTAGGGTTTTAAGGGCGGAACAAGGAGGGGGAGAGGGGGAACAACTCCACATGGGTTCTCAGGAATCAGTGTTTTCCCAATGCCTGCAGCCTCTTTATCCCCCTGCTAACCTCTCCTGCACACATGCAGCCTCACTCTCTTCCAGCCACACAGTACAGAGACATTTGTAAAAGTGCTTCGTAAAAAAAAAGGTGGCTTTTCATCCTTCTCTTGGAAAACTGAAATGTTTTTCCTGTGTTGGGTCACTTCAGAATAAACTGTCCTGGAGCATCACACTGATTTTAATTTTTTTTTTCGGGTCACAAAAGCAGAATACCTTTCCCTCTCACCCCCTACCCCCTCAAAAGAAAGAAAAGAAAAGAAAACACCCTTTCGTAGTTCCATACAAATATCACATGTAATTGTTTCATGGGATTATTCCTAAATGCCGAATTTTGAATTCAGTAACTTTCCCACGTACATAAGCACTTGTGAGCTGTCACGGCCCAGCTCCGAGGGGCTCACACAGACACGACATGTCCTTTATTGCCAGCCGGCAGAAGCATAGCGTGATGTTTCTTGGCCAGTTAAAAGTTGTTTAAATTACACACTGTACGCAATGGCCTCAAAGTGCCTCATCTGCTAAACCGAGCCGAAGGGACTGCAAGCTCTCCTGGCGACAAAAAGGCAAACCCCGCGAAAGCGGGATGAGAAGAGGAGCCGGAGGAGAGAAAGGCGGCTGTACGCGGCTCGCCCGGGCTCGGGAATGGGGCTTGCTGTGACACTCCCGGACGAGGAAAAGATAGAAGCAGCTCCAGTGAGCTCATCCTTTAGAGGATAACTTCCCTTTTTTTACACTTGAAACTACACGTACAAAATAGAAACGCGCCCCCGTGCCTCTGTGTGTGTGTGTGTGTGTGTGTGTGTGTGTGTTTGCAGTCCCGGCGGGGGGACACGAGCACGCAGCCTGGATCACGCCCGAAACACTTTGGTAGGAGCCGGGATGCCGCTGTGGGCTCTCCAGGGCGGAGAGCTGGGGACAGCTCGGGCCGGAGCCCGCTCCCTGCACGGCACAGGAGCTGACGGGGTGGCCCGACCCGGCCTGCCTGCTGAATGCCTGTCTGCCCGTTCGGCGTGGGACCGTGCTCCAGGCGCTGCCCCGATCCCGCAGCCGCCGGCTCAGGCGACCCCGACCACTCCCCAAACCGGCTCCGGCAGCGGCCGCTCCGGCCGGAACCGCTCCGGGGCTGCGCTGAGCCAACCCGCGGAGCATCTCCCTCCCCGGGGAAAAGACAACCGGAGCTGGTTTGCTTTGTCAAATTAACTTTCATAATAAATGCCACTTCCCTTGGCCGAGGAAAGGAAATTTGCCCTACACAAAATTCGGGAAGGACAGTGAAGCTCCCGAGTGGCCGTGGACTTAGTTTCCAATTTTATTTTAATTTTTGCCCCACTGGGCAGATGTGGAAAAGTGTTAAAACTCATAAAGCATAAAGTCAAGCGTCTCAGCCGGCTGATCACCGGTGTCCCCGGGTTGCCCGCTGAGGTTCTAGATATGTCCTCCTTGCCTAGCGCGGCGGGCAGCCCCAGCGCAGCGGCCCGGAGCAGCCCCGCTCGGGCCCGCTCCGCCCGGCTCGGCCCCGCTCGGCCCCGCTCAGCCCCGCTCGGCCCCGCTCAGCCCCTCTCGGGCCCGCTCGCCCCGCTCGGCCCCGTTCGGCCCCGCTCAGCCCCGCTCGGCCCCGCTCAGCCCCGCTCAGTCCCGCTCGGCCCCGCTCAGCCCCGCTGGGCCCCGCTCGGTCCCGCTCGGCCCCGTTCGGCCCCGCTCGGCCCCGCTCAGCCCCTCTCGGCCCCGTTCGGCCCCGCTCAGCCCCGCTCGGGCCCGCTCAGCCCCGCTCCCCGCACCGCCCGCGCCCGCCGGGCCCCGGCTGCAACGCCCCGCGCGGCCACGGAGCGGCGCCCGCCGCCTCCGCCCCCCACTCCGCGCCCCCCTGATTTGCATACGCGGTGTGGATTGGTCAGCGTTCCCACATACGCCATCTCTGACGCCAGAGCTCCCCGGCCAATGGCTCTCTAGGAGCCCCGCCATTGGCTGCCTGCGGGGATGTCAATCAGGCGTAATTTGCATGCGGGCGCGCTCCCGCCGTGGGAGCGGAGGCGGGCGGGGCGCGGGGGCCCGGCGGTCACGCGGAGTTACACGTCACAGCCGTGGCACGCGCTGGCACCGCCCCCCGCCGCCCCGCCCCGCCCCGTCCCGCGCGTGGCGCTGCGGAGCCCCGCGCTACCGGCGCCGTGTGACGGCGGTGACAGCGCTCCGGAACTGCAACCCAGTGCGTGTGCCCGTGTTCCTGCTGTGTGCCCGCAGTGGTGCAGTTGTGCCGGCTACACCCGTGCGTCCGGCTGCTCCGGCAGCGGGAAAGCCGTGGGTGCCCCTCCACCGCCCCGGCCGGCGCTCCGCTCGCACGGCACGTTCCCCCGCGTCTCCCCGGGAGACAAGGGACAGAGGGACAGAGGCCGCGTAGCAGCTCTCCACCGTGCGGGGCAGCGCCGAGCGCGGCTTCTGTGGTGGGGAAAGCGACGCGGGGCTGAACACGGGCGGCAGCCCTTGGCTCGCTGCGTGCACGGGCAGCGGCGCGGTTCGGGCGAGCGGGAGCCCAGCTCACCCCCGGCCCCGCCGCGCACCGCGTCCGCTCCGCGGAGCCCCGGCGCTGGCGACACGTCACGCGTCACCGACGGGCACTGCACGTCACCCCGCCGGCCCCGACGTCACCGCCGGTAGCGGGCTGGGAGCGCGCTCGGACGGGGATTTACGTTCCTCGGGAGCAGCGCTGCGCGGGTGCCGGAGGGCCGACGGGGACTCATGGAAGGAAGCAGCCAGCCCCGTGCTCCCCGCCCGGTCCGCCCGCCTGTCCCAACGCGCCCCGGTATTTTGGGGGTCGGAAATGAGAGCGGGCGCTCCGCAAGGGCCGCACAGCGAAAGAGCTGCGGCAGCCGCCGAGGCGCGGCCAGCCCGCCGGCGATGGGGTGCGGCGCGGCTGGCTTCTTAGGCGTGTTTACAGAAAACACACACAAAACAAAACAAAAACCCAGACGCTCCCCGAGTCCCTCGCCGCCCTAATTTAGAAACAGAGGCCGGAGCAGCCCCCGAGCCGGGCGGCGTGACGTCACCGGGGCGGGGCCGTGTCGTCACGGCCGGCGGGGACCGAGGGCTGGAGCCGCGATCCCCCCACGGCAGCACCGGGACCGCCGCTGCCGCCAGGTGTTGGATTTCCGCCGCGGTGGCGAGTTGATGCTTTAATTGCCGAAGCAGCTCTATTTTCTCCCCTCTTTTTACTTTTTTTTTTTTTTTTTCCCCCTCCCTTTTTCCTCGCAAATAAAATAAACACAAGAGGGCGTTTCGAGCCTTTGATCCCGGCTCTGTACAGTAAGGAAAACAAACCGTGAACTTCAAAAGGGATGGAGCTTTTCTGGGGTTAATTTCGCTTCCTAAACGGCTGAATACGGCAATAAATCATAGCTTCCCTCCCCTCCAGGAAAGCGCTAATCGGAGGAATATGTCCCAAAAGCACCCTTCACCATCGGCAGCCTCAGAGCCCGCGTAGGCTGTGATCTGACGGATCAAACTTCATGCGGGAGATACTATAAATCAACAGGTTTCATAAATCTTTGCAGGCGACAGCTCCGCGGGGCCGGGGCGGGGGCGGGAGAAGGGGAGTGCCCGGCGGTAATGTGGGTACCGTGAAAATTCACTTCCTCGCAAGAATTGCATTAAGTAAACCTAACACCGAAATGTTGTCTGGCAATCTGTCTTGAAAAGGTTACAGCGTGTTAAAGATTTGGAAAGCTCCATAAAGCAGTAAAGATTATGAAGTACAGCGTAAAGGTTTATCAAATGACTTCCCGTGCCAGGACAACATTTAAACCGAAGGCAAAACCTGAAGCCTGTGATCTTTGGAGTCTGAACCCATAAACGTGTTTGAGGAGGGATTCTGGTTTCTGCCGCTTTATAGTATCGCTTCTCTAACACGTAATTGAAATCCACTTTTCAGGAGCCGATATCTGGTAGTAAAACTAATACCAGGCAATTAGACGCGGTGCTTTAAAACCGCGTCGGGGTAGATGCAGTCCGAAGGGGCATATATCCAAAATCAGGAAGCGAACCTGTGGCTGGGGAGTGGGGAAACGATCCTTAAACCCTCTTGTCGCGAGTCTGGGAGCAAGGGGAAGCGAGGGTGTGCTGGAAACAGCATGGAGGAGAAGGGGCACAGCAGCCCGGGGCGCGGGATAGGGAAGTGGGGGGCGACAGCCGCGGTGCAGGGAGCCGCGGAGGCGCCTCCGGGCTCTTCCCTCCCTGGTTTCCGTCCAGCGCTGCCCCTCCGTTCCCTGCACACGCACACACCGGCTCTGAATCACACGGTGTTTTTAAGGGGGTTCTTTGATCTGGCCAAGTGTCAGAGCCCCGAAAGCCGGGACTCAAATAACACGTCGTTACGGCAAACAAATTTCTGCAGTCAGCTTTATGGCTTTATTGTCTATGGCACGAATAAACTCGGGGAATTAGCAGGTTAGGAAAAAAAAAAAAAAGTTCGCCTATAATAAAATACACATCTGTTTCCAGGGAAAATATGGTAAAAAACACACACAGAGTCAAAACGTGGCTTAGTCGCCACTGGCTGTATGGATAGGGAAAAGTACCATCTGTCATTTCTTAAGTAGCCCTTATGTGGATATTTACATTTGCAATAGGCGTTCTAATCGCTCGTTTTACAATACTTAGTGTTGACTGTATTTTGCAATACACACATGCCAAAGGAAAAAAAAAAAAAAAAAAAAAAAAAAAAAGAAAAAAAAGAGGGCAAGCTCACGGTGTGTATACAATCATCAATTGCCTTGTCGTGAACAAGCAGGCACATTTAATGTATAGACTACCATAAAATTTATATAGGGGTAGATTTTTATGGGCTTGTGTATTAATAGTCTCTAATAAAATAAAGTTTACTCTGTGTGTGTGGTTTGCGTGCATATGGCTACGCTCACCGTCCAGTTCTCAGTGTTCTGGATAACCTGTGCTGGAATTATTAAAGGGGGCATATACATATACCCATTAACACATAGTGATAAATCAGTGAATGTCTGGGTTTGCCTGCGTGCGTACCGAGTTCTAATTTCCGAGCTGGGAGAACAATATATCAACTCCGATATTTCAACAAGTGGGGGTTTTGTGTGTCTTAAATATTTTGCAAGCCAGACTATGCAACCGGAAATAATGGATTTTCTATGAGATATTAAAGAAAAATCCATCATCCTTTCTTTTTTTTTTTTTCTTTTTCTTTTTTTCTCTTGGAAAGTCGTTAAAACTTCGGGAAATAAAATCCCAGAGATTTGCGAGGATATTAAATCGTTTCATTCCCTCTTTGCACACACGCGCATGTGCCCGCACACGCACACCGTTCCACACGCACACACATTTGTACGAAAGGACACCGATGGGTGTTAAACGATACGATTTAGGAGCTTTCTAGCCACAGGTTTATTTTTTCCCTAGGTATTGCATTCATATGTACTTAATTTGTATTTTATAGATAAATATTTTATGCGTCTTTATACATTGTGTATGTGTACGTGTGTTTAGCAAGAAATGTAGATTAATTGATTTGAGCCTCGGCTCCGTGGGACCCTGGCAGACCCCACAGGGGACGATCTGCGGGGACAATGGCCGTGCCTCCCGCCAGGTAGCGCAGCGCAGAGAGGCAGTGGGATGAAGGCAGTGTGTGCTGGAGGGGTTTCGGAAGGCGGACCCGCCTGCCCGGGAGCGGGGATCACCCGGCCTTTATTCCCTACCATAGCTCACATCTTCCAGGCCCTTTAATAAGTCCAAATATTTACCCTCGAGAGACACGCTTTATGCGGCTGCATGAGGGCTGGTAACCTTTGACAGGAGCCGTCACAAAACACTCCTCCGTAATGGACCACAGTGCGCGTACATCTAATTTATTGTGCTAAAAGTTATTGCAGGGGCTGCGGGAGGGGGTCTCGGACTACAAATAAGCGTTTTGCCACTGAGCGGAAAACACCGCCCCTGGGTCAGGCGGGCAAAGCCACAGGGTATCCGATTCGGCCCCATCATCCATTCCATGTGATGCCGCTTTCATGCTTTTGTGGGGGAAAAAGAATACAACAAAAAAACCCGCACCGGATACTGCAACGCGATCCCCGGTAATGCGGCGGGCAATATGTTCCCCGCGTATCTGATGAAGCGGAGCGTTGAAACGAGGGGCAGGAAATCGTGCCCGATTTAACGGGGAGAAGCGGGAAAACCTCCGCAGCCCCGCGTGGCGGCGGTGGCGGTGCCAGCGCCGGTCCGGAGCCCCCGGGAGTCCCGGGCTTGGAGCGGCGCGGTGCGGATGGAGCCCCCGCCCGCGGTGGGAGCAGCCCGGGAGCCTTTTAAACGCGGCGGCCGGTGCGGGCTAATAAGGGGGGACACTTCCAGCGGCAGCAGCACCCGTGGGGGCAGCGGGAGGAAGCCCGATGGGATATTACCCTGTTTGTTTTCCCTTTGATCCGTAGGAAATAGGTCCTGCACTGCGTGACCCATTAAACTAATAAGATTATAAAGATCAGCAAGAGGGGCTGGGGCCGCTAATGGTTCCCATCTGGGCCAGGTTTCGGCGTTATTAAAAACGGCGAGGCAGCGGGCTTAGGTTACAGAGCCGAGGCGAAAGCGGAGGGAGCGGAGAGCCGGGACCACCCATCGCACCAATTAGCGCGGCGGGGCGGAAGGGCCCGGGGAGCCGGAGGGGCCGCAGCCATAAACCCCGGCGGGCCCCGCGCCCGCCCCTCATGCATATGCACTGAGGCGGCGCCTCTATGCAAATGCACCCGGGGCCGCCCTGGGCGGTGCGCGCGGTGGGCGGGAGGCGGAGACGAGCCCTGATTTGAATAGCACCGCCCGGAGTGTGACGTATGCGAGCCCTCCTCCAATGAGGGCGGACCCCGTCTCGGGTTGCGCTGGAGAGTGCGCCCCCGTTCTCCCCGCCCCTCAAGGCACGCCCTCCTCACGTGTCGTGCAGCCAATAGCAATGCTGGATGCAAATATACAGGGGGCGGTGCGCACCAGAAGGCCGCGGATTGGACGCGCAGCCCTAGCGCTGGGCGGCCCCACCCGGAGGGGCGGGGGAGGCTTGCGATTGGTCAGTGGTGTGGGCGGGGCGGGTGACGCCAGGCGGGCGGAGATCGGGGCGGATCCCGGCCCTGCCCGCGGCCTCCGCCCGCCCCGGGGAGCGGGGACCGCCCCTGCCGGCCCTGTGCCCGCCCCGGGGAGCGGGGACCGCCCCTGCCGGCCCTGTGCCCGCCCCGGGGAGCGGGGACCGCCCCTGCCGGCCCTGTGCCCGCCCCGGGGAGCGGGGACCGCCCCTCCGGGCCCTGTGCCCGCCCCGGGGAGCGGGGACCGCCCCTGCCGGCCCTGTGCCCGCCCCGGGGAGCGGGGACCGCCCCTGCCGGCCCTGTGCCCGCCCCGGGGAGCGGGGACCGCCCCTGCCGGCCCTGTGCCCGCCCCGGGGAGCGGGGACCGCCCCTCCGGGCCCTGTGCCCGCCCCGGGGAGCGGGGACCGCCCCTGCCGGCCCTGTGCCCGCCCCGGGGAGCGGGGACCGCCCCTGCCGGCCCTGTGCCCGCCCGGGAGAGCGGGGACCGCCCCTGCCGGCCCTGTGCCCGCCCCGGGGAGCGGGGACCGCCCCTGCCGGCCCTGTGCCCGCCCGGGAGAGCGGGGACCGCCCCTGCCGGCCCTGTGCCCGCCCCGGGGAGCGGGGACCGCCCCTGCCGGCCCTGTGCCCGCCTCCCCCAGCACGGGCTGTGCCCCACCGCCGCCCCCCAGGCCCCAGGGCATTCCCGCTCTGAGGGGGGTGCGGGGGCGGCGCTGCCCTGCAGCCGCTGGGATGCGTGGGATGAAAGGGAGGGGGAAGGATGGAAACCCCTGAAGGAGGGGTGATCCCAGCTCCGCCCTTTGCGGCTAATGAGCAGTGCCGGGCGATTAGCGGGTGTCAGCCCCGGTGGTGGCGGTGTGATCGAGGGGGGCGAGGGGAGCGCTCAGGTTAAGCCGGGAGGGGCAAAGTTTGACACGCGGCTGCCGCAGCTCAGGTGTGGCGGCTCAGCCCTGCTTGGGCTCCATCACTTGGTGTGCCGCGGTGAAAAACTGTGAATGCCGCCTACGCGGTTAATGGGAAAAAATCCGCTGATGGAACAATGACTCCGAGACACCGAGTGTCCGAGCGCTAATTTAAACCTTCCCCCAGCCTCCCCGATGCGGTTCTTTAAAAGAAGCAAGTAGCATTGGAACTATTCGCTCTAGGCAGCTTCGTTTTTGAAGTGCCTCGGCTTCACCTCGCCATGATTTAAATGATCATCTGAAGTGATTTAAGTGATCGTCTTGCCTCGAGCGATCATTTCAGCCTTTTCGTTAAAGTCGCTTTCAGAACAAAACTCTCCTGGTGGTCCGTGGGGTCTTAAAGGCACCGCGTTAAGGGCATATTTTTAGCTTACAATTTAAGATTAAAGAACACCTGAAAGTTTACTTATATATAATCGTGAATTATAAAAGCATTATTTGCCTTTTTTTTTTGTTTTGTTTTTTGGGTTTTTTTTTGTTTTAACAGATTGTTCCTCACTATTGATAGTGTACTTCGCAAGCTGTTCTCTATATCTCGTGAACACGCACGAATTGACACCTATGACATAAACACTTTGCGGAATTAATATCGCATAAGTTAAGGACGTAGCTGTGCCTTCAGAACTCACTTCAGAGCTGGCCAGCAAATGCACAAATGATGCCGGAGTCTCTCAGAACGGCAGGGAACAGTTCTCAACACAGCAAGCAGCAGTTTGTACATGAGGATGGTTTGTATTGTATCGCGTTCTGTCCATTAAGCCTTTTTGCAATATTTGTTCTAAACACACACTATTAAATCGTACCGTGTATTTCGTTAATTGAGAGCCCTGGCGCCAAGCCGGCAGGCAACTTTGCGTTCTGATCCTGTGATGCTTGCTTTTTATCAGGACTTCTAGGATAAACTGTTCATAACTTTTGCAAAACTAGGGACAAAATCCCTGCTTAAGGATCAAGCAAACGAAGACTGAAAAATCCGTCTAGAGAAAGATAGACCTCGTAATGAACAGTCAAGGAAGCTACACGAGATGCTGGATGTAGCTCATTTTCAGGGTGCAGACTTGGGTAGAAAATTAGAAGTACACCCAGAACGCAGTTGTAGGATGTGGTATTGAAAACCTGGTCATTCTGAAGTTCGCTGTGTCAGTATAATTCATGCATGAAGTTCTCACAGTGCCCGAGAGGGAAACGTGCAAGTCTGCAATGCATTTTTTTCTGTGTTTGACAGCACGCCTTCGGGGCAGTTATTTTTATATTAAAAATATGTGCTTGTTTTACTTCAAAATGTGTAACATGCCTTTGTTTGGGGGTTTCTGGTTTGTTTTGGGGTGGGTTTTTTTTTTTTTTTTTTTTTGAGATTTTTTTTCTACAGTGTTAATTTTTTTGTTGTGTCTGCTGCTCGCATAATTTTATAAGGGAATTGTGCATATTTGCTGTATTATTGCTGACAAATAACATGGTGAACCACTGAAAACAGGTGAAATCTAGCTGAATTGTTGCACTACGACACATAAGGCTAATTTTTAAATTGTGGGTTTTTTTCTAGACACTGTGTCTTCTTGTCATTTAAAAATACTTTACAATATGCAAATAAATTGCTGGCTATTCATAAAGATTATTACAGATTCCTGCTGTGGAGGAGCACAGCAGGAAAAGGAGATAAAAGTGCATCAGCTTGGTTTTTTACCTGACCTACACTGATGTAGGTAGGAACATTTCCCACTAGCTGGGGATCTCATATAGACAGATTTATATGCTATTAACGTCCTGGAATATAATTTGCCTGAAGTGCAAAAAATGTTTTGATGGATAAAGTTACAGCATTGGGCCAATGCAAAAAAAAAAAAAAAAAAAGGTCAATTGCCGAAAAATTCATGCCAACTTATTTTATTGTGTCTCTAATCCTGGTTTAGTTTAACTTTATAAATTTCTTTGGATATGCAATTCATCAGGATGTCTGAAACTCAATGGCAGAAAACTCTACAGATCCAAATAGTTTAATAGGACTTTTAAAAGAATTATGTAGCTGTATGGTTAATAAAAGAAACCCTAAAACCTGGCAATACAGACATGTATAAGGGACAGAAATACTTCCATACCAGGGTGTAAAACAAGGACAAGGTCTTTTTTTTGATTTTTTTTTTTTTTTTTTTTGGTTGTTGGAAATTATGTTTCCTGGTGCAGACTTTTTTGTAATTCGTTATCATGGAGTTACTCGTTGTCCCTTATTTCACATCATCTGGGACTGATATCTGTCTGAATAAACAACTTTTAATCTTGCCAACGCTTATAGGTATTTCCCTTTTTGAAGGAAATTTTAAATCATATTCCCTTTAAATCAATATCATAAAATATTTGAATGAATATTTTAAATCATATTCCTTGCTCCATTCAAGATCTGTTCCACATAAAATAAGTGAGCATTTTTCCAGTGACTGACAGGCATTGGATTATGCCCTAAAGGAGTCATACACTGTATTTCATGCAATGCCAAAGAATGAATAAGCATGAAATCTGATTAGATCTATTTTTCTCGTATTACAGTTATTGTGGTTTGCACAACTGCTACTCAACACACTTTGCAGATGATGTCTGTTTTACGCATGTTAGAGAAACAGATGTTTTCTTCCACACTTATTTATTTCACCCCAATATGTTAAATAGGTAGCTGCTCACAAAAAGAAAGAGTGAAGCAGTTAACTGCATGGAGAGTCCATGAGTGAAAAATTTTGCAACAGAGATTCAAGGGTGGTTTACACGTGAAGCTGTACTCCCTGGTTATGAGGACAGGACAGCAGAGTGTCATTCCTGGTTTCTGTTTCTGACCCTGGGGACTCACCAGGTGTATAACTTCTCTCAATTTCCAGGTCTCTAGAGAGCAACTCAGAGTTTACCTCACTGGAGCAGGTTGAGAATCTTGTCTGCAGTGCTCCAGGAGTCACTATGGAAAGACTTTTAGAAGTACAAAGCATTGTGTGGAAAGAGTAACAGAAACACAGGCAGGAATAGCAGAGCTCTTGCATGCCAGAAACATTCAGCCTGTAGATGGAAGTCAAAAATATCAGGGGTAGTTCATGGCTATGTCAAGAGATGAATTTTCCCTATGCCAAACACAAACTGAAGTCTACTTTAAAGTAAAGTAAGTGTAGAAAGTGTGCTTTCCAGACATGAGGGGAAATTAAAAAAATAAAAGGGAGCTCATTTAAAGCACTCTGTGGTAAGAGTTAAGTGATTTTTTTTTTCTCATAGGTGTTTTTAGTGGCATAAACACTGCTGTTGGGACAAGTTGAACACTTGAGACTAATTTTTTAGTTTGTGTTTTGTGGATTGCTTTTAGTTTTGTTATTTGTTTGGGGCTTTCTCCAAGCCATGAGCTTCTGAAATGCAGTAATAGAGATCTTCTGATCATGATCTCTGCTTAACTAGAATTACATTACATTTTGGTGCTGTAAGTGAGAGACAGCTAAGGAATTAATTTCATTTCAGACCAATATAACTGTGAGTGCCAGACCTGCCCCTCTAAATCTGCTTGAATTATTCATTCCTCGTGGAGTCTATCACACTCATGTGCCTTGACTGAAGCCCATGTCACAGGGCTTCTATAATCCTTATCTTGCCTTCTTAAAACCAAACAAACGAACAAGCAAACAAAGAGCTAGATTCTCATAGCTTTACAAACACTAGGTCTTTATGATTGTGAATGCCATCCTGGACGTCGCTGGACCACAGAATTAAAAAAAAAAAAAAAAAAAAAAAAAAAAAAAAAAAAAAAAAAAAAAAAAAAGAGTGTCATGTGATAAAATCATTAAGACACCCAGAACTCCGTCAGTGTGCGTGGTCTCAGGCTTGTCCAGGCGGTAGCTCTGGAGCCCTGCCTCGCTGCTCTGAGAAATGCAAGCAGGTTCGCAGCTCTCCCCTCTCAGAGCAGCAGAGCCGTGTTATCGCCCGTGCAGAAGAGCAGGCTCTGAGGTAATTCTTTCATCTGCCGCAGGAGGGGTGCGGGCTGCAGACACTGAACCGCAGCCCCGAAGTGCTGCCTCAGCCCTTGGTTTGAATCACCTGGCAGCAAAGCAGAACGGATAAAAGGGAAACAGTCAGGGAAGCGCCAGGAATGAATGACGTCCTAGAGAGACACGAGGTGAATTTACATCTTCTGGCAGGTTTTATAGTTTAAATATACAGTTATGCAAATACTTCAGGTTGGTTTGTGGTTTTTTCCAGTGCTAGACCGTTTTTTGGTCACTCAGCCTTTTTCCTCACCAGTGAGGCAAAATACCCATTCCATGTATTTTAACCATCTTGATCCATATCAACAGAGAAATTAAAATAGCAAAGAGCAAAGTATTCTTGCCCTTCACCAGCCCAAACACACACGGCAGCTGTGGAGGCACAGGGAAACTGGTGTGTAAGGTTCAGTCTTGCCCTGTGGAGGCAGAAAAGGCGCAGGGTTTGCCACTTTGGTGGGCATTCCCATGCACCTGCCATCCCTATTCCCATTCAGCACGTGGCATACAGCTCTGGCATTGCTGTGCTAACTGCACAGAGAGTGCTAACTGCAGAACTGCAGCCCCGGGAGCCTGGGCGATGTGGAGGTGCCCACACTACCTCCTCCCAGCCCTGGGAGTCTGTGTGCGGGGTTTTGTCTGCCCAAACCCCTGCCCTCACATCCCCAACTTCCCAAGGGGGCCAGAAAGGCTCGGGCTGGCTCTGGGGTGGTAAGGCACATAGTGTTGCCAGCTCAAAACAGAAAGAAGTGCTCTTTTTTTATCTCTCTCTCTCTCTCTTTTTTTTTTTTTTTTTTTTTTTTTTTTTTTTTTTTTTTTTTTTTTTTTTAATCGTAGAAAGGATAGCACAAATTGCACATTGAGGGCAGCCATTTTCTCCATTGCCATAACATAACTGTTCTTTGCCTGTTCCCCAGGGCTTTACTAGTACATAATTTCCAGATTATCACTTCCATCTTGTGCATATGGAGATGCTACTCTAGTAGAGTTCATCCTCAGGAGAAAATATTACGCATTTTAAATTGTTCTCCTTGTCTTTTCCCTGCAGATATATTTTATGCTAACAGGGAATGCAATCTTCAGCACAAACTCAGGAACAACATGGTGAACTATAATAATTATTGGACCTGTTAGGTCTATTATGGAAATAAATCTTCTGTGAACCAACATTTTCCCTCTTATGTTTCACAGAGAGACAGTAACCCTTCTGCTGTCAATGAATTAATTTGCTAAAAGAAGCTGGAGTTCATAGATAAATCTTAAGATTATTTCTCATTTACATATTAGCTTAGCATTTATGTGCAGTTCCATTTGTGTGATACTCCTGGGGACAATCCAGGGAGCAATATGAATCATCTAATATGTTAAAATTAGGCTACAATAGAAGGGGAGAAAATCTATCTTTTTTTTTTTTTTAACTTTTGAATTATTTAGATTAATCTTTGTGATTAATTATCTAGCACTGGATGTATAGTATTCCAGAGTCATTTTTTCATCAGTTTGATGCTGGAGCATACTTGAAGAAAGCTTTCTGTGCTGAGACTCCTTCAGAGTGTGCATTATCTCAAGGACTAATGGTTGTGGCTTGTGTGATATCCTGGCTCAGACATGGATTGGTTTTTTCTTCTTATTTATGGTGAAGAAACAAGGTCAGAAGCATAAATGAAAGCAGGGCCAGTGTACTTCCTATTTCCTGTGGAGTCCCCAGAGCTCTGGTTTGAAATCATTACTGCTGTTAATTAATGATTTGCCAGCTGTCTGCACCAATTTTATAGCATTTATGTATGCAGAGCCATTGTGCCTCACATTCCTGCTTGAGAATCAAGAAGTAAGACACTAGAATCACACTTGCATGTTCATTTGTTACTTTGAATGTGGTCTTCTTGCACAGACCGAATTCTTACTGAGGAGGTTTAGCAGCAGCAGAGATCTATTTTGGAACATTTTAGACATTTCATTTCAATTTTTGCTTGATTTTGGGGAAAAAGGCAAAGTGGCCTGTTTATTCTTGTTTTAAAGGTAGACATTGGATTAAAATTGGATTGAAAAAGCTGGGCACTATAATGTATTAACCAGACAGATTATTGCAGAAAATATAATTTCTGTGTGTGTTTTAGTGGCTGCCCCACTGCCCTGAATGCCTACATTTGGCTTCAATGCTTTGCAATGCATGGCTTTGCCTGGCTCTTTCCGTCACACTTTCATAAAACCCTCAGTTTTCCTGAAGTTTTAGGAAACCAGATGGTTGCAGTAACACCAGTCCCAGTGACCAACTCCATTTCTCCGTAGCAGTCCTGCAGTTCAGTTGGCACCATGTTTCGTTCATTTTTTGTTTCCTATTCTCTCCTTTGAGGGCTTCTGTCAATGTGGGCTGTTAAGCAGCTGTGGCATTTCTGACAGAAATGGCAACATCTTAGTGGTGGCTGACTGTACACACCCTGTACAGTTTTTAGAGTGGGATCCCACTATTCTGGAACTGGGTGTCCTGGTTTCAGCTGGGAGACGGTTAATTTACTTTCCAGTAGCTGGTACAGTGCTGTGTTTTGGATTTAGAATGGGAATAATGTTGATAGCACACTGATGTTTTAGTTGTTGCTAAGCAGTGCTCAAGGACTTTTCAACTTCTCACATTGCCCTGCCAGAGAGTAGGCTGGGCCCACAAGAAGCTGAAAGAGGACACAGCTGAGACAAGTGACCCAAACTGGACAAAGAATATTCCATACCATATGACAGCTTTCTCAGTTGTGCAGACTGGGGGGACACTGGTCAGGGACACTGCTCAGGACCTGTCTGGGCATTGGTCAGTGAGCGGTGATCAACAGCACTGTGCATGGTTATTTTGCATATAACAGCAGCAACTACTACTGTCATTATTATTATTAATATTATTATTAATAATAATAACAATAATAATCCCCCTTCCTGCTCTGTCTTATTAAACTGTCTTTATCCCAACCCCAAACTTTTAATCATTCTTTCTGAATCTCTCCCCTGTCCTGCTGCAGGGAGAGGGAAAACAAGTGAGCAAGCTGTGGTATTTAGTTGCCAGCCAGGTTAAACCACAACAGCCATTTTTCTGACACCCAATATGGTACCAAAAGGGCGAAGATAATGATGGGTCTGACCAGAATGTTTAAAAAAAAAAAATCATAAACATTCATTATATTAGTTGTACAGTCACTCCTCACAGTGTTGATTTATTTGCTAACAGAGCTGTTGCACTTGTTCTCAGAGTTGCACTGTGTAGCACTTCACTTGCTGTATATGTTCCCTCTTGTGGTGTTTGTCACCTCTGGGGGCTAGGTTAAGGTTTATCATTTTGCTGTCATTTGTAACACTGGCTTCTGATATGATAAAATTGCTGGTCATAAGACTAATCTGGTATTTGTGCACAGACTGCCCTCATCTCCATACTCTTGGAGCCATCACTCAGAAACTAGTAATAATTTATGACTTCTCCTTAGAGAGCCAAGCTATGGGTGAGACAAAGTAGGGGAAGGTGTCCCCAACTCATTCACCCTCCTTTCTTCCTTTTTGTCTTCCCATTTTCCTTATTCTCCAGGCTAGTTACTATAGCTTTTGAGAATATTGAATATTATTGGGATGTTCAGACTGGCATGTTTCTGTTGACATGTCTTATATTACTGAACGTGCTCCATATCTTGTTTAAACATCTATTTAAGAATACCACCCAGAGATCTACCTGGAGACTGGACAGTTGTGAGTGTTAGGGTATATGGGACAGTATGGGCAAGTACCTAGGACAATAGGCACTTCCAATGTTTTTGACTTCATCCCTGAACAGGAGCAGAACCCTAAAATACTAATAAAATATTTGGAAAAAGTGAGCTGCACAATTCCTGAGAAACACAAATCATTGCAACATGCTGGGGCCTGGCCCACATCCCCTGAACCCTGTCCAACACCACTCACTACCCTCAAGGGTAAGAGAAGATCTCTTAATCTGATAACAAAGTGACAGCTATTGCAGTTGCTCCAACCCCCATGATGTGACTGAACACACATCCACACATCTGAGCCAACTTGTCATTATCAGCCATTCTTATAACACATGAAGAAATGTTGGAAGCAAAAGTCAACTCATCTCATAAAGGAAGAAATTCTTTGGTTACTCAAGGGAAGAAGTGGATGAGGCAGACTACTCCAAAGCAAGGCCATCATGAGAACAGAAGGAAGAAAAGAGACAGGACTCAAACAAGGCAGTAACCACCCCAATCTCTCCCCCCTGTGTTTGCAGCTGGATATGTGAAGAGATTTCAGCCATCTTCCAGATGAGTACATTGTCACCTCTCTGTTCCAATGCTGGGACAAATGGCCCAGTAGCCTGGAATTAGAGGTAGGGAAGCCAAAAAGCTAGGATCTGTTTCTAGGGAAATAGGCATTGACAAAGTGATTGGAACAAAGGCATTAGCTTTCTCAGCCTCTGGAGGTGCCTCCGGTTTAGGAGAGAAGGAAAGGTATCCCTTCCAGGAAGATACCATATATTCATCCAGGCAAGTGGATCAACATGGACAGAGGTATCCTGTACCTGAAGAGATTAGCTGTGCTGGAGCTGATTTATGGTAATACATACAAAAATTTGCTGGTTTCAGCTGAGATAGAGTTAATTTTTTCCCAGTATCTGGTACAGTGCTGTGTTTGGGATTTAGAATGAGAATAGCGGTAATAACACACTGATGTTTTAGTTGTTGCTAAGCAGTGCTCAAGGACTTTTCAACTTCTCACATTGCCTTGCCAGGGAGTGGGGTGGGGGCACAGGAGGTTGGGAGGAGACACAGCCACATCTCACCCAAACTGGACAAGGAGTTATTCCATACCATATGCCATATATACCCCAGTATATAAACTGTATATATAAACATGTATATATAGCATATAGTATGTAATATATATCAGCTGGCCAGAGGACACTTCTCAGGAAAGCAATAATATTGTGCACCATTTATTTTGTACATTCTAAGTATTTTTGAGTTCTTCTTATTTGTATTATTAGTATTTTCCATTCCTTTTCTGTCCTATTCAACTGTCTGTCTCTCAACCCACAAAGTTTTGTCCAATTCTCTCCGCTACCCCACTGAGGGGGGGGAGAAGTGAGTGAATGGCTGTGTGGTGTTCAGCTGCCTACCAGGTTAAAACACAACACTGGCTTAGTGTTTAAGCTATTCCTGACCCCTTGCTGCTTTGAATTCCTCTACAAAGTTTTTCTTTTTCATACCTACTCCTTGAAGATACTGTTTAACTTGTGTATTATTCCTTGTAGACAAAATACTCCTTCATAATGTGAGAAAAAAGGAAAAGCACATGAGTTTATCTAAAGCACCTTCAGAAAAATAAAGCAATATTACAGTCATACCAGTTTTCAGTAGTCTGAGTAGTGATGAACTATGAACTTGAATTAGCAAGGCTTCATCTTATTTCAGTTTAAAGCATAGCTGCAAGTGTTTCACCTTGGTAAATGGCAAGATTTCTGTGGAAGCCAGGTAATGGTGCAATGATTTGGAGCCTTTTGAAACAGATGGTGTTACACAAATGTTGGATCACCACAACAGCAAAAAATACAGGACAACTGGTTGGTTTATAGGCATACGTATAGCACAGGAGTGATCTAAAGATTTACAGGTCCCCTCTGAGGCCAGGTTGTGCTTATTTCTATATCACTTTTACATTCCCTTGATTCAGAAGTCTGCAGTTTTTGCTGTCTTTATCGGATTTGGTGACTCATGGGGAAATGTCTTTCAAATAAGCACCATAAAATATTAGATATTGAATTAAGACCATAAAGCAAGGTGAAAAAAAAAAAATGCTTAGATACCACTGGGCACAAAATATACCAAAGGATTTCTCTTTTCCTCCTCCCTCTCTCCCAAACAATCCTTTTCAATATTGAACAGGTCGGAGAACAATCCAATCCAGCAGGTCAAGATAGGGTCAGATTTCCTGACCTGCTTGCCCCCACCTCTTGATAATCTAGAAATGAAAATCAATTCTTGTCTTTGAGCTTGTGAGGAGCTCATAATTGCTTTAGACTAAAGCACCGAGTGCCGGCTTTTTCTGCCACCTTTCAATTCTTAGAGATGGGGATGTCATTTTTCAAGTTGAGTGCACTGTCAGAATTAGATTGCGTGGTAACCAAGTAGAAAGATTTCTGCTCAGAATGAGATTTCTTCTCATTGCTGTGCCTTTTATGTGGGTCCAAATTCTTCTTTCCACTCTTAACTGCAAGGATATCATGATACATTTTGAGTGCATTATGTATGGAATATAATTATTTTTATTAGGGACAAACCCAAAGCTCTTTTGTAGCCACTGAAATTAATTGATAAATAAAAAATAAGGCTAAATTTGCTTCTTGATCTTTTGTTTACTATACCTTCTGCAACAATTCATACTAGTCAAAGGTGTGTAGAATTACATCTTGTTTCCATTAAGTGTAGCTTTTTAGCCAATGAAACTGAACATAGAATCTATTCAATTATAATAGACTATATCTAGGCCATTTTGGATCACTGTGAATTGCTTTCTTGAAAATAAGTTTGTAGGAGACTGTGCTGTGCCAGCTATCTGGTGGAGCTTACCCAGCACGGTGGGCTCTGACAGGCAGGCTGCTGCCCCTGGAGTCAGGAGAAGGGAGGTGGAAATCTGGTCCCATTAAACTGTCAGCTGGGGGGGAGAGAATTTGCTTGGGACCATACTCCCTTCTGATGAGATTTCCTGTGTGAGCCTGAATCCTCAAATGCTTAACATCTTGTCTGTATTGATTTCCAAAACAGATAATAAAACAAGAGGGATCCACCTTTTTTTTGTTTTGGTTTGGTTTTTTGTTTGTTTTTTGTTTTTGTTTTTGGGGGTTTTTTTTTGTGTGTGTGTGTGTGTGTGAAGGATCCTGGAGGCCATGTGGGAAAAGGTGAGTGGAAGAGTGACGTACACTTGTACACTTGCTTTTCAGCACTCTGTTCGTTTTTACATCTCATGAGTATATGTACATCTATTTTCATCTATCGTGAATAAAACCATCTCAGTTGTGATACTGGTGGGCTTGACATTTACACGTTGTGTTCCTTATGCTTAGTGCAATGGCTGTTATCTAATGAAAGGCCACTCTCACCTTTGGAGAAGAAGATCAGAAGAAGTTCTGCTGAACAACTCTAGTATTTCTGATAGCACAGGTATCCTACTGTGCTATCAGAAATACCTGCATTTAAATTAGAGAGAATATAGCTCTTTTCCCACTGCTCTTCTGCCTCTAAGGTTTGTTATTTACCCATAAAAGCCATTTAGATAGCAAAGGAAACCATAACTAAGACAATTATTTATTGCTAGAATTATTATCTTTTTTAAATGCATAGATATTGAACAAACATTTTTATATCTGTTTTTACCTCCTTTGGCAACTGAGAGTTTCAGTAAGGACAGCTGCCAGGAATTACAGTAAAATAAAACTTAAATAATTAATTCTGCCAGCAAATTATAGTAGGATCTCAATTGCTAAGAACAGTCTAAAAGTTAAGGGAGAAAAAAAAGGAGAAAGAGGAAAGACAATCCTTGCTGCCGTGACCAAAGTAAGGGCAAGATTAGAGTAATAGAATGTGTTTGTTTTGTTTGTTTGATTGTTTGTTTGGGGTTTGTTGTTGGAGTTTTTGTTGGGTTTTGTTGTGGTGGTGGTTTGTTTGTTTGCTTGCTTGCTTGCTTTTGAGATTCCTGCTGGCTCTTGAGTCTCCTTTTCAGAGACTTTGTTCCAGCAGGTAAACTCACGGAATAAGTGAGGACTTGGTGCTATCAATCTCTCCATCCTGAGAAGGAAGAGCATCAAAACAGGAGGGCATCTTGGACTAAACAAAGCCCATTTCTCTGCTAATACTAGCTGGCCCAGGGAAGCTGCAGCAGGTAATGTTAGTGGAATATCTGTTTCATCTTTCTCCTCACTTCGTGGATTCAATCCTTCCTTCTCTCTGGCCACTCTCCGGATGGCACAGCCATAGTGTTTGTGAAAGGAGGTTTGAAACCAAAGGCCCATCTTTACCCCTCTTGGTGTCATGAGAGTTGCACACACTGATTCTGAATGTTGCATTTTGAATTGCACACGCTGATACTACAAATTAGCATTGCTCTTGAATGGAGAGTGAAATAATACTTACTTAAGTCAGGTAGAACTCAAGCACATGAGTTTTGTATTCATGTTCTTCCATGTACTAGCATAGAACTTAAAAGCAAGGGAATTTTTCAGCTCAAGGTGATCAGAAACACCAGTAATCCTCTGTTTGCATTCCTGTGCTTGTTACACAGTCTCCTTGAGACAAATTCTGATTTCTTGAGCAGATTAGCAACATTCTGAAGTTTTACCATATCTGTGATGTCTGAAAACTTGTTAAAATATAACTTTAATTCTGAACTTCCTGAGGTTATTAATTAAGCTTGTGTTCTTAGAGAAAACAGTTGTCAGCTTAGTAACTTCATTTTCCTCACATCTTGTTTCTCTGTGTAGAAAAGTCTGAGGTTCTCAGACAGGCTTGAATAGTGAATGTGCAGACGTGCAAACCAAAGACTCCGCCGGTTCTCAAATAAAAAAGGAGGGGGAAAAAAAAGACTTTCTGACCAAATGTAATTTGAGAGCTGGAATGAATTTTTCTTCATTTCTTTGTTTTGCTTTTGATAATTACACCAAATCCCTATAATAATATATTCCACACTGAATTACTGATATGCACTTTCAACCTCAGCCCCCAAGCCCCACTGTTGTTTCTGACTGGGAATAACAAACACACTTCCTCCTTTAATGTGCCCCTTGAGAAGTGACTAAATACAAATATTTATCGCTGCCTTCCCCGCTTGTGTGCATCATCCCAGATGTTGCTGTTGAACCCCAATATTTTTCCCTGTTATTTCTTGTTCCTGAGGGCTGTGCAAAGCTGATTTAGCTCAGGCTGGGACCTGGGGCCTGTCCTGCTGGTAGGAATGGGCTGGTTCCAGGTGGAGGGTGGCCTCAAGGTCACTTCTAAGCCTGTAAATGACTGGACATGGAGCATGATGCAAAATGACATGTTGCCTTCAGAGTCTGCAGGTCAGAGAGAAAGAATGTTTTCTCCAGTAACTTCTGGGGAATGGAGTCTGTGAGACCTGATAACACACATGCCCCTGGTCATCCCATTTCTACAGACCTTGTCAGAACTTCTACTATTGCAGCAGGTTCTAATTTGGATTCCCAGTTTAAATTTTACTTTTCTATATCAGTTTTTCAAAAGCTGGTAATTTTAGTGTCCCTGGTGTCCAACCTGTACCATATGAGGAAATCCAAGCTGCACTCTGGCAGCCAGGCAAGGCAAACAAAGCTTGTTTTTTGTTTGGTTCATTGGCTGGGTTGGGTTTTTTTTTCCTGGTGTTTGACTTAGAAAGTCACTTTACAGACAAGGAGCACTTCAGATCTATAGCACACTGAGGCTCTATTAACCCATATGACTGCTGGATCTTCATCTAGATCCAAATCACCTGAAAAATTAAGCTATCTACCTGTAGACTTTAACTCAACAGGAGCAATATTTACTTTTTTCCTTAGTTAATGCACACAGCATTATATATTATGTGGGTAGTGTGAATGGTAGGTAAATCTAGGTTCTGGTTTTGACATTCAGTGGTATGCTAATAAAAGAAATATGTTTCAAACAACTTTTGTATAAATCATGGTTATTTTTGTAGAAGATTAAACAATGGTTTGGTCCCTCAGGATATTCATGAACAGAGGAAACATTAACCACAGGGTCTTAAATGTTTTATAAATCTGCAGCACATTCCTGCAATGGAAAAATAAACCCCATGATTTATAAGGCAGGAGCCCATGGTAAGATATTTACTTTTGCAGAAACAGGGCTGCACATTAGGCAGGGCTGGTATATTTTGTTTATGAAAATCTGAGATGTTCTCTGATGAGCTCATTGTGCATGGAGGGTAATTTTATAGTAAATACATTATTTATTTACTTGTGTGCAACAGCTGTGTCTCTAGACTTGCAGGTTTTAGGTTGTCAGACAAGCAGTGGATGCAGTGAACATCCAAGGAAGTCCATTATTCATAAACTTCTAATGCAGGACATTTTATGCAAATATAACATAAGATATCCTATATAATCCAGAGTATCTGGCAATCTTAGAATGAGGCCAGGTCACAGCATGCTTTGAACACATAGCAAAGAATTTCTGCATAGGTCAGAAGGCCAAAAAATCAACCTTGGGCTCAAAGGCAACATAATTCCCATCCTGTCAAGGTGGAGAGTAGGCTTGAAGGAGGTTCAATCTCACTGCACATCTTGACTCAAGCTTTTCATTCTGCCCACTGACCAGTTGTGTGTTTAAGGGTAGGTGAGATTATTTTGTGTTTGTTCCTTACTAATCTGGATGATGTGGACAGTTTTGCCACCTCCACTTGCCTCGGCTCTAGATTGCTGTGATGTGCTCATGCCCAAACTCTTAGGGTAGGGATATTAGGTCTCAGCTCCCACAGTCAGCTCTGCATAGGTAGAAGTTCAGCTGCAGGAATAATTTTCTCTCATCTTTTGAAAATATGTGCAGTTACAAATCCCTCTCACTTGCTGTGGTGGAGAAATGAGAAGAAAGTCTGTGAACCTGTGAGGAAACTTCTTTTATATCATTATATTTCATAGGCAGAGCTGCTGTTCACTGCATGTTGTATTTGGTGTCTCACACTCTCTTCATGCAGTAGAAGGGAATATGCTCTGCTGGGAAAACAGGGGCATGAGGGTCAGACTGCAGAGAGGTGGCCAGAAAGCATGGTTCTTGTTCAGTGGAAACGCTGGGCTTTAGGTCATCTGCTTTTCAGCCCAACAGAAAGATGCTTCTACCGGGGAGACAGAGCAGTTCCTTGGCTGTGAGGGCCATGGCTCTTCCCCGCCTACAGGAAGGACATCAGGCCAGTCTGCACCTGGAGCTACTGTAAAGTCCCTTGTGCTCATTTCAGGCAACAGAGGGTTTACCAGCCATGTGCGGTGTGCTTTCAGGAAAATTCCAGGTGGGTACCTGGGACCTGCTTCCCTCAAAGGCGGGCGTCAGACGTGTCCCAAAGATCCCAGGTATCCGTGCCCCGAGGATCCCGGATGTTCGTGTCCCGAGGATCCCAGGCGTCCATGTCCCGAGGATCTCAGGTGTCCCGAGTGTCCCGGCTGTCCCGGGTGTCCCGGCTGTCCCGGCTGTCCCGGGGGTCCCGGCAGTCCCGAGTGTCCCGGCTGTCCCGGGGGTCCCGGCTGTCCCGGCTGTCCCGGGGGTCCCGGCTGTCCCGGGGATCCCATGTGTCCCGAGTGTCGCGGCTGTCCCGGCTGTCCCGGCAGTCCCGAGTGTCCCGCCTGTCCCGAGTGTCCCGGCTGTCCCGGGGATCCCGAGTGTCCCGGCTGTCCCGGGTGTCCCGGCTGTCCCAGGGATCCCGGCTGTCCCGAGTGTCCCGGCTGTCCCGAGTGTCCCGGCTGTCCCGGGTGTCCCGGCTGTCCCAGGGATCCCGGCTGTCCCGAGTGTCCCGGCTGTCCCGAGTGTCCCGGCTGTCCCGGGGGTCCCGGCTGTCCCGAGTGTCCCGGCTGTCCCGAGTGTCCCGGCTGTCCCGGGGGTCCCGGCTGTCCCGAATGTCCCGGCTGTCCCGGGGATCCCATGTGTCCCGAGTGTCCCGGCTGTCCCGGGGGTCCCGGCTGTCCCTCCCGCACGGCGGCGTGGCGGCGGACGGGCAGCAGGGGGCGCTCCGTGACCGCGCTGGCGCAGCGCCCGCGGCAGCTCCCGGCTCCCCGCCGGGATCCCCATCCTCCTGACTCCGGGGATTGGGAACAAACGCGCGCCTCTGCCTGCTCCTGCAGGAGAGCCTTGACGTGTGAGTGCCCACACATCCCTCTGCGTACAGGTATCTCCGCAGACACGTCATTCCCTCTCCTTCCCATGACAGAATTAAAAGTACAAAGCCCCACGATGCAAAAAGCATCAAAACCCCAAACAAAGCCAAACGAAGCCTAAATAGCCAAACAAAGCAACAGCACTAAACCAAACTAACCAAAAAAACAAAGCAAAAACGCCCACCCCAAAGAACCAACAGAAAAAGCTGCCAAAAAAGCCATAAACATCGTTCCCTAAAGCAGGCAGGGAGGATTGGAGGTCAAGAAGTATCTGCTCCAAAATAAAAAGAGAACTACAAATTAAATAAGCATCTCTAAAAATCAACTCCAGGTTGATACAGTAGGACTTTAAGACAGAATTGAATTAGTTTGAAAGGCTGAGGCCCAAGCTTTAGGAACACAGACTGTGTCCCACAATTGCATGGATCCTATTAATTTCAGCAAGTGACATCAGCTAGAAATTGAAAACTACTTTTAAAAATACCAAGAAGTTGCAATTGCCAAGCTGTTATGCTTTCCCTGACTTGCTGTGGTTTAAGATGCCTCTTTTAGGTATTGGGACATACAGATGCAGTTGTCATGTGCTGTCACTCACATTGCTTAAGTCAGCCATTTATGAACTAATAATAATTTTGAATTGATTAAACATCAAGGTTTGTCTGTCTGTCCATTTCTGCTCCACACCCACTGGTACTGATTTGTGTGCTTCTGAGACTGAGAGTTAAATAACTTTATTGCTGTGCTGCTGGCTGATTGATAACAGAAGGCTGCAGCTAGTGCTTTTTGTTTCCACAATACAGTATTGTTCAGAAATAATAATTTAGCGATACTGTGAGGTCAGAACACTTACAGCTTATTCTCTCGCTGAGCAATAATCTGAAGTTTTGCCTGAAATATTTGTGGCCCTTTGTGTTTTTTAAAAGGCACAAAATAATTTGAAATCCAAATTTTTTCAGAGTACAGACCAAAGCCTGATCTAGCTATGGGCAGGCAACCAGTGCCAGGCAGACAAAGATGCTGCTTCAGAATTGCTTCAATACAAACCAAAGCTTTGGCCCCATGAAGAAGCCTTTTTAAATGATCTATGTATTTACTGTGTGTATTGCGCAGGCGTCACAAAAGTAGTCATTGCATTGGTAATGTGACAGCTAAAATAGCTGTTTTCACATTTCAGGGCTTAGCACTATCAGCAGATGCTGATGGAACAACCCAGAAACTCAAAGCACAGCCCAGTGCAGATAAAACACTTTTTATGTTACCTTTAATCTGAGGGGGAAAAAAAAAACAACAAACAAACAAACAAAAAACCCCACCCTTATCATTCTGACAGAGAAAGAAACTTTCATGCTATGGTGGACATTCATGTAAATAAGTTTTGAGGCTGGCAGCTTTCTCTGTGGCCATCAGGAAGATGCTACCTCCAGGTGTTCTAGTCTGGAGAGGAAAAATGAATGGAAGGAAAGGAGGAAAAGGACAATCCCACTGAAGAGTTAGTTCTGCCACAAAGCTGGAAGAACTGAGAGTCTGCCCAGCGACCCTGAAAAAAAAAAAAAAAAAAAACAAAAAAAAAAACAAAAAAAAAACAAACAAAAAAAAAACAGAAAACATGACAGTTGTTAATTTTTGTGTTGCTAAATTCCTCAAGCAAGGCTGGAAACTGCCAGCTGTTGGATTTACCACCACAGCACAGCATGCTGAGTATTAATCCCGTGCTCCTTGACATGGTTATAGTGAGCACTTTGCTCCTCATCACTGGAAATACTGATCAGAGTGCTGCCATCGTGTCACTGGCATGGCCAGCAACACTCAGACCTCCCCATCCACCCTCTCAACAGCCCGTCTAGAAACTTAATAAATAAACCTTTGGGGATCCCACCCTTCACTGGCTGGGTTTGGCAGATGCAGCACGGCAGGAGTATTTTTATGGGGCCTCACTGTTATAAATACTGGGGAATTAATTAGTTCTTTTTAGATAGATATCCTGTATAAAATATATACTGTATCAAATGCCACCGCCTCCTTGAAATAAAAGTGTGGTGCAACTACAAGCCACTTCCAGGAATTTGAGACCCATTCATCTACAAAACAAAGGAGTGTGTCCCCACCAGGAGATGGACCTTCTCCGGAGATGGGATTGTCAAGGACCTGGTGATCAACACCGGATTGGGATCTTATCTACATCGGACGGGTGGGCGTGTGAATGCCAAGCTCCCGTAAATCTAATCAGGAGCCCCAACACTGCCCGGAAAACCATTCATCAGACCAGCAGAAGGAAAGAAAAAAAATATGAATTTGAAACACCAACAAGAGTGGACAATGGGATGAGGCAACTTTTGCCTCGAGCAAGAAAAACTGTGTAAAAGCGGACCGTGCAAAGGCAGAATTTGTGAACCAGGGAGGATATGGGATGCTGTCAGATCTGAGGTTCACCCAGCATCGATCCCGGGTCCATGCTGTCCGATTGATTTTGGCTTTTTCCATAAATTCTATTTCACAAAATTTATCAATAAATTGGCATTTTTATGAAATTGGACTCGTTACTTATAACATTCACCTTTGGCTGTGCAGTCAAACACACCCTGCTCATATTTGTGTGTTCAGAGCATCTCCCTCGCCTCTGGAGTAGCATGGCTGCTGCCAAGACCTTTGTTCCTCAGAAGGAGCCCAGGGAACAACAGTCCCACTGCGTGTGGGAGAACATCATCAAGAATACCTGTGTGGCTGTATTTTCCCTTTCAGAGGAGCCAGAGATGTGGTAGCAGCAGATCAGAGGCTCCTGTGCCTAAACAGGGGCACACCATATTGGCTTCTAGAGGTTCATGCTAAATTTTGCTGTAAGTGATTCAAAAAAGCAAGGATGGAGCCTAGAAGCATCTGAATGATCTTTGTTTGTGAAAAAAGGTATAACAAAGCCTCAGCCGGCTGGCAGAGAAGGGTACAGAAATTTCCCTCTGTTAGACACTTATTTTCAGTTGCAAAAGAAATTGTGGAAGTGTTCAAGGCCAGGTTGGACAGGCCTCTGAGCAAGCTGCTACAGCAGCACATGTCCCTGCCCACAGCAGAGGAGCTGGACAACATGGTCTTTAAAGGTCCCTTCTGAAATAAACCATTCTCTGATTCTATGAAAACCATTTCACGTGGACCCACTGCATTTTCACTGGTTTAAATTTCCCCAACACTATGGCCCCCTGGGGCACCGTTCAAGGTACTTTGCATGATAAGGAGGAGAGCACCCAAACAGATGATTCCCATCTCCAGGGGTAGAAAGGGATAGAAATCATCTGTGAGGGGTTGGAGGTAATGTTAAAGCTAACTTAATGAATTCCCAGACGTCTCTCCCCTGTGAGAGCAGTGTCAAAAAAATGTTGGTGGATTTTAAATGTACCTTAAAGTTCTAACAGTATCAGGGATAGTAATCAAGGGATCAATTCTGTTGCCATACCTGTGTTTGGCTCATGTCCACATCCATGTCCGTGTCTGGACCTGACTCTCCAGGTACCCGATTTTTTTTTTTTTTCCTGCTTGGTTGGAGGGTTTCTTGTAGTTTTTGTTGCTGTTGTTTGGGGTTTTTTGGGTTTTTTTTTTTGGGGGGGGGGGGGGGGGGGGGGGGGGTGGTTTATGTGGAGCTATCTGTCTTCTAGGAAGTACATCAAAACAAGTTAATTCATTTCAGAGAGGTCCTTGAAGAGCCTGGTGATCAAGCAGTGATAAGTCAGGTCCTACAGTACTACTATTTTCTCCCTCAAATTCCACTACAATGCTCTGAACTGTACACTGTGAATCTGCACATATCTTCTCTTAAAAGTAGCATTTTTGCCATAGTAAAAGGGCCCACAAGGTGGCTCAGGTGGAAAAGAAATGCAGAGCTTTTGATGTCTGGCTAGCACATGTATGTATTCTGAGTGGGACAGAACAGTGCTACTCTAGAACAGCTGTTTGAGACTCTCCCAAGAGATGTGTTGATTTGAGTTCAGTTACAGATGAAGAGGTGCAGAGTACCAAAGCAGTGTCAATCAGTGCTGAGGGGACCTCATATTAAGAGACCAAGAGCTGAGACAAAATAGCCAGGACACACAAAGAAAATTGTATCCTTGTGAGCCAGATCTTAGGACTTAGCCCTTCTGACTTACCCACAGCTAGCTTCTCCAAAAATTAAATGTACCCAGGACTGAAAAGCACACATCTTTCAGCATTTTCTTCAGAGTCAGTCAAGGAAGTTTCTGTTGAACGAAGAGCTGCCTCTCACATTTGGTAAATCCTTTTAAACCTTATGAAGTTACTTGTATTATTATAAGATATTTACAATTCAAGAATCCAGAATCACAGAATAACAGAATCACAGAATCACAGAATAACAGAATCACAGAATCACAGAATCATATAACGGTTTGGATTGGAAGAGATCTTAAAGACCACCGAATTCCAAACGGCTTCTTTCAGTTTGAAGCCATTACCCACTGACCTGCCACCACAAGCTCTTATAGAAAATCCACCTTGAACTTTCTTGTAGGCACCTTTTAGGCACTGGTAGGTGCTATAAGGTGTCCCCAGAGACTTTCCCATACTGAACAGCCCCAACTGTCAGCCTGTTTTCATAAGAGAAGTGGTCCAGCCCTCTGATGATGTTTGTGGCCTCCCTCTGGACTTGCTCCAGCAAGTCCATACCTTTTCTGTGTTGAGGACCCCAGACCTGGATGCAGTACTCCAGGTGTGGTCTCATGAGAGCAAAAAAGAGGAGAAGAATCATATTCCTTGATATCAGGAATCATATTCCTGCTGGCCACGCTGCTTTTGATGCAGCCCAGGGTATGACAGGTGGCTTTCTGGGCTGCCAATGCACATTGATGGCTCCTGTTGAGATTCACATCATCCAGCAACCCCACCTGTGAGGCTAACAAACTGCTCATGGCATTAATTCATTATTTTATAATATATCATTAAGGAAGGTCTATTGTTTTTGTTGTCTAAATGGATGATGGGACATTTAATAGTTGAATAAATGGAGAACAATATGTAAGAACAATATGATCTCAATACAGGGTAATTCAGGATTTCTATGCCATAGAATCATAAAGTAATTCAGATTGGAAAATGCCTTCAAGATTGAATCCAGCCATTAACTCAGGACTGCCAAGCCCACCACTAAACCATGTGCCCAAGTGCTTCAACTACACTTGATAGCAAGGTTTGAATTGCCTGACGAGGGCAGAATAGGAGTACAGCAGTTATCCGAGTTTGCTTTGTGCTTGCATAAAACAGTGTCCCAATAGGTAGCTGTCCTCTTTGCTAACAAGGATGGGTTGAAAGGTCACCAGGTGGAGAGTTTGGTAAAATCAGACTATTCCTTAGCCAGCAGAGACTAACACTTTTGTCCTCTGACCCACATGGTTCCAGCTACAATATGCAAAGCTTTTCAGATGAAGCATCACGGTGCCTCATGTAACTTCCCTGAGACCAATGTAAATACTCTAGGCAATAGCCTTTCTGTCTTAAATGCCTTGTTAAAGGGGTTTTTTTTCTAGTTACCAGTGACAAATTCCTTCCAAAGAAGCAGAATAGCGATTCTTGTTGATGTGGAATAACAATTTCTCACACCTGCTGAAAAGAGAAAGATAACACATCGAGTCTCAAAGTTTAGAGAGTAATTGCCAATGTTTTATTTTGGAAAGAGGGGCCTTCAGGATATTAATTTTATTGAAAGGAAACAAGCTTCTATGCCTGTTATGCTCAATGCATCACTGAAAAAGCCAGCACTAGAACCAGACAACTTTTCCCCATCCACAGTGCAGATGGTGTGAAGGATGCCTCACTGGGATGCATCACTAGCACAGCTATGTTCTCACACACCCCTTTTCAGTCCTGCAGCAACAACAGTTGTCTGCCATCACCACCTTCTCTCCAAATGCAGAGGCAGGTCAAGGAAAGCTAGCTCCCAGCACTGGAGTTCTCCTCCCTAGCAAAATGGCTTGCTGAGTGTTTTTGGGGATGCCTCCTTCAAAATCTCCTGAAGTGCTCGCCTTCCATTCTCACATGTACACAAGATATTTCTTATCAATACTACAAGAAAGAGAGGTAAAAGACACAGGGCATTGATTACAAAATATTCCGACAGATACACCAAGACTCAAGAGACAAGAATATTTTCATCCTGGTAAGTTTGTATTCTTCTTTGATGGTTCATCCCCTGCTCTTTGAACACTGAGGGCAGTATTGAGGGGGTTCAGCAGTCTTCAATCTGGCAGGAAGCCAGGACAGCAAGCCTTCACTCCCAAGCATGGTGGTGCCTGAGGGCCATGAATCCCCTCTGCTGGTCCCAGCACTGTTCAGTCCTGTTCCAGCCCCTGCTCTCATGGAGCTCCACTGATTCCCTCAGTGGAGCCTCAGACTGATGCCCTCCATGAAGTTCTCTTCCCCAACAGAAAAGAAAACTGTTCTGCTTTATGCTAGCACTCAATACTTTGCATTACTGATTTGTTCTAGGGGGTCATGACAACCTCTTCATTTTATAACCAAGCCAGTTAGCAGAACTAGATGAAAAATTGGCCACTTACATTATAAAACTGCAGTTTTTAAAGAATTGCTTCAAACCAAAGCATTATGCCAAATGCATTTAGATGAGATCAACTAATTTTGCCTGACATTTTCTAGGCAGTATTTCCATAAAAGCAACAATGTGAGATAGTAAGGATGCTGAGATCTGATAAATGACCAAAATAAGGGTGACTTAGAAATTACATTTCCCATAGATGAAAGAAATTAATCAAGTTGGACTTATCTCAATAACTGAGCCCCTGTTATATACGTTAAAAAGCAAAGCTCTTCATGTGAAGGCAGTAACTGCTCTCAGTAGCCATGGAGTTTCCCTGAATTGAATTTGGGGGAAAAAAGAAGACTTTACAGAATATCTGTACTTTTTAGTTAAAACGACCCAGACTGGCTCTAGGCACCCATGATCTCTGGTGGGGGCTCTCATGTCCGTGCAGAGTAATAACCCAGCTGGGGGATACCCTCTCCCAAAATATTTTTTCTTTCCCATACAACTCTTTATGGCTATATATTTTATCCAACTCCAGTCCCAAACCCTGCCATATCCTCGATAGTCGTGGCCCCATGGGCTTGGGAATGGCACCCACTATGCTGGGCCATCCTACTGTATCATTACCATCTTCCTCATCTCTCCCTCTGAGGAGATGGGGGACAGGGACATTCTACCAAAGCTGTGTGAAAGATGATTTTCTACAGCTAATCCCCAAAAGAAGCAGCAGCTCAGAATTCTAATGGGAAGGAGCACCCAGGAGCTCTCCAAACAAAGATGTTGGTGTGAGTTCAGGGTCTTCACTGCTGTCATTTCTTTGGAGACATGGAAAGCAATTAGCCTCATCACTTTTTGGGAGGAAGGTCCCTGACAGGGAAAGGAATCAGTGACAGCCTCAAGGAATCTGACAGCAGTGATAACTCTCTGGGGGTGACCTTGGCTATGGGTGTAAACGTTGGGTGCCATCTATGGGGTGGCCAAAGGGCGTTGAGTATCCGGAGAGGGACACACACTGTAATAACTGTGTCACATGCTGCCCCAGCCTCCAGGGACCTATGGGCCAAGCTGTCCATGTCCTCAGCATTGAAACTGCTCTGCCAGCAGCTGGAGATGGCTGGTCCCTAGCTTTCAGACCTCTTAGTGTCTCAAAAGATCAAATGTGGTACCAAGAAGCAGACATAAAAATGAAACTATATATTGTATGTAAGTTGCTTAATTACAGACATTCTTCAGTTAAAAATTTTGCAGCAGCTGAGGATCTGGTGCTTTGCATGCAGAAATGACAGGTTGAGTCTTAAAATATTAACAAGGCTTCCAGGTAATGATTAAAAGAAGTAGGTGCCACACCTGAGGCATAAACAAATTGAATCATGTTTCACATTTCCTGAAATTTAGCCATTATTTCTAGTTAACTTATCATTCACTGAAGTCACTGGATATTCTAGGTAGATTTGGTTTACTCTTGACAGAATTCATAATTTTTAAACTTTTTTTTTTTGCATTGTTAGATTTTCTTTTTGTGTTTCTATACAATCCTTATTCACACAGCCCATAGATTCAAGGCACGTTTTTTGCTCAGGAACAGATGTGTTCTGAGCTCTTCAATGAGTGTCGAGGAATTTTTCCTGATAGGCACATTCCCAGAACATATGAGGAATGAGTTAACACAGAGCCACGTGCCAGCCTGGAACATAGGAAATGATGGATCAGTGTCCTAAATTAGCACACATGATAACAATCACATAAACCATGTGTGAGTGGGATGATGAATTGTATCATTTACAGTATGCAAAAGGTTGTTTAATTTTTTCTTTCCCCAAACTGAGGGTTAGCAGTAAATGGTCAAAAGTTAATGCATTGTATTAACTCTTCTTTAGAAGTATATTAAAATTTAAATACAAAGTGTCTTGGGTAGTAAAGACAACCCTGAGTGTTTAGAGCTAAGAAATTGTGAGGAAAAGAAAGGAGCGTAGTTAGTTAATGCTTCTCCTGAGAAATTCCTCCTTTCCATTTATTAATCATATCTAGGCAATTCTTAGCTTAGCAGTACATTCACAGTAGATTACTTGAAACTAAAGTTGAAGTCCATTCAAATTCAGTTGTCTTATACCATAGAAAAGTATGGCTGATCTTTAAATCAAATGCTTTCCTCCATGAAGAAAAAACAGTAGCCCCTATATGTGAGAATGCAGCTAAAATACTGGCACTAGCAAAGGATTTCTCAGATTTTTTTTCCATATTTCTAGAGTTTCACTGGAAAATATGCTGTCTGACCTCCTGAGGGAGCAAAGCATCTTCTCCACAGATTATGTTGGAGAGCTTGAAAGGAAAGCAGCCATTTGCTTTAGTGTTGTGCACTGTGGGTTGCTAATTTCAGTTTCTGCAAAATGGAACCAGTTTCAAGTGCCTCAAATGATTCCTATCAAGTGCTGACATTTCCAGATAAGACAACATTAACTCCTATGTTGTCTTTCTCTGCAGCTTCAGCAGGCTGGTTCTTAGCCCTCTGCTTACCAATATCACTGCATATTTACACTAGCTTTTGTTCTCAGTGCCAAGTGGCTAGAATTACTGGGAGGATTTCTACACTGCAGGGAAGAACAAAGTTTTTTATGAGACAGAAGCAATTCAGTAGAAGAATTGAAAAAGTGTAAGTTTTATGGGTCTTGAGGTGAGGAATAGTGAGTGTTACAAGGATTATTTAATGGGTAAAGTCCCCTCAGGGATCTGAAACCCTCAAGAGGCTGTTGAAAGAAGAAAATTAATTCAAGAATGTCTTGCCAGTCAAGTTATACAAAGAGGGGGTTTTTCTAGTGGCTGAGTGGGAGGAAGAAGTGTGATGGTATTCTTAGCTACATGAAATGGGCATGGTTGAGCAGTTGGAGTCCAGTACCCCTGTTTGCTGATGGATCCTGATGACTGTCTTGGCCTTTGAAGGTCAGTGACTGAAGGTCAGGCCTGGTCTTTGTCCCACTGATGCTCCAGCCAAGTTGAACTGGGGCAGTGATCCTGCCTGGTCCAGACACCCCAGCTCCTGTTCTGGGGAATTAAAGGATGCACAGAATTAATGCCAAACACACAAGTTTCACAAATTTCATTATGACTTACTGAAGGATTTTGATCAGCTTCTGCAAGAGCTGGTGAGGGAGTCCTCAAGAAAACTGACAAAGGCCACCCTGACTTCACATCATTCTTCCCTGAGAAACTCTGCTGGAGTTTTGCTGAGAAGCCCCTACAGCATTTTGCCATTGGTAATAAAGTAAAACTTCTAATTGAGTTCATTCACTGCAAGAAAAAAAGTCCCTTCCCAATTAATGTGAGGAAAGGTGGCATTTCATCACTGGTGTAATGATCTTAATAACATCTAATGTTCACTTCATACTCTTATTGGTGGTTGACCACGAGATAAAGCCAGGTTGATTAGGATTAGCAGCTTAATGCCAAGGATAGCTGGGTTTAAAGATGGCCACTTTAATTTTCAGAGTTCATTATTACTGCTAGGATCTGGTGGTGTTATTTCTATAGCAGCACTAGGAAGCCTTTCCTACTTACCACTGCAAAAGTACATGACAAAACTGTGACCATTGCCACAGGCAGTTTGTCACTGTGGAGGGAACACACCCTTACTGGCCTGATGGTACTACTGCTGAAGCATTGGGGTACTACTTCTGAGTCTTGTAGATTTTTTAAAAAAATACTATTATTATTATTATTACCAACATGGACTGGATTTTTCTCAGTTCACCAGACATCCATCAATGAAAGGACTAAAAGACAAATGAAGCAAGAAGTAACAGAGCAGACTAAGAGAATTAATGGTAATAAGCACTCAGTCTTGGGAATTGTCTCTTGAGCTTTGAGTTTCAGCTGTCCTTTGTGTTTCAAATAGTTTATTGTGTTCATCACTTTGTTACTTTTTTAAGGTGAAAAAATAAACCCTCCCCAAAGTAGGATCATACTATTACCGATGTATATAGAGCTCTTGAGGATGAGCACATTTATTTTGTTTTCTGGTTCAGTTTTAAAAAGGCATTGTCCACTGTGTGCTGTTGTTCCTACCCTGCTCCCATTAGCATGACTGTAAGCTCCAAAGGGGATGCTGCACATCGACAGATCTGGGGCAGAATGAATTTTCAAAGGTGTGCACAGTGTTTGGACATGAGAGCAGGGGCATTCAAGGGAATGATACAATTGTGTCATTCATTCATTCACAATGTATATTTTTTCTGATTTGAGCTGCATCAGAAGCAAAAGCGATTCAAAAAGCAGTTTGCTTCTGCACTGGGATCAGTTTCCTCTACCGTTTGACTGTCATTTAAACAAAGGCTGGTTTTGCAGGCCTTTTGTATATTACATCATACAAAATCAACCATCAAGCTGCCACAACGTCACTTATTGCAGAGCGTTGCTGCACAACCTCCACTAATGAACAGAAGCAGCCAAATTCCTCCTAACACTAAGGAAGGAAATATTTCTCTACATCTGATGTCTTTCACTTCTTCTGTTCTGAGTTATAAATATTCTGGTGCATGAGCTCAGATGAATAATGCTCCTACTGCAAATAACTAAAGCTAAGGATCTTTATATTTAAAGGTGAAGAATCATTTCTTTTAGAATATAAAGTGTGGTTTTTTCTTTTTTCTGTTTAGCGGCTTTCAAATGTGAACAAAATATTTTATGAAGGAATTGAGATTATGGGGTTGTGGTTTTCATTTCAGACCTAGAAACTCAGGTATGGATTTCTATCCAGTTTAAGTTTTAAGATAATTTAAAAATATTATAATTTAAAAAAAAAGGGGGGGGGGGGGGAGGGGGCAATAAACCCTGTAACTCTGAATTATGTCAGCAAAACTCTTCTAATTGATCATTCTGTTTTCCAGCAAACTCATCAGTGCTGGGGTTTCTTTTGTCTTCTGTGCAACTCCACCATTAAGAAAGTTTTCTGACTGCACAGTTCAAATCCAGACAGGGAATCTGAGATTTTATTGTTCCCCTTTTGCTAGGCTGTGGTTAGTAACGACTTACGCAATGTTTCATAATCCATTTGTAGTCTAGTATCTATCTCCTTGAAAAGACAGAAAAGTTTGACCCCTTTTTTTTTTCACAAAATAACTCCTCAGTTCATCTCTTCTTGGCAGAGATGCACCGATTTAAACACAAGAATAAGAAATTAAGTAAACAGGAGGATCAGTTTTGAGTAACTGAACACTTGCAATACAATGCAGACACCTCTTCATTTTGAAAGCACTAAAGTAAAAAGATTGATTTTTTTGCTTTTTTCTCCCATAAAACAATTTTGAAAAGCAATGCTAAGAAAATTATGAGATGCATCAGCAATAAATATCTCTGTCATAATGAGGGGTTTGTTCATTAGGGACAGTATGACACACAAATTCAAGACTGATAAGATTATTGGTGCCGATCTTGCCCATGGCCATGTGCAGGACTGTCTTGTTAGTGTAACTATTTAGCAGGGAGCCTTTCTCACCCGCCTTTTAAATTTTTTGTCTGCTAAAACACTGCAGGCCAAAACCAGTCATTTTGTATTTGGCTGTTACCTGTTACCATTCCTTTCTTATCCAGCTAGTGAGCAGCTTAACCCCTGCAGTGCCTTCTCTTCTTTTTCCTCTGGTGTTCACATTAAAATAGATTGTGTTTAACATCCTACACTTTTGAATGGGGGCTATGACTGTTGAAAAGCAAAAACTGTAACTACTTTAAATAGGCTATAACACAATATGTAGATTTAACATGATGCATAACACTTGTTTTGCAGTTCCTCATTCAAATGCCTTTAAAGGTGCCTTTTTCCTAGGCACCAACTTTACCCAGTCACCAATTCCAAAACCCAGTAAGTAGCTCCTTGTGGTGTGTTGCACATCGGTGCTTCAGCAAAGAGAGAGGAGCAGTGCCTTTAAAAGAGAGGGCTACTGCAGCAGTAGGCCTGGCACTTTAGTACCAAGCAGGAATAAAACAAGTTCTATCAAACAAGTTCCATCAGGAGAAAGCTGGATGATGTTAATTATGAGGCTACACAAACACTTAAGACTATGCATGACTGTTAATACACAATGGACTGTCCACATCTTCAGCAGAAGGCTTGGACACAGATCAAGCATAGAAAATCACTTGTGCTTTCACTTGTGCAATCAGTTATTTCTTCATTTTAAGTCAATATAAACTGTTCCCAGCCTTTCTTAGGTTTGCCACCCCCCCTAAATAACTTTCCTCACTCTTCAAGCATTCCTCTAAAATACTATAGGGACAGCCATTGTAATGGCTTTGAAAAAAATCCCAGCAAGTCCAAAGACACCTCTACTTGAAGTGCTGTGGGCAATACACTACCAATGCATCCTACTGGTGGCAGCCTTATTTGTCACTTGTAAGGCCTGCTCCCGAGTTTAAGCCCAGCTTGCTGCCTATGCTGTGTCTCCCCTAAAATACAAGGTATGTGGTCTGAGAGAAAACTGTAAGCATGTAATTTAGGTCCAGATTTTGCTCCACAGCTCTAGTGTTAAATATTCTAGAGAGTACATTTGCAACAGTTAAATATCTCTCCAGTGATATTCAACCTGCACATCATGTACCTGTCAATTTAAGAAGTAGTATTTTCCAGTTCATTTAAGTGAGCATGAAGAATGAGTTACACCAAACTACAGATAATGTTGGCTCATGAATAGGCATGAAATTTTCATGCTTGTGGATTAAAGCCAAAGTTGCTTTTCTGTTTGAATGTATCAGCACTTTGCTCCTGTTACCACCTAAACCACCAGGCTCCAATTTTGACAGTTTTATCACAAAGAACTCCCCAGTCTCCCTGGCTGGGTTGTGTTTTGTGCTTTTCACCATCCTGTATAATAACTGTATCTTCATTAAGAAATGCCTTCAGCTCCTCACCCATTCTATTAAGATCTGGCTCCCACAAGTACTTGGCATCTTCTCAGCCTTGCTTGGCAATTGATGATTCAAACAGCCACATGAACTTCCTTACATACTCTTCTGTTCTCAGTGGCTTTGTGTCACCTCCCTGAGTGCCAGATCTCCAACCATCACAGTTCCTCCCTACCTCCATGCCACCCAGCTTCTAACCTACTTGTTTTGGTTGAACAAACACCCTATCATCCTTTAATTTATATCTAGCTGTTATATCTAAACCTGCTCAGAGCCTCTATTCATCTCCTATTGTTCCGCAGCTCTGTAATTTATAATGGATATTCACGCAAGTGGTATAGCCCTTCCCTGCAAAAAAACTGCTAGACTGGGCCAAATGGAAATACAAATGCTCTCTCCAAAACCAGTTCTGTTGGAGACATCACAGCCAAACTGCATCTCCCAAACTCTGATACTCCAAGCACTCAAAAAATTTAGCTGCATGCCTTTCTCCCAAAATGTCCTTTATGTGTTTGTTCTTCTATATTTAACTTTTACTCCCTATTTGAGGAAAATTTTTGTGCAATTAAAAAAATACCTCCATCAACTAGATGGCAAATCCCCTCCTGGGTTTCCCCACTATTGGATGTGGTTCGCAGTACTAACCTTTCTTACCTCCCAAATTCTATACAGCCTAAGTCATGAGAAGTTTCCCTATGCTTGTGAAAACATCCTTTACTACTTTCCCATTTTCCCCCCTTTTTCTCAAGGGAATACAGTGCCTTGGACTAGATGGCTATTTTGCTGCAAGTGCTTACTGCTCAAAAAATTCCCCAAGCTGGCAGCATTGCCATCCTTTGCCCTGTGCTACACACGTATCCCTCCTCCCCTGCACGCAACCACTCTGTTACCTGTGGTGGAATAAAATCTTATCTTAAAAAAGCAGATACATTATTGTCTGCAGTGAAGTACCTTTAGACTATACAAAATCTAAGTTCAAAAGATCCGTTCTGTATATACAATGCACTTGAAAAAACTTCATAAACATCAAAATCTAAACCCATACATTTTACATCCATATATGTGTTTATATGCATATATTTAGATAATCATATATCATTCAATGTTTTTCCACCCCAAAATAACAGTTTATGAAGCAGAATAAATAGCATCAATTTGGCAAAGCATGATCCAACAGCAAGTCCTCTCACGAAATGTTTTTTATTCTTAGTGCAGGGAAATAATTTCAGTCTGGAGACTGCAAAATCCATTTGTTGTTCATAGCATTTTATTAGGTTTCTTTTCACATTCAATAACTTTGAATGTCATGAAATTACTATATTTGTGTAGAAGTTTTACACATCCAGCAGCACTTCTGCTTACTGTCTCATACACTGAAACAGTGACTGTCACCAATATATCTGCCTTTGTACATCGGAAGTGAGCATAACAAAATAATAGAATCATTTAAGTTAGAAAAGACCTTTAAGATCAAGTCCAACTGTTAATCCAGCACTGCCAAGTCCACCACTAGACCACGTCCCACATCTACACATCTTGGCAACTCTAGCACTTCCCTGGGCAGCCTGTTCCAATGCCTGACAGCCCTTCCAGTCAAGAATTTTTTCCTAATATCCAATCTAAATCTTCCCTGGAACAACTTCAGGCCATTTCCTTCTGTCCTATCACTTGTCACTTGGGAGAAGAAACTGACTCCCACCTTGCTACAGCCTCCTTTCTGTCAGAGAGAAAATGTGATTGTACAAAACTCAGCATTTTGACATTATCCTTAAAACAAAATGCCAATTTAGCATAATTTAAATAAAATACTTCAAAGCACTGAGAAAAGATCAATGTCGGTCTGCAATACAAGCTTTCCCTGCTTTCACCAGCCTTGATGCTGCTTACTGTACATGGCAAGTGTACCATATAATGCTGAAGAAAGTATCTCAGCACTTAGCGCTGAACATAGGCTCTAAGCTATGCTGCCCGTGCCCTTTCTTCATTTATATCCAACCACTAAAAGTTGCCTTTACAGCTTCCCATTTTGCTTCATCCCAATTATGATTATATTTAACACCAAAATTTAAACAATATGGTTCAGACAAGCAAACCAATCCAGAACTGGATGTTTAACATTAAGCCAAGAACATACAATTTGAGTAATGAAGTATTTTAAAGACAGAATTCAACTTTCATTGTATTTTTATTCTTGCTTCTTAATCAAACCCACATGGAATGCATTGTATTTAATGAAACTACAAGATTAATATTTCAACAAACCAGCCAGTACATAAGCCCACAACTGAGTGTAAGTTGAAGAGCTTATTTTAAAATATTTCTAAAAAAGCCTTTTATGAGAGAAGCACCCTCCTGCACTCTGGGGCCTGCTTTCTCTTCTCTTGTCTTTCAGGAGTGATCTCTCCTTGAACACTGAGCTTTGTCTCCATGCACTATTCCTTGTTTTTCAGTTCTGGTTTGGATTTGACTGGCTGAGAACAGATGAGGTTGGAAATAAAAGCTGTTGTCATCTATTTATTTCCTTACAATGCTGTTGTCTGAAACTTTTACTGTGGAAGACTTGTGAGCCTTTTCTCCTTGTTTAAGACCCCACCAGTATTGATTCTTTACTGTGCAATGGTTAAGTACAGTTCCTCTTTCTTGGCAGCATGTCCTCTTTCTCTCTAAAGAGATAGTTAATTACAGTTTGCCAGCAACTGTTTATGAGTACTGCAGGTCTTCATTGGGTCAGCTAACATATTTGAACTAATGAATTTATATTATATAATCCATAAGAATCCAGAATTTGAAGTCCACTTTTATTTTCAAAGTAATGCACAACATAAATTTAAGTCCCATATTACATAATGGTAGTACTTTATGAACGTTATGTTTCAGGTACTTATTAAAAGATCTCAAAAGGCACTAGCTCCTCTCACACAGTGGGAGTGTACATAAGGCTCCCAAATTAGTTTGGCCAATGTAGAGTCCAGCATCTAGAAAAGCACTTAACAAGTCATGGTCACATGGACATTAAGCTTTAGAGCAGAGCCTGAAACTTGCTCCTTCGGCAATTTCCACAGCCTCTTCCACCCATCACCCTCTGCCTTGTCCTCTCCCCCTTTTATCTTCCCTCCCCAGATGTATGTACATCTCCTTCTTCCTCCTCATCCCTCAAGCCATACCCACAGGAGAGTGCAGAATGTTACAAAGCAGCAGCAAAGCAATTATTCCCCAGTATACTTGCTCTTCAAGGCAAGGACCACAAAAATTTCACAACCACTGTGAAATGCACCTTTTCTCCAAGCCTTGCTCCACACTATCAGCTTCTTGCCCTGATGGCTGTGTGGGGGGTTACAGTGATGCAACTCCCTGAAGACTAAACATGAGAAGCCTTGAAAAGGAGTCAGGGCAGCCAGGCAGATATTCTTTACTATTTCAAGCCTTCATATCTACCCGACAACCTCCACTGCAAGAAGCGCTCACCTCAGCTACATTTCTGCCCTGGCAAGTCCTTCCCTCTGTATGGAATTGTGGTTTGCTACACTTTCCCCCACCTCAGCACAGCTCCTTTTCCTTGGTGAAGGGGCAAGGGAAAAGTCTCACTGGCATTGGGGCCATTTGGTTAGCTGCTATCATACTAGGAATATTTTGTCAGTCTATAAACATTACTGCACTGGGAAAGGCCTTATTCAAAAGAAATCTCTGAGCTTCAGTTGCTTCCTTGGGCCCTACCATAACTTAAGAGCAAACCCACACTTTTAAAAGAATAAAAGTCACAAGGAAAATTAGAATCCCTCTGCATTAAACACATATTTAATACTGTACTTGACTACTTATGTAGGTTAAAGCAAGAACATGCTTTTGATGGGATACATTTTTTTAAACACTCAGGCTAAGTAACACTAGAGTCAAAGGTGATCACTATGTGCTTTACATTACATTTATTCAGATTAATATTGATCTTCTGTAACCCTTCTTCCCCTCTGCTTTATTAATGAAAGGATAATTCATGTGACAGTAGGTAGCAAGAAGAAAAAAAAACTGAGAACAGGGAGAACACAGAAGGAAAAACAGTTTTCTGCATATAAAGTGAGGAAAAAAATTACAGAACCACAGAATGGTTCAGGTTGGAGAGGAACTCCAGAGGTCATCTGGTCCAACCCCATGCTCAAGGGCCACAGAGCACAGGTTGCCCAGAACTGTATCCAGACAGCTTTTGGATATCGTCAAGTAAGAAAACTTCACAATCTCCCTGGTTAAGCTGCAAAAAGTGTTTGGTCACCATCATAATGAAAATGAACTTCCTGATGTTCAGATAGGCCTCCTGTGTTTCAGTTTGTGAAAGAAGACATTAAAATATTACAGCTGATTACTGTATCTACACACATTTCCACAAACTATGACCACCCTTTCTCTGCCTCTTCCAAGGAAGTACCACCTGAAGGAACTGTTAGCCACAATTTTGGGATGTCCTGCTGGGAGCTGGAAGTCAGTACAGCAAAGTGATAGCACTCACTGCAACTGAACTTAACTTGCCTTTATGAATTTAGACACAAGTCATCTAGCTGCCAAAATGAAGTGTATTGAACAGCTTCCATTTGCCTAAATAGCACTACTTGCACAACTTAAACATGCTACTGCCACTGAGTCTCCCATACTGTTAATGATGTTTCCAAAACTAGTGCTGCTGGATTTTACTGCCCAAGTGGGTCAATACTCAGCACTGAGACTTAGTTTCATTAAAAAAGAGAAATTCATCCTTTGACTACAGCTGGAGAACATTCATAAGAGCTCTGCAACAGATCAAGTATTGGTGCAAGAACGTCGCTTCCAAAACTTGAAAGGTAACAGCCATCAGACAGGGCAAAAATTGTCACTGCACAAATAGGCAGTATTGCCTCACAGCCCAACTGGGCTCAAAATAAAGTGGCAATCATTCACTAATAGTCCCATGTTGTTTTTTTTCACAAGGCCCAGGATTCTGTATGCTCACTTCAGCAAGTTACTATATGCATACATATAATTCAGTAAGTAATTACTTTGAGTTGGCTATATGAAGCCAAGTTTCAGCTCCCTCAGTCTGCAGCTAATTAGAATGAGGCTTAAGCACACAACCCCTAATATTTTAAATACAGGCTCAACCACTCCAAGCTATCTTTGATAGTATTAGCACCAGTATTCCAAAAAATAAATCCTGGTCATAGTGAAGATTATTTGCAGAGTGGAGTCAGCACAATGGGCACCTGGCTCACTTCTACTTCATCAGTTACACAAGGTAAGAAAATAGCCTTATTTCAATGGCCATTTGTCAAATCTTTTTAACTTTTACTTTCCTTGCAAAATAAAATTAAAAAATACACCTTGGAATGCTTCGCAATTAATTTCCACTTCTAAGAATCCACTTATTTATAGCTCAATGTTCTGTTTCTATCGGGACCAGGTTCACCTCCTCTGGCTCCAGCTGCAAGGCAAATCCTTCACCTCACAGTGTCATTAACTCACCTCAAATACTGCAACTCTACTTCCCATTCTGCAGCTGACAGATGCACTGTGTTGGTAACTTAGCTATCCTGCAAAACATTTCTATCCTGCTGTCCCAAGATTTGGGAAAAGACCATTGCTATCACCAGAAGCAAAATAAGCAAGAATCCAGCAGCTGCTGCACTAGGTGGGCTTTCAGGACACTTCACTTCATGTGGATCTGGAGAAATTTCCTTAATATAGCTACCCAGGCAGCAGATAAATATAAATATACCAGGGTTTTTAGTAGTCAGGTCATTACTTCCAACACTTTATTTGTATTTCATTGAACTCTATGGTCTATTTATAAACTGTTTATCATACAGTTGCTACAAGTCAGTAAATCTACTTCTGTTTCTAATAAAACAGAACAACTTAGCTGCACAAAAATACACAAGAAAGGCCTTTTTATCTTTACTAACAGCATTTTGTGGTACAAGTTAGATTCTTGCTTAAAACTTCAGCTCAAAACCCAGTCTCTGGAAGCTACTCAAGTAAGCACATTCCTCAACTCTATCAGGTCCCATGGCATCCTGAGACTAACCAGCTACAGGCTGTGCAGCTTGCCTTTACTCTATATTCCCTATGCTCTTAATTATTCTCCCATCATAAACCCCCCCGGCACTTGAACTTGCACATCATCACTCCCAGCAGTGAAAGACATGCCAAAATCTTGGCATTTAAGGAGATCCCAACCTGGAAGAGAAAAGATGACATGAGATAGCACCTTTTATATTCTAAAATTTTAAGATGTCTCTCTTACAGCACAGTCTGTAGAGACTTCAAGCACATACATACAGCTGAATCAATATATACAGGGAGTCTGGGCCATGCTCAGATCCATTCAGCTTCAACCTTCAGAGTACTTGACAGCAAACTCCTTTCCTGTCCTCCACTTTGCAGAACAATAAATAGGCTGGTATCATTTCCTTTGCCTCTGCTCCTTCAAATAACAGACTTGTACTATTTTGGAAATGTGTGTAATTTTCTCAGCATGCTCATTTGCCACTCTTGCAATGAGGGGAGGACTGTAATTGGAATAGACATCTGAAGTGTAAAAAAGCGCTAAAAAAATAAAGCAGCAGTTTAGAGTACGTCTTCAGTGATGCACTGGAAGCAGACAATGCCACAAAGTCATTGGAAAACGTGTGTGAACACATTTACAGTTTGGCATTCAGACTCTGTATTAAATAGCATCACCAGTTATCTGCTTCCATTTCCTGTATCATCTTCATCAGCCACCACTGTTAATAGGTTAGCCAAAGCTTCATCTCCCATTTGAGGCCCCAAGCACTGCTACACACCTCAAGCTTGCTTCTAAAGTCTTACACTGCAAAGAAGTGAGAAAGTTCAAATGCCAGGGTACTGTCAGATCACATACAATTCAGTGCAAGAATAAAGCACAAAATCGGAAGTGCTAAGCTCTTTTCTAGTCCTATCTGAAGGCCACATGATTTCCTGTATCAAAGCAAAAGTGTCACCAAAAGATCACTATTCAAGTATTACTTGTAGGACTGGAGGTACAACATGCTGCAGATATGTGGTAAGGACAAGTGAGGGCTACCAAGAGGCCAAGCAATACTCACTTTACCTTCAGAACCGGTCAGCTTGACCGCCAGGGAAGTAAAGCAAGCAAAAAAATTGGCTCCAGCTCTAATGTTCTAAAGAGAAGGCAGACAATTCTTCATTCCCACTGCAGCTGGACTCAGATTTGCTATCTGCCATCACACCCAGTCCAACCCAAGAGGTTTCAGGATCCTGGCCCGCCCCCACCCCGTTTCTGAGCTGAGTTTATACTGCAATAAGCTGAGATCCAAACACGTTATACTTACCCTGAAAGAGTAAGCCTATCCTCCAGTCTGTGGCTTTCCAGAACTCAAAGAATCTATACGGAGTTTTAACCACCAAATCTGAGTATGGAAGAAGCCTTTATAAGATCTACAGTGCCACCCCCCCCCAACACTCCAAAAGGCTATTTAGTACAAAAATTGGAAACTGCAATTTGCATATCCTGCTAGGCAGGAACCACCCCCAAATTAAATACAGTGGGACTTCAGCCCCGACAGTATAAGGTGTTTCCCCATAACCGCACTGATTAAACAGTTTGCAGGCACCAGACCTCCAAGTCCTTTTAAGCAGACGTCACACTGCACAACATAAAGCTGCAGGCAATTGGCCAAAAATGGTTAGCAAAAAGGATTCCTTAAACCTCCAGCATCCAAATATAGCCCTAGCTGGTCACATGGGCTGCCATACAGTAAGTGCTCCTCACTTTACCTACCCTTTGATTAAACATTTTGAGCTAAAAAGCATGTACTTAGAATAGCATTTCAGTTTCCAGCCCAATTCCATGAACCATATAATCTTGCTGTACCTTCCACATTCAGACTGGCAGAAAGGAAAAGTTGATTCAGGTTTCTAGTGAGCCCAAGGGCAATGAATAACTAGAAGAAGCTAACAGAATATGAAATCTCTAACATATTCACACATACACGCATATTTATATGTATGTATGAATATAAAATTATAAAAATAAAAGCAACATATCTGCCATACAATGCAGCTGCTGTAAAATACTTCATTATTAAATACACTCTACAGCACATTCTGATCTTTAAATAAATTGTCATACCTTACTCCATCTGGCCTCTAGCAATATGTTTTTTCATATTACTCTCATTATGATGAAAGTGGATCAGCTGATTACATCCGCCTCACAAGAGCTCTACAGCTTAGTTTATACATCAAGAAACTCTGCAAAATTGCTGAAGAAAGGCAGGCCAGTTACTGTACCGCTGCCAGGTGTCAAACTTGAACTAAAGAAAGTTGAGCTTGGCCCTTCTCAACCCTTAAACCACCATCCAAGTTAGTACTGTGCAGGTGTCAAATAAGTTTACATTACAAAACCTTGCAACTGCACTAAAAAATACAGCTGTCACTTCTCCTTCCAAAGCCCTCCCTCCATTATCACTGAGGATGAAGCCTTACTCACTCACAACAAACCTTAGGACCTTTGAATATGCAGAGGCTTGAAGTATCACTCAACTGAAGCTGGACGTCTGAGGCTCCTTAAGAGGAAAACAGCCCAGTACCAGAGGCAAGGCCTAAACCCTGAATTAGCACACTTACTGCATTGTGTTACAGCAGGGCTCGGTGGCATAGATTTTTGCTAGAAGCATGGAGCCTTTTAGCGAACTCCAGCCCTCAGTTCAGCTGCCATATTCTGTTACACACTTAAAAGCAAGCACAATTAGGCACAGCATCGAGCACATTCACATACCCACCACCGGCTCAGCTGCACTGAGCACCAGTTACTTTCACATTTATGCCGGCAGCCAGGCCGGCCTGACTGCACTGAAATAACCCTCAGTACCCAGATGTTGCGCTATTTTTACCCTGGAAAAGAAAAAAAAAGGACACCCAACAAAACTTCAGAGCGGGAGGCCACGACAGCACAGACTTTATTCCGAGGCTGCAGCGCAGGTTTCGGCGCTCGGCAGCGCCCGGGCTCGCCATCCCCGCAGTGACGTGTCCACCTGAGGCTCCGGGGCCGCCGCCGCCGCCGGAGACAAAGTTCTGTAGTGCACTGACTGCTATCGTACCCAGAGTCGGAGTGTCACAGAACTTTGCTTCCGGAGGCTCCAGTCCTCCGCCGGTACCGGCGCCGGGGCCGCCCGCCAGCACAAGTTTCCCTGCCTGGGAAGGGAAGGCGCACACGGTTAGAGGTGGGGAAGGGAGCCCCCTCCTCCTCCGCGGCTCGGCGGGAGACCCGCTGCCCGGGGAAGAGGGAGACGGACGCGAAGGATTTTTTTTTTTTTTTTTTTAATAAATACCCAAAATGCATCCCCCCCGTACACCTCCCCCAACCCGGAGCTAACGGGCCGCCCTGCGAAAGCCGCGGCCGAGCAGCCGCCCGGAGCGCCGCCGCTGCAGCCAGCGCGGCTGCCGGCTGGCGCTGACAGCCCCGGCGCCGCGGCCTGCGGGAGCCGGGGCAGCGCCGGGCATCCCCCGGGCCCCGCAGCGCCCCGCAGGAGCGACCCGAGCGGCGCCCCCCCGCCCGCCAGCCCTTCCCCCGCCGACGAGCGCAACAGGTCCGGCCCGCCCAGCGCCGCCCGCAGTCCCCGCGGCGGCGGCGGCCCCGTCCGCTCGGGCCGCGTCCCGCCGGGCGGCGGTGGCGGCCGGTGTCGCCCGCCCGCCCGCGCCGCGCGCCCGCCCGCCCGCGCCGCGCGCCCGCCGCTCCATCTTGACTTTTGCCGACGTGGAAATTTTGGGTTCGGGGACGAGCCGCGCTCTTATTGGCCGGCGGCGGGCGGGGTCGGAGGTCACGGCTGCTGTCGCCGCTCCGCGCCAAAGCCGCCTCGCAGGCGGCCCCGCCCCGCCGCCCGCCCCGCCCGCCCGGGGGCGGCGCCGCCCGCGGGGCCCCGGTGCCGCCGCGGCCGTGCCGGTGCGGGGGGCGGCGCGGACGGGAGGGGTGGCGGTGCTCCGGCGGGTTCTCGCCCCCGGCTCGCCTCGGGCGGCCGCGGGACGGGGCTGGGGTGTGGGGCGGGCTGGAGGGGCTGCCGCGGGCCCGCCGGGGGCGTGGACGCGGTGCCGGTCCTCGGCGCGTCCCCCCCTCCGCCGCCTGCGGCCCCGCAGCGTTACTGCCCCGTGCGGATCCCGGCCGCCCCCGGCCCGCAGCCCCCGCGGGGAGCGCTCGGTGTTACCTCGGGCCGGGTGCCGCGGTACCTGGGCTCCGCGGGCACTGCAGGTGCCCGGCTTCCCCCGAGAGAGCAGCCGCGGCTGGGCCGTGGAGCAGCGAGCGGGAGAAGCAATCCTCGGCCGTCTCCGATGCCCGCTTGGCATTTGAGGGACTTTGGAAAGAATGTAACAACTTTTACTGAGGAGCGTGTTCTCTCTCCCCGAATTAATAGCTGAGGGCATCTGTTGTCTGAAAATAATGTTTTCTGCTGTTTCTCGGAAGTGTGAGGACTTCTTTAGTTCTCTGTGGAACTCATAATACACTAATAGTACAAAACTACCTAAACAAAGCTTTGCAATTGTTTTTATCTCTTACATTGAATTTAAGACGTAGAACTTAAAACTGGTCTTAACTGTGCAGCTTGTTCACTAGGCTCAGACGGAACTGCTAACACCAGTAAAAGTTTGAAACACTGATCCAGGGCTCCTCCAGCCGTGGAAGCCTCGACAGTAAAAATGCTCTTTCTGTACTTGAGGCACTGGAGTAGTTCCAAGAGAACCCTTCCCCGACAGGAGCTGTGTGCATATGCAGGTGTTCGTGGGAGGAGACGTGCCGGCCCTGTCCCGCAGCAGCAGCAGCATCGCCGCCCCCTGAACTCCGGTGTGTACGTGGTCCTTGTCACTGCAGGATCACAGTGATACCTGTTAACCCAAACCTATGGCTGTCATCAAAGTGTCTGAAAGAGAAATAAACTGAAAAATGCTTTGAAATTAGATTTTTCCCTCCTTTAGCGCCTTTGTCTGCAGAAACAGACAAGGCAAGCCTTTCCTGAGCCTTTATGTTCTGCTTAAAAAACATGTTCCTCCCTCCTTGTCTGCGCCTTCACTGTGCTCTGTTGTGTCTTACTGCAGCTTGCCATGGGTAATAGTACTTCCCATGTTCCTGTTGCCCCTCTGTCCCTGCTCCTTCCCCATACACCTTCTCTGCTAGGCCATAGAGCAGGCCCCAGCTATGATCTGCTACTCAGCTGTGTGTACGGGAATATTGATTTGACAGTGTGTATGCTCTGTAAAAAAAAAAAAAAATCAATATTTCAGTAGATTGAGCAGAGTGTGCGGCAGTGTAATGGAGCCCAAGCCTGCTAATGTAATGTGCAGGGGTCCTCATTCAGAGATTGAGGTCACTCAGAAAATGGAAATGTGTTTTCTTATTTTATTGCGTGCTTCAGGTATAATGTAGGTGTTTATGTTCTAGTGTTTAACTTACAGCACGCAGTTACTTTGAAGTCATATCCAACAGAAGGTCACATATTGCAGGTGACGCACACAAAAAACCATGCCACAGATATACAGTTCATTTTTTTAAAGCTCAGTAAATCGCCTCTTACCTTTATCCATCATATATCTACCAAACAACAGTTGTGAGGGAAAATGCATAATTTTTGTTTCTGCAAATAAAAATAATGTTCTGTTGTTTGGTGCAAACTTGGCTTCTGATTTTGTATTGAAACATGCAGTACTTTAACAAACTCCAATATAGCGACATGTATTGAAGAGTATCATAGAACAGGCATAAGTGAAAAGAACGAGGGAGGAGAAATAACCAATGTATGACACAAAACCAGAGTAAAAGCTCCCATTGATTTTAGTAGACCTGGGATTTCAGCCAGAATGTTCTCCATGATACATTTTCCACTTTTTAAACCGTTGCATCATGCCTTAAAATGTAGCAAAAGTAATTCATAAAATGACACAAGAAACCACGGCATTTTTAGGCTCAGAGTCAAGATTAGTGTAAGCTGACTATTGTTTCACTGCTCTAGGGACACTTGATACGGTTTTATCTTTACTTAATAATTTCATCTGCTGCTTTTGTGAGAGGCTATTTCTCATCCACCAAAATCTCTCACTGCAGCAGTGAGCACAGGTCTATACAACAGGCAGCAGAGCCTTACGTTTGTGAATGTTACAATGCTTTCTGCTGAATATAACATGCATTTCAAGATGCTACGGGGGCCCTTCTGTTCGGTAAAAAAGGCAAAGCTATTCTTCCTTTCGTCATTCACATTCTTAATTGGAGACTGATTTGGCAGTCGTGGCCGGGGAGGCACGCAGGGCTGGAGCAGTAACATCTCTCAGTTACAATTCTGGTTTAGGACATGACTCATGGAGAAAGCTTCCAAATGTAAAATACTGCTACCTACAAATGCACACAACACTGGGATTTCTCAGAAGTCAGCTGATGTTATTCGATCACTGAATACAGATTTCTCATATGTATTTCTGAAGAAATGTTCGTTTTAGTACTAACAGCTGCTGGAAACCTATGCACTCACCACTCCTAAAAACATACCTCGAGACATGCAATATGTCCTAAAATATTTTAGCTATAGTTTAAAAAATAATACTGTAATTACATAAAACGTAAAAATATATTAAAACCACTATGATATAATATTTTACTTGATACTAGAATGCTTTTCACAGTACAAGTATGATAAACTGCAATGAAAGTATTATTCCAATTTAAATTAGAAGATAAATCTCATAGCTGAAGATTAAGAAATAATAATTAGTCTTGCACTTTAGTTTAAGAGTCCATCTGTTTTGGCAGCATGATTCCAACTAAGAAGATTCAAGGAGGTGGTTACTATGTGAGACAGACAAAAGTACGTGCTATAGAGGACCAAGCTGTGACGTTTTGTAAAGTAAAACTGAACAGTATTTCACGACGTAGTTTAAAACATGGGAGAGTTTTATGATAGAATTTACTTCTATGAACTAAAGACTGTTTTTCAAGGGTTTTCATCTGCTCGCTTTGTAAAATAGTGAATTTGGGGTGGGGTTTTGTGGTTTTTGTTTTGGTTTGGTTCGTTTGGTTGGTTGATTTTTTTGGTTTGTATTTTTTTTAAATTTTGAAGAAATTAGTACATTATAAGAATTAGTATTTAAATCTAATTGAAAACTGGAGTTATGCTGGATGGGAAATTAATTTTCTTATTAGTTGGAGAACTTTTATGGTATTCGTACAATAAGTACTCAGCCGAAAGCATCAGTCAATATTATAGAATGTTTTAAAACAAATACAAACAATTTATATCATGACAATTTGTAGCATTACTTATTGATAGAAGAAAAATTATACATAGAAACTCAGTGCCACATAATTCTAATTCTTAGTTGGATATTATCTGAGATTGCTCTTGATTAAATATGATTTGTGTTATATCTGTGTAATTCTGGTCTTCATTACTGTAATAGATGTGCATTAAAACTGCATTATAATGTCCTAATTGTGAAATTGCCATTGAGTAAATTAAGGTTATGAGTATTGTAATGCAATATATTACTGAATGCTTTATTTCCCAGTGCTTAAATTTCCTTGCATATTGGAATCATAAAATTAATTGCTAAAGTTAATAAATAATGATAGATAGTTTAAGTCAGTAGTAAGTCAGAGAAGAATCCAGGTTTCCTGAATTCCTATTCTCTCCCTAAAGAATAGACAAAATAGATACTTCTTTCTGAAACTGTAGTGATGCATCACTGATATAAATATAATTTTAGTATTATATGAACATTACTAAAATAAGATCAAGTGTCAAATCAAAACTTGAAGATACAAGGACACAATGTAATGAACTTTCATTCAAGGTCAGTAGAAATCTTTCTATTGACTTTAATAGAACTGTTATCAATTATAATGTGCCGGCATCAAGCATATGAATAGCTCCATTAGTTAAGTAGTTAAAGTTTCTAACAGCTTATATGTTAGAAATTTGCAGAATCAAACCCTAGGTGTCTCCTAAAAAACCTGCAAAGAGTCAGAAGGGCTGCATTTACATTATGGTTCCCAAATGGAGTGACTCTGTCATCCACATTTTACCGAAGTTATGAATGGATCTGAGAGGCAATCCCTGGCAGGTTAGTGTAACACTATCTGCAAAAGATTAGTATTTTGGAAAACAATGGTCACTCCAAAGCATGCTTTTGTTGAGCATCAAGTTGAAATTATAACCTTTCTGAAAAAAATGGCATAAAAAGACAGAAGCCAGTAAGAAAGCCACTCCCTTTTTCCCTGTCTGATGATGTTCAACTTTGCACAGCTGGCCCAGAAAGAGATTAATACACTGAATCAGTGGGGTTTGAACCTCTCTTGCCCATTTCCTCCAGGGTATGTCTGAGCACTAAGCAGCCATCTACTTTGAGGAAAAGAATGGAAAGCTGTCTTTCTCTTTTTGTTTTTTCTTTCCAGAAATTCACTTCTGAATCTGAGAAGCTTTCTTACTGGAACAAATATTTTCCATGAAAAGGTTCCATTTCCTCAAGTCAGCATTTTTGCATACAAACAAATAGACTGTGGGAAAATTCCCACCAAGCTTTACTTTGGAGTCTTTCAGAAAAAATCATGCAAGGGAGAATTATAAGAATGGCATTTACAAAGGCATACACATGTTGTCCTCTGTTGAGTTCAAACACAGTGACATGGCAATATCTAGGACAAAGACCTCAAGGCATTTAACCTTTCATTTTTCGAGCAGCAGAAATCCCTGATACAAGAAAATCAGCCAGACATAAATAAACAACGGAATTCTGTACCACCCATCACAAGCCACAATTTATTCTGTTTATAAAACTTCAGTGGGGATTGTGCTGAGGCTTGTCAGCAGCGTCTGCAGGACCAGGATTGAGAAGGAGCAACCAAGAGGTTATTGACGTAACAGGCCCAAGTGTCTTGAACGGTGTGTCCTAGAAATGGGAACCAAGGATAATACAGCTCAAACGGGCCAGCAGCTGCTTATGTAAGTAGTCTCACCAAATTCAAACCTGCTCTAAAAAGGCACTTAACAATCTTCTGGCTGCAACAATGTGAAAAGAAGGTAAATAACTGGAATAAGAACTACGCAGGCTGCAGTCTTGCAGAAATGGCTGGGATGATCATGAAGTTACTTCTTTCTTCCATCTGCCCTGCATGGGCAGTTCAAGATAAACCAGTTGCTTTCATAATGATGGGAAAGCACTTGCATAAGGTGTTCCTGTGGTAAAAGCTGTAAAGGCATGAACCATCACTGCCATTTCTCCTGCCTGTGGCCCCAGTGTTTGAGTGCTACATTTTCTCACAGAATCATGGAACGTCCTGTGTCGGAAGGGACCCACAAAGGTCGTGGAGTCCAACTCCTGGTCCTGGACAGGACACCCTATGAGTCGCACCACATGCCTGAGAGCATTGTCCAAATGCTTCTTGAACTCTGTCAGGCTGGGTTAACTGGCTGGTGACCATTCCCCTGGAAAGCCTGTTCCAGTGCTCAACCACTGTCTGAAGAACCTTGTCCTAATATCCAACCTCAAGCTCCTCAAGCCTAGCAAATCTCAACTGGTGACCAAGACTGAGGAAAAGAATTCATCTGGCAAAATTTAATGGATAAAAGCCGGTAATGCAGCTTGCAACTGCAGACCAGCTGAAAGTGCGAAGAACATTAAAACCCTGTCCAGCCTGCACACGCAATTTCTCTGGATAAAAGGAATGTCATTTGCAGATACTAGTCTTGTAGGAAAGTTCTGTAAGCTTTTGGGAAATGAAAATTATTCTTACATACTGAATAACCAAAGAAGATAGAGGGTGTTGGAAAAAAACATATGTGACAGTTGTGTTGTGCAACAGCTTTTCTTATCCTCCTCCAAACCATTTGCCTGGCAAATCCCTTCTTTTTTTTAGTTTTTCCTTAACTTTTAGGGTCTTGACCACAGCTCACCCCTCAAGGAACAAGCATAAAAATAATATCCAGTGAACATTAAAAATCATAGTATCTCTACCACGTTAATTTCATTTCTATTATCTACATCAAAGCATGAGTTTGGGAAAAGTATGGTTATTCAGGGTAAAGAAACAGAATGTTTAGTAGAAGATGCCTTTCCTCAGTCTCCTTAAACACATAAATCACAGTTTCTCAAACAATCTTTTGACACAGAGGTATTTGATTAGGAAAAACCTGCTCTAATGGAAAGGTTTTAGTTAGCCTGGGATGAAAGAGATGTGATGCTTTCTGGTGAATCGTGGAGCTGTGGGTCTTCCTGGGTCATGCATTTCCAGCTCCCTTGGAGACTGTCGCAGTGCTGAAGGCTCAGCAGCTTTGGTTTTCATCCAAGATGCAGCGTGACTGCTCCAGAAGGTACTCAGCTCCACAAGCATATTTAAAACATCAGCTTCTGTCTCTGAGGTAGCAAGCTGGTATGATGAGTTGGAATCCCACTGAATGAAGCATCATACAGCCATCCTTCAGAGGCCATCTGTACCTCCTCCAGACACTATGGCTTTTCATTAGCAGTCTTGGAAGAAGAAGTGTACTCATCACACCTCCTGGGAATTTCTGAAGAATACAGTTCAAAAGTTCCCTCTTTCACTATTTCCTAATTCCAAAGCAGGGAAAGTATCTTTCGAGATGAAATGAAGTTTGGCATCTTTATTTCAAAACATTAACAATTGCTTAGACTTTCGCTTCTGCTCAGACCTGATTTATGGCTCTCACCTTGCAGGACGTATAATTCAAATCACCATCCACTTAGGTCCACAGGAAAAATCTTCAGGCCAAACCATTACAACAACCCATCACTCTCCTGGCTTTTCTACACCACCAGGAAATGTCAGTGAATGCCAAACGTTTGCAACTGCAAACAAAGGGAAATGGATATTCATCTCTACCATTACTTTCATAATTAGTTGAACAGGGAAAAAACAATCTTACCAGGAAATCCTCACAAGTCTGAACTACATCTGTCAGCCTTGTTTGCTTGCCAGTTCTTCTGATGAACCACAGGAAATATATTCCAACTCCAGCACAGATTGTTCAGAGGAGACAAGACAGGCTCATTAGCACTGTAACCTGCAGGCAGTAGGCAGACACAAAAAGCCTTCAGCCTTTGGATAGGGTAGAGCAGATGCAACCTCACGGGCTTGCCTGACGCAACTGGATTATGTATTCATATTTATGTTGATCATATAACCCCGACTGTGGCTCTTTATCAATGCACATGTGACCTCGATAAAGCAGGCTCCTAAATCCCAAGCTCACATGCATGAGAAACCTGGATAGTGCAGGTTCTCCTGCATGGAGTTTCCCAAAGAAATGGATTTCTTCCTTGCTGGAGGGGTAACTGCAGTAAAACTACTAATTGATGCAATCAGATATTAATAGAGTCACTTGAAGGAGTGGTGTAGTTGCTGTGCAGGATTTCCTAGGCACAGTAAAGCACAAAATGAGTACGTCACTTTTTGAAAGCTATATGATTTTGTCAAAGCTTGCTGTACAATACACCAGGAAATGTATTAAAATAAGTCATCTGAATAACCGAATAGTGTATTTAAAATTAAATGCATCGAAAAGTAAATTAAGCATGTTTTGTGTGTCTGGATGTTTCTGTTTCCTCTAGCTAAATTCCATATCATTAAATGAAGAATTTCACTAGGCTTATTAGTTTGTTGTCCATAAAACTTTGAGTAGATTTAAATACCCAACTCACCTACTTTCAAATAAAGGCATTAGAAGCTGTTTAACTGAAGGTGTTTATTTCAGTAAAATCCACAGGGAAAAAAATTGTTAATTTCATCAAGTGAAGGAGGCAATCTTTATAAAAGTTTCCTTTTGAAACAGATTGCTTGGAGTCCTTTACTGTAAGAAAAATATTTCTCTTTAGATCCCACAATGGCACTCTCTTAATTTTATGAGATTAGGAATAGGCTGTCAAAATTCTGAAACACAGGGGGATCCTAATCGTGAGCAGCTTATTCCAGCTAGAATCATATTTCCTATGTTGCAGGACAGCAGTGGGCAAAGTGCTTCATTTGCACCTCACAGAAATGTGCTTTTCCTCCCCAATTTCTCAGCAGAATGCAACAAGACACTTCCTCTGGCCCTTAGCAACAGCCCTTAGCAAGGGCTGACAGAGAAGTACAAGCAGCAAAGCCAGGACTAGCAAAGAGCTATTGATTCCTGAATGAAAGAGAACATTTTCTGAAATAAATAAAAAAAAAAATCATCTAGTCACAATAATTCTAGGACAAGTCTAACTTTAGTGACTAGAAGCAAAAAGAGCAGGCGACTTGAATTGACATTGATCTTGCTGGCACTCCAAGGGTAATATTTTCATTATGATAAAATGTTCCTTAACAATCTCTCCGGTGAATTGGGCACAAACATGCTTTTCTTCTACATTGGTCCTGCCTATCTTCCTGTTCCACCTATTTTTATACTACTAAAAAATATTTGTTTAGGCAATGCAAACAAAATCCTCCTTCCATGTGTTTAAGTTCCCTTGCTGTTTATGCTATACTGTAGTACAGGACCAGCAATATAGATTATAACTCAATTTCAAAATAATTTTTTGTCTTTTTTTCACTCTCCCATCAGAAAAGGAATAATAAAACTTGCCCATGAAGTTAGTAAATATGCAGGACCTGGACAAAAGTTCTACAGCATCCCTTCCCAACAAACACACCAGCAGAGGAGCATACACACATACATAAATAAAAACACATTTATGGAGACAAACAGGCAAGTGTGTTTTGTCCAGAGAAATATTTTTGTGTTAGAAAAATCAACACAAAGTTACATATTATATAAAATATATGCATATAAAATTTCTTCAGCCACTTTTAAACTTTGATTCCCAAAGAAAGCAGGTGAAAAAATGTGATTACAAATAGTCACTATGGATCTTCATCTTTCATAATTTTCCATGGTTTCCTCGCTCATTTTAATCAGGTGATAATTTGTCTCATTAAACATTTTCATAGGAGGGAAATAGACTGTGTGCTTTTCAACACTGCTCCAATAATATGTAGCAGTATTACGTGACAGAATGCACTGGTAGCAGATATATGACTATTGCCTGTTATTATAAAGCATCCGCTGTGCATTCATGGGCTGCACAGAAGACAGTCTCTGACTGAAATCCTGTAGAGTCTCGGTGAAGATTTATGTGACTTTTTTTTCCTGCAGCTTATGATGTGGCAGAATGACCAATTTATGATGTGGGTGGAACTTTGTTCAGCACATGGAAATGCCTCCACTCTCCAGATTATGTTCTCCTGTGGTGGGCAGCAATGCTTTCTGCCCTCCATATGGCCACCATGTGCTGGCAGACACCAAATTGCTATGTGGGTTAAATGTAAAATAACCACAAGAGCTCCTGAGCCAGTAATTACAAAGCTCCTTTTGATATGGTTAGTGTATCATTATCTGTACTGTGCAATAATAAAACAGAGCTCATGTTGTCCCTCTCTTCTCCTTCAGTAGCTGGAGAGCTCATTGCAGAACTATCACACACAATTGATGTTCACAAAATGCCTTTAGGAATTGTCATAGCAGCAGCAAAGAGCACACCAAAATTGCAGTTCTAATTAGACATTAGCTTGAATAAAATACCGGAGAGGACAAAAAAAGAGGCTTATTCTGTTCATTTGCTAAAGACTTGTATCTGGCATCCTGGTCTGAGCTGCTCGGGCTCTGTGGTAGATGAGCTGGTTTGGAGGGCATCTCAGGTGTTCAAGAAGTTCATTTAAAGCCTAAATTATCAAGTTTTAGCATTCGGTACGTGTGTGTTCAAGGAACACACAGCTCTGTAAACACTGCTAGTTCCCACTTCTAGCCAGATGCAGTTCAAGGCTTGGATGTGAGTTATTTTATAATTTTGGCCTTGCCACAGGTATCTCAAAAACTAGTCCCTGTGGTTTTACCCAGCAGCTGAGATAAACTGGGATTCAGAAGCAAATGCTTCCTGGACCTACTTAGCTACAGGCTTAGGACAGGTTGTTCTTAGGTAAAGAGCTCATGACTATTGCTTTGCTTTGGTGCACCAAATCCCAACATTTTTGCTAGAGTTTTTTATAGACTTAAGATTTTTGAGAAGGTAGAATTTAGTGGGAGGGATTTGTTGAACAGGGAGTGCTTAAACTGGTTTTTCTCTTACACTTGGCAAATATGGATTATTACTTGTCATGGTTCATAATGGTATTTTATGTGTGATTTTGACTGACCTGCTGTGTTAAATGAAAATAAATAGGACTTGTCAGTCATTTGTCTTCTGAAAATGTCATTCAGAACATTCTAGCTGTCTGCTGCAGGATAGGCTTCCTGCTCATCTTCTTGCAATGTCTATAAGCAATAGATGAGCACAAATCTGTCTCTATCTGGAAATGTACAAACATTCCCATTAATCAGGAACAGAGAAGTTGGTGTGCATACAAAATCCAGTTAGAAAGTAACTCACATGAACACCAAATAGGATTTTCAGGTTTGTTGCCTCTTTGTCATTTATAACAACTGACAGTGTTCCGATGAGCTTTAGCATTTTCCTCCTTATAATATATGGAGTATATTATTATGTCATTAATTATAGTGTATTAATTATTCATTATGTTGAATTAAATAATACAGAAAAGTATGTCTTGGATATACAAAGGAAAGCTATGTGTATATATAGATGTGTACAGGGCAGGGCTCTAAGAGACTTGTGATCAAGGGAGTGAAAAGCTCCTCAATGGCAGCTTCTCCAGCTGTGACTTCCACCTAGGCTGCATATTGTGGGCACTGTAAAACCAACAATGTGACACTTCATTGACAACCATGTCACACATCATGGGAGGCTGCAGCTCCTCACATTTAGTATGAACAATTCCAGCTCAGCTTTAATCTTTATTAAGGCTGTCAGGCAACACTTCCAAAAAAAAAAAAAAATCCAAAACAAAAAACCAAACAACTTTCTACTTTACATCAGTAATTTTCATTTAATTACAGTTATATTTGTATATCTGTAACTAAAATGCTAGTCATGCCATTTCTACCCTTTCCTTCTTATTTTTTTTTCCCAATCTGTTATAAACCAGTCATTGGTTTCCTGACCCAGACAGCTCCCACGGGTATCAAACACCCTCTAAGTACTAGATTTCTGGACTGGCTTTCTGATTTGGCTGAGAGACATGTGAAATCACACACAAGGAAACTGCTCCAAACCAGGTTGGCAGAGACTGAAAGCTACTGCTATCTGGAGTTTGTCCAGAGATAGACGGGAATTACAGTAGTTTTGTAGTCTCAGTCAAGTTCCTAGCTGACCAGTATCTGCATCACAAAGCCACCACTATACCCTTCACTTGGCAGTAATTAGTACTTTGTTAACAATCTCCACAAGGAAATGGTTAGCAAAAAGCACAAGAAAGACCAGAGAGTAAGTGATGGGGCAAACAGCTGGATATCCAAAGTAGATATATGCAATATCAAGAATATGTTGAATAAAGAGGAACATTCACAGTCTTCATATGCTCAAATCTGTGACGTCATAGGGGCCATGAAGTCCTGGTGGAACAAATCAAGGAACTGGAATAGGAACAGAGATGCAACTTCTTTTTTTTTTTCAAGAAAAACAGAATTTAGACATGAATACTTGCTTTCCAGTTCAGTGAGAGCTAAGAAGCTGGCTTCTTGACTGCCTTTAAGTGAAAATGAGGAAGGAAAAGAAAAAGATGTATGTCATGTTGGATGTGTTTTGGAGAAAACTAAATCATGGAGAAGAATTAATACATGAGGGTCTTTTTGCTTGAGCAACTCACAGAGATGTTCAAGAGTCAACCTTGTCTCTACAAGGCACTTCAAATAGCATCATATCCTTTGAAAAGCAATAGAGGAGGACAGACAGTTGTCAGGGTCTTGGAATACACTGAGGATAGGTTTTCCCTCAGAAGGTGTGGTGTGAAGAGACAAAATGTTTGGGGACGCAGCTAAACTGAATATGATTCAGCTAATAATGAGGGATTGCTTAAAAGGGTGAAAGAAAGAAAGTATGTAATGACAGACAGCTATTTTAGGAATAGCCTTACTATTAAGGATGAACTACATAAGAGCAGATTTCTAAAAATTGGTAAGCTGGTATGGAGGCCTCTTGAGAAGATAATTGAAAGGATAAAAGGGTAGGAGACCACTGGCAGATACTGAAAAAAAACCCCATATTAAAGTTTCTTCAATAAGCTGTTCAGATACAGCTTATTGAAGAAAGGGAAAAGAAAGCACAACTACAGGTTGATATTGTATTCTAAGACATCCTTTTGGCACCAGGAAATGAAAGTCCCATAGAAATCCTGGAAAACCAGGACACCTCTCTATGCCTGACTGTATAATATGTAAGGACAAAGCAAAACATTTGGGCATACAAAGTGTTACAAATAGTAGGAGGCATAAAAGGCAACCAGAAAATGTTACCAGAACATTTGATGAGGAAAGAAGTGCAGCTATATGGCAGAGAGAGCAAATAACAGCCTGCACAACAGAGACCAAATTATCCATTGCTTCAGTCTTCACTAAGGAAGCTTCTTATCCACAATGTCTAATAAAATTAGTTTAAACCAAAGAATACAGGGTCAGGCCAGAGCAGGCAGGGAACAGTTAGAAATGCTTATCTAAAGCAATATTCAAGGCCTGACCACATTCACCAAGAAGTACTGAAGGAACAAGTCACAGTAATATCTGAGCCATTAGAACTTGCCTCAGAGTGTGTTTGTCTGAGGAACAAGGGGGTAATTTAGGATAGAAGAAAATAGATAACATATAAATATAAATATAAATATAAATATAAATATAAATATAGTACAATACAATATATGTTGAAAGGGATAAAAGGAATTATAGAATAGCCAGCCCACCTCTGACACCCAGAAAGACACTCCAGCAACTCCCTGTACAATATACTTACAAACATTTTGAGGAAAAGGTGTTAAAATTATAACCAAATCACACCAAGTCAGATTGATTTATTTCATTTCCTAGATAACTCACATTCATAGCATTCAATATGCTGAATCTTTATTTTAGCAAGAGTTCTGGCATGATCCTTGTGACATCCGAATCTTAAGTGGTTAAGTGCAAGTAAAACCACTGTCTAACGGAGTGCACACAAATACTTGCAGACACACAGTTCTGTGACACACATGGGTAATAGTTTAAATGGGATCTCACCAGGAGATATATCTTGTATATCTGCTTCCTACTTCTGGATGATATGGATATTGGAACAGAAAATAGACTTACAAAATTTACTGGTGACAGTGAGGAATAGGGATGGGAGAGCTTTCAGGTGCTTGGGAGACTAAGGTCTGAATTCAAAATAGTCTTCACTCCAAATTAAACAAATTGAGTTCAGTAAAAACATAGCTAAAGCATTATTCTTGGGAAGGGGAAAATAAATTAAAACTTAAATAATAGGAAATAAAGACAATATTTTCAGAGCTGCTGGAGAAAAGAAAAAGGTCAAAATTATGATAGATTTCAAGCTCAGTGAGCTAATAACGTGGTATTGTTACATGCATTAAGAGCTAGACTGTGTGTAAGAAATGGAGATTGGGAAGTTTCAGCAGAAGTCCCATTTACAGCTCCAGGAATACTTAAAAACACAGATGAATTAGTGAAAGGTAGACAGAATCAACAAAAGTGAAGGGAACACAAAAAGAATGTTGGGAGAGACTGGGATCCCTCCTTCTTGAGGGGAATGACAAGGGGCATGGCAGAATTAGAGTGCATAAGCTTGGTTCAGGGAGGGTGGTGGTCCATTGCAAGCTGGTAAGACAGAAAAGAAGTGAGTTGCTCAGCTAATGGAAGGATTACTGGCAGCCTGTCTCACATGTTTACTCAACACTATAATTATCATTACCTACAGACTCACTGAATTCTGATTTGCCCTCCACTGAATGACTGGTATCCTAGTAACACTTTTTTTTTTTTTTTTTTTTTTTTTTTTTTTTTTTTTTTTTTTTAGTATCAGTTATTTTTATCTTTGCATGATTTGTCAAAGCAAAGACTGAGGACCTTTCATGCCATGAAAGTCTATGTTTTACCAAGACAGATAGTCTTTGTTGTGCTCTTCAGGAGATCTTGGATCATACAACTTGTTATTCCAGTTCAGAGCAGTCACTTCAGCTGACTTTCCTTCTCCACAGCAACTGTTGCCTTCACAGTATGTTCTTAATGAATGTAGAAATCAGAGGACAAGAAAGATTGCTTCAACTCAATTTTGCTTCCACTCCAAACCAATCTTGCTCCCTCCCCAGGCACTCAATACAGTTATGTCAGGCCAAACAACTTGAGTCTTAATTAGAAAATTGTCATTAGTCAAAGAACATGGTGATTTCTTCCCACACACACATCCACTATGATATAAAAAAGCCACCATTTCCAAGGTCCATGACTCCCTAAATCCATCTTTGTATAAGGGAAAGAGGAGCACTAGTTCTGCAGTGTCCCAGATACCCTCTGGATACCACTCCCTAGCAGTTTTTGTGATAAGAATTTGCTGCCTGGACCTTTGGCTTTGGAAGCTGTCTCTAGGACTGTCTCATGTCCTTTTATGATGAAGGCCAACGATTAAACCAGCTACCATTATCACTTCATTGTGGGGATGAGTACCTTTATTAACAGTCTGCAGGAGATTAAGGTTGGCTGGAATCTCTTCCTGGCTGAAGGTGCCAGCAGGAGTGCAGGAATTAGAGCAATGTGAGGCGATAGCCAAGATCTACCAGATAAATCAAGGTGTAAGATGAGTGGGACTGCTCAAGCTCTTAGCTTTGCTGTGTTTTCCAGCTTTTACCTTCCCCTTTGGTTGGTCATGGGTTTTTCTCTCCCCAAAACACCTTGCCATGCCATGTTCCCATTTTTATCTGATTCATAAAATTTCTGCATGGCTAAGGAAATTGAACAGTGATGCCCAGTGGTTCTTGAGTGCAAATATATTGAAAAAGGAGTGGAATGCCTCTCTTGTCATCAGTAGTGTACCAAGGACCCTCAGCTTCACCTGCAGGTCCTGCTTGATTCTATGTTTGTAAGGAACGCTCTCATTGCCTATGAAAGGTCATATTGCTTCAACATCAGGTTTGCTTCCCTGTCATGCAGGACTGGCACACAGAGTCATCACAAACATTAACTAATTTTGGCTAGTGATGAATCCCCAGAACCAAATCCTGCCTGTGCCCTGGGTAGAGGCTCATGACTCCTGGAAGCCCATGGGAGTGGGAGCCGCTGTTGGGTGAGGGTGTCAGATGGGTGTGCCAAGGAGCCACTGACTGCTGCAACATTAAAAGCACACATTTCCTAGGTTATAGAGAGAGATAATTTCTGCCTACAGAAGTTCCTTAAATACACCTTTATTATAGATGGTTTGAAAATATGTGTTGAGAACCAGCAATAACTAATATGTGGGTGAATTATAATGTATTGTATGAATTGTCTAGTCACAAGCATGTTTGCCCCAAATATCAAGACAATTCCTCTATTCTGTGGATAAAGTCAAAACAGAGGGATCAAAATTTGATGGAAAAAGACACTCACAAGTTTCAGACATGAATCCTGCCACATTTCAGAGATTTCATATTTGCTGTTTGACACGGTATCTTGAGTGAGACACGGAAGGTAGACTCTACAGACTTTTCCAAGAGTCATCTGTGTTGTGCTGTCCCTGAAGTTTTCTATGATTTCATATAGCAGCATGTTAATAAAGATTGAGCATTTGCACTTCCATCACCCTTACTTCAAATGCATTTTTTTTTTAATACAGGACCAAATAAGTCTGAGCGCAAGACAGATATCAAGAAAAGACTTGAAACTAATGGAAGCTATCCAGATGGATGTCAAAGAAAAAGCAAATGGCAAGGAAAAAATAATCTTATCCTGCCCACATCGGGTCTTAGAAACTGAATTTCTGTTTGCCACTTCAGCATAGCTATGAGCAACTATATAATCACCTAGGTTATCATTACTCATTTGTCTGCCACACAGTCGGAGTGAATGATGGCATCATCAGAGGAAAGATGCCATTAAAGTCACTAGTCTCATTGTGAAGTTATTTAGCTATTGCACACAGAAGATGAGGCATTCCCTGCTCAAAAAAGCTGCATTTCTACTTTGCAGACATTAACAAAATGGTGCAAAATCACAAAAGGGATTGCATGCTCAAAACTTCAGAGCAGACCATTAAAACTTGGACAGTGGCTTGCCTGTTAATGTACTCCACAGCTGGGATTGTACACATGGTGCTTGGAAACATCCAGTCTCAGGGTTGATACATCCCAACACAGCTGCCATTGTGCTCCCATCCACAATGAGGTGAGGAGGGTAAAGAAATCAAAGCAAAACAGAAGCTACAATTTTTTCCTTAGAGTCCCTGAGAACAATGTACTTCTACTGTGGGGTAAAAATAAAAAGAGAACAAAAAAGAGAAAGAAGCAAATAACCTTGTACTCAGTTCAGAAAACAAAAACAAAGGGAAAATTACTTGTTCTTATAGAGGTGATGCACCAGGTTATTATGCTCAGTTAATTTATTCTGAACTTTGCTGTATGTAAAGGGTCTCACCTATTTATCCTTTTTTTTTTTTTTTGCTATGAGGGTTTTTTTCATGAGAAAAAAGTCATGTGCTATAACAAACTGTAGAATATGAAAGCCAGATGCCTTACATATTCCTTTGACTCTTATCTGCTTCCCTCCACCTAAACATTATAATTTTTCTTTGCCCCAAGACAAGAACGTTTCCTAATCTTTCTTTTGGCCCCTAAACAAAGACAAAATTTGACTTGAAAAAATGGAGGATTTATCAATTGTTAGAACCATATAATCAATAATTTTCAAAGGGAAAATGTTGGTAATTGGACACTTGCCAAGCACCACTCTCTTGGAAGGAGGAAATTTGTATACACTTTTTGAGTGGTGGAGTGCACATCTGTCTGCACTAAGGACAAATGGTGAATAATGTTTCAATCCAGTATTTTTATTTTGCCATTAGTAAAAAATAAAAAAATTGCTCAGGGTTAAATTCTGATTCTTCTCATGCTAATGGTGAAATTTCTCTAAGCTCTGCTTGGATCAGAGCTTCACCTGTGGCGTATCACAGGAGTGAATTACCTCTCAATCTGTTGTTTCCTCTAAACTGCCCAGACAAAAGGACTTCACTCATTTAATATATATTTTAACATGAGGATGTCAGAGACTGCAACTTGTAGCTAGAGAATGAAAAGAGGAGGAAAACTTGACTTCAAATTAGATATAAGAAGAGTCATTTTTGTGGCAGTGAAATAATCCCGCTGAATGTGGAGATATTGATAATGCCTGTGCAGCTTTGTTTCAGCAGGAGGTGCAGCAGAAAATAGCAAAGGTAAATTGCCCAAGTAATGTCCACTTCAAGTTGTGCAGTGGGTCATGGTACAACGGCCACTATTATCTCTATACTCAGAAAGCAAATGTACTTAGCAGAGTCTGAGGAAAGTTTTGCTTCAATTGAATGACAATTGAAATGAAGTCTGCAAACCTGTGGTCAAAAAAGGAACCAACACAGGAAAAATACAGAATTTTCCCAGTTCTTTACTAACTGTGCAGTGTAATCTGATCACAGAAGGATGAGAAAGTTTGTATCATCAACAGAGGAAGAGGGAATTTGCGTTGTGTAACAGATAGATTCCCTGACACCACATAGCTGCTTGCGTTTTTTTACCCTGGGCACCAGGAAGGGAGAGGGAGACACATGACTGTCTGAAAAAAAGGTTAAAAGAAATGAAGGGGTCAGCAAAAATTAAATTCCCAGAAAAATAGTGGAATTATTTAAAGCCAGCTGCAATAAAAAAGTGAGATAAATAATAGCTGCCAATGATTTGTAAAGGACAAATAGGAACAAAGCAACTAAATTTTTCGTGGTGGGTAAGCCATGTGAATAGAGAGAAGGAATATTTCATGCCTTTACTAAAAACTCACTGAAAAGGCCAGTTAAGTAAAGAAAAACAAAACCACAAATAATAAAAAAAAAAAAAAACCCAAACAAACAGAAACAGAAAAATAAAAAACATTAACTAAAAAAAATTCCCAAACAAAACAAAACAACAACAACAACAAAAACAAAACCCAAAAAACCCTAAAACACAACAACAACAATAAAAAGACAACAATAACAAAAAAAACCTTGACAAAAAGTGGAGACAGAATTGGACAAAAAACTACTCAGGAAGTATTTAGTAGTTCTGCAGAGGATCTTAAAGCATACTTTTCCTTTTTATTTGTGAGGTGGAAAAGTGCATGCATTTATATTACACATTCTCACCTGGAAGGCTGGAAGGAAGGAGGAGAACTGTAAAGGATCTCAGCAAACTAAAGAAATTACCTAGAAATAAAATGGAATCAAATAACCAGATTTAGCAACTGCAAAATGATTAAGACAATAGTGATTAACTGCACAAAGAAAGGATAAGGATTAACTGGGTAGGGAAGGATTCTGCAGAAAAGGATCTGGAGCTTATTGTAAATCACAAGTTGACAAGAACGCACTGTTATGAAAAAGATAAATATTACAGTGGGATGGAGAAAGGGAATTATTGTCTGGAGGACAATACTCCATTCAGCATTACTAAAATCTCAGCTGGAGGTCTGTGTTCAGTTTTAGAAAATGCATTTCAAGAGCGTATAGACCAATGGAGAAGAGTTGAGTTTGGACATCTTAAAATTGGGGATGTTTCATCTAGAGAAAAAAAAACAATGAGGAACAAAATAAGAGTCAGTAAGTATTTTATAGAATACTATAAAAAGGAATAGGATGATCTGTTTCCCATGTCTATGTAGGACAGAACAAGGAATCATGGGGCTTAAAATGAAGAAAGACGTGAAATAAACATTAGAAAAAAACTTTTATAACTCTGGAAGCTTTTAAGACTCATTTATGCAAACCACTGAGGCACAGGTATAAGAAGTAGATGATTTTCACAGGTCCCTACAAGCCTTATTGTCTGTGACTGTGTTCATTTGGAAATGCCTGACCTATTGAGGTAATAGATATTATCAATACCTTATAAAAAAATTCAAATATTTCATATTAATATGAAAACAATGTGTTCCAACATCTGGTTTTGTAATAGCTGCCGTAATAAATTTCACCTACTAGTGGAGTGATCACGCACGTTTCCCTTCGCCATAGAAAAGAAGCATTTTTTTCAATATTATTTTCCAGGCCTTTGTTCACAGCTATATCTTCTGAAAGGAGCTCACGTTCTAAAACCTGCAGATGCTTTCATTTTTCTAAATGTTTTGAAGAAACTGATTGAAACCCAATTAGTTTTAGTACGTCAGAATAAGCTAGAGATCTTTGCCTACTACTTTAAGAAGGAAATGGTTAATTTTCTGAGAATAATTGTACTGTAATACTCTACATTTGTAAGTACACATATATTATATTTACAGGAATATTGTATACTTACATATCATTAATACTGCAGCAGGCAGTGAAGAGAAGAACCCTTATATCTGATATTATCTGTGCCATCCCTTGCTAAGGCAAGCCTAGTTTTTACAAAGCATTTTATAGCAGTTTTTAATGATTGCTACATATAATGAATGGTTGCATATGGCTGGAGGGTAACATTAGCTCGACACACGGGGCGATGTGAGCAGCTCTTTCATGTTTTATGGGTTGCCTGTCAGGCTGTTGCTCTTATACTGTTCTTTGAACACAGTATATAAAGTACATATGCCAAAAAGAAGCTGTGTAGTCATTCCAAAAGAGAAAGGGGAAGGGCAGGAAGGAAATACCTGCCTGTTAGATATATCAGATGAAAACCCCTTCATTAACAGTGTATTCAAAGGTTAAAGGGAAAGGATGTTTGCAGCCAGCTATCTCTGAACTCTTGAAGAACAATACACACAAATGCATCAGAAGTGGAAGTGAGGATCCCTTCTGCCAGATCTCCTCTTTTTTCCTGTTACTCACATCAGTTTTAAACAGGTGTAAATCAGTGTCCAAAGATAATTCTGATTTCTATCAGTGTGGAGGAACAATCTGGACATTCTTCTCTTCTAAGTCTTGCAGATTTAGTGATGGTCTGTAAGTATTATGAGGTTCTCAGAAATGTGAGACTGTAGGGTTGTATAAGCTTTATGTTTCACAATCTGCAGTGGAAGAAAAGGAGCACTAACAGCACATGAGACTTTTTTCTCCATGTGTCTGTATACCCAAGTACTGGGCCATCTTCAGCCAATTACAGCTTCTTACAGAGTCACCATCACTGCCACGGGAGCTGAGTTCAAAGGAGCAAGGGGTGGTGAAAACCCTAGGTACACTTCCCAGGCTTGCCTTCCCTGCCCAGGCTGGCTGAACCACATCTTACATCCTTGCCTTTGTCACCAGCTTACCTGATGCACTTTCTCCAGGAGCTGCAGGTCCTTTCTGCTGTGACAGCAGTGTAGGATAATACAGATGTTGCTCAGCAGCACTATCAGCTCCTACCTCTCCCTTCACCACTGCCACTCTCTGTGGGTCCCATGCTGCACCCTCCCCATGGCACTACAACTGCCCCTAAAACGGGGCTGGGGAGCTCAGCTGGGTTAAAAATAACCTTTTCTTTTGCTGAGTTATTTTTAACTCGGATCAGTTCCCGATCCGGGTCACCATGTTGCTGCACAAATAGCTGTGTCAAGATGTGCCAGCATATTTGCAGAGTGGAAAAAAATTTGATAGAGGAGGGAAGGAGAGGGTTTGATTGTGGGGAGAAACTACTAAGAGCATTCTCAAAGCTTTTGAGCAGGCACACTGTGTGTCCTCACACAGGGTCTCCAGTGAGAATGAGGCCCGAAAGGCTTTGTGCTGCATGATGAAGATGCCTGGACAATATCCATGGTGCAGTGTTTTGTGTTGCTGTTGTGGTTTGGGAAAGGTGGATAGCAGGACCTCTAAGGCCATCAGGAATTTTTACAAAGTACCTTTGTCACCAGCTTTATCAGCTGCTTTGCTCGTGTGGTACATATGGGCTTCATAAAGAGCTGGTCCTATGCCAGTTTACAGTATAACTTTGTGAACTTTACAGAGCATGTGTATAACTGATATCCTCTGCAGTATCAAATATCCGATGTTAGGAGCTGCAACTCAAGTTTAAATGTATAAGGTAGCAGTTTAGATTAGGTGAAAATGGAATCACCCCACAGGTGGGTTGGGTAGGAGCTGAGCACAGGAGAGCTTGCTCATCAGTTTTCCAGGCTGAAACAAGGCTGCCATGGGTAGCTGGCTCTGTAGCCCAGAGCAGGGCATGTGAACTAGCCCACGTGGCAAGTGGAGTATTTTGAGACTGTGCCAGTAGTAAATATGAACCGGGAAGTAGAATGCAAAGTAAATGAGGGATACAGAGAGAAAAATCAGCTGCTTGTGCACTTGTGGGAGTTGGTAGATGAAAGTCAGGCCAATCAGGGTGCTGCTGGGAGAGAGCAGCTCCACTTCTGACAGAGGTTAAAATACTTCAAGTCTCCCAAGTAAACCGGAATAAGCAGTTGCCAAGATATCCAGTTTTTGCACTTTGACTGGAATCACATTTCACACCTGCCTTACCTGCAGCCTTTTGTTTCTATCTCCTAACCAGACCTCTGGCTGTAATTCTTGCTGAATAAACCATTTCCTTCTTCTGCCATTAAGGTTGTTCGGTGTTGCAAAGTGAGACAAAATACAGATGCTGCTAGAGTAGTACCAGAGACATATATAGTGATATAGCATCACCCCAAGGGGACTGCTTCTCAAGGCATGTTCAGGGCCAGGCACTTCCTACCACAAGCTATGTTTTGGAAAGAAGTTCTTGCTGCCAAGTATGTCCTTTACCCCACCCTATTTCTTTCTACTGCAGAAAAATGAAATACCAAACATAACTGCAGGCAAATCCCCCAACTTCCAATAAGCAAACACTGAAATATGTGATCTCAACAGAAATTGGAAATCAGAATAGTATTTGAATGAGGTCATATTGGAAATTTGTCTTCTTGGAAGTGGTTCTGTGGCAGTATTGTAAAATGAACTTTGTAAGCTCCTGATCTTTCTGAAAGGTGACTAGCAGGGACACAGTAAAGAGATGCATTTTTCACTGATTGTAAATTTTGAAGTAAAATTTTAAAAGCTTAAATTGTGTTGCCAGGTTCTCATAAGGAAGAGCCACCTGAAGATTTAAATAGGATTTAGCTGCAATGGAGGTGTGCTTCAGACAGGTCTCGGAAGCCCATGGTTAAGCATGTCTCAAAATGTCACTGTTCAAGGGTGCCAGAATGAACCTTTAGCAAGGTCAGCTGTGTTCCTGACTTCTTTTGCTCCAGAAGCCACTCCAGCGTATCAGGACACTGTGATCAGCAAGATGGCAGTTCACACTGTGGGGACCATATTGCTAATCTCCCCATTTTGCAGAATACATGTGTTCTGCGGAGTGTTTTTTGCTCTGAATCAGGATGTTTGGGAGTTCAGATCAAATGTTCTTACCGAGAGAGTCAGCCAGCCAATCTCCATGCCAGGAAATGAAGCCATCTGATGTCCCGAGGTGAAGCTATAGGAGGCTGTATGAGTCCAGAACAACTTGAAATTTGTTTTGTAAATAAATCCTCATTGGTTTGGAGTGTCTCCTTTCTACCACAATCAGTATTGCCTTCTTTTTATTTTCAGGCCTTTTCCAGGGGACAAATGCAGGAACTTACAGGTACGTACTACTTACAGGTATGATTTTACAGATTTTACAGATTTGTTAACAGCCTTTCTAATGCTGTTTGCAAAAAATCCAAATGCTGTCTGAAAGAGAGAGAGTAACACTTTGTACTGGCAAGCTGTAATTTTCTATTCTGCCTCTGAAACTTGTGCATTGCAATACTGCAAATAAAGATCCTGGAGACTGAGAGAAGCCTGTACTGTTTGTTGGCTCTATTGGCAGTGACACTAGCCTCAAACAAACGAAAAGTTTTAGCTAGAGAAGTCTTTTAAAATTTTATTTGTATCATTACCTCAGTAGGTCTCTGTCCTTCAATCTTTTGGGCAATGAGGAAAGCCCAAGAGTAAACACGCACTCTTTATTTTGATGATGTTCTGAAAAGAGTATCTCCATATGATGAACATAGGATGTGCTGGCACAGACAACCTGTGCTTCCAAGTCATTGTCCAAAGGATTTATATTCCTCCACTGACTACAGAAGGTCCCAGATCTTTGTGCGAAGACACGCAGCATTATTAGATCAAATGTGATTTCTGCTAGTGTCAAAATGGGAAGATCCTTCTCCCTCTTCTCAGTTCTGTTGCTGGCAACAGTTTCCTTGTCCACTTATTTCTGTGCCAGGTCTGGCATCCAGCAGGATGAGCCATAGATCTTCTCAGCTTAGGAGCCCAGGAGAAAATTAAAGCCAGCAGAAAACTGTGCATAGCTGCCTGCCAGCTTTGTGAGCTGAACTGGTCCAGCCCAGTGAGTTGCAGAGTAAGTCCTGTGACATTACAGCAAAATGATATAGATGTATAAGAGCAGTAAGGTCACCTGCTTGCAGTTTTTCATAGGAAGCTTGAAGACTTTTGGAGGCATTTGGACAATTAAAAGCAGCAGGATGTAGTGCACCCATTATGTGTAGCTGCCCAGAATCCAATAGAGAATTTCTGTGCTAAGGGGCCAATTGCTCAGGGTAAAGATGCCAAAGAAAGATGCTGAATTCCCAAGCCATAGTTTGTAGAAGGGCTCTGCATTCATGACTTGCACTGGCACAGGGACCAAAAGAGCTAAATTCGTTCAAAGCAGAGCACAAAGCAGGGACTTCAGGTGATACCAGAGTACTGACTCAGCAATTAAGAGGTCCAGTTAAGGGCCAAGGAAACAGCAAATGTTTTGCTGCCTGGGCAGTCCCCACTACCCAACCAACAGGATGAGGGAAGAGGCATCTCAGCAAGGAGGGGCACTGATAGGAAGGTCAGGCTATCTCTGCTTCCCTCCATGCACAGCTCATGGGGTTGTGTTCAAAGACTACATGAGTGACAGCAGCACCATTTGGGGGACTCAACCACCTTTATCTGGAGAAACTGGGAGGATTTGTCGATTATATGCTAAAAGGCTGGAAAGGAAGACCTCTGCCTTTTTTGTCTTTGAAGTTAACACTCTTTCTTCCCCTTATCACTAGAATTTTTACCAGAGCAGAGAATGAATTTTGCCATCAAAACATTAGACAGCTGTGTAAAATAAGAAGTATTTTTCCAAAGAGGAAGCTCAAATGTTTCTGCCCAAGGCAATTCAGGATCAAAAGAAGGACACATTGATTTCTCAAATAAAAGCATTTTCAAACTAGAGTCCCTTACTCTTTGGAGTTTTTTAGAAAATGATTTGCAGATGGCACATCTCTCCCCTGTGTGACTTTTTCCAGACACATGGAGCATTTAGCACATCCGCAGTTCGGAGGCAGCGCAGCTCGAGCATTTATGTGCCGACTTAGTAAATGGACATATTACTCTGAGTGCCTCCTAGGTAAATAACAGAAGTTTCCTTATGAAAGGATCAAAGGAAATGCTAACAAACCCCTTCCACTGGCACAATACAAAGTGCCCGTTTATCAGCTATCTGCAATTATTTACACAAGAAGGTCCCGCAGAGCCCAAGGAGGCTCCTGGTGCCAGCTGTGACGCATGGACGCATGCACCTGGAGCTGAGGGCAAGGAGAGGAGCACAGCCTTTGGACACAACCCTGCATGAATGGAATTGGTGTTGTTCTGGGAATGCAGCTCAATGGAAAAGTCTGTTTCAAGTGCACTAGTACATATAGATCCATAGCAAAATGTGCAGAATTTGCAAAACATTCAAAGAAGCATGCCTTTAAAAAATACAGGCAAAATCTTAACATCCAAACTACAGCTTCCAGATGTTTACCAGAACACCTAGAAATTATTATTATGGTGAAAATCATATTTCTTCACTTGGCTCCATGTGCTGTCTTTGTCAGCTGTGTTCTCACCAAGAATTATGTCCGTAACTTCTGCTCAGTTTAACCAGTGAAAGCTACACATGTGAAAAGATGAGATACATAACTCTTGAAGTTAACCATGACCAAATCCTGTCAAGTGTAAAACTAAGTTTGCTTTAGTAAGAATTGTTAAACAATAGCGGTCTCAAAGATGTATTTTTGTCTTAAAAATTACTTATGAAAAGACACCCTAAATTTTTTTATTATTTTGTGCATATTAAATGGATAGCAATAACACACACACACATATTCACACACAATGCCTGGAGGAGTTCTGTAAATGACTGTGACGTAAGGAGACATTTAACAGCAGCAAGTTGAAGATGGCATGTCTTAAAAAGTGCCTCTTCACATTTTGGGATGCTGGTTCAGTACTAATGCCACAGGAGGAGGGGTGCCTGCTGAACCAGCAGCAAGACCTTCTCTGCACAGAAACTTGGGGTTTCACTTGGGGAACTTCCCTCTTTGTGTTAACTTTCTGCAGTGCACTTCTCAGAAACAAGGTCACAGTCTCAATGGCGCCATGACATCCGTGTATATGTGCTTCAGGCTGCTCCAGCAGGAACATATGCCGGTGCTTTTAGGAGAGGGTGTGTTTTTCATTTCAGTGTGAAAGCCCTTATCAATGTGCTAGTGTGTGGGGAGGCTCAGGAGACTGTTTGGCAGGAGAATTATATAGAAAAAACTTATACCACAGCCTCTCAAGAAGGGAAACCTATGACAGGTGGGTTAGGTACAAATATTGGAACAGTACATCACTAAATGATTAAGAAAACCCTAGCAGTGCTGTCTCAGTGCATGGAATTAGCAGGAACTAAATTAAAAGCCCACTGTTGTTAGCAGTAAAGTGACAATTGAGTTTGTGAATTCTGAATCAGGGCAACTTTTGGAAAGAATGAGGGGTTGTAGCTGAAAAAAAAAAAAAAAAGTGTTGGCAGAAAATTCTTTTCACCATCAGTAATGAATTTGTTGACAGATATTATGTAGAACCGGATACAGACACTGCCTGTACATGAACGATTTAACCAAAAATTACGACATACACCCTTTCAGAAGATTATATGACAAAAATAAACATCTCAGTAAGAATGTCTCTGAGCTCCACAATTTATCATGTTTCAAAGGAGTCTTATGCTAAGAAATTTTACAGCTGAAAATTTCATGGTTGTGCTCACATAGTCTTAGTCTTAACCAGGAGTAACATAAGATGTGTTAAATCTAAAAAAACAGCTCTAAGTAGCAAAGTAAAAGAATTATCAGGCTAGTTTCTCCACCATGTAGGGGAGTTGCAAAGATTTATAGACCAATCCTGTAGGCTGGCTTTTTTTAATTTAAATGACAGCTACCAATGAAGGCAAAGTGTTTCAACAAAAGAGAACGTAATTTGAGATTATATATTGAAAAAACAATTTGGAGTTTACAGAAAGAAGGAACTTTGAAAAATGACCTGGGGGTTGAAACTGTACACAATTGTTCTTATAGGAGCTTACAGTTGGAAAGTGTCTGGCCTAACCTGTTTCTCCTGAATGCAAATCCTTGCCTGACGCAGTGGAACAGCGTCGTACAATGTCCGTGCTGGAAGGGGATGGGCAGAGCAACCTCAGAACTGGCTTTGCATGCTGAAGGAACAGAAGTCTGGCAATTGTGTAAGCAAAGTTAAAACCCCTGACTGGTCAAATGCTCCTTTTGTATCCAAGGCAGGGAGGAAAGTGCAGAGGTCAGGAAAAACAGAAATTGTAGTTTCAGCACTGAAGAAACTCTGCATCTGGGGAAATGGACTGGTCGCTTGTCACTCTTGTCTAATTCTGCTGGGTTTGTAACTTCTGTGGACAAAGTGCAGTGAAAGGACAGGAAAGACAAAGACAATCTATCACATTATCTTTTTTGCTTCTATTGATAATTTCACCTTTTCCTATTTAACACATGAAGTGCATAAAACTGGTCCTTCTTGCTCCACTTTGAACCATCTCCTATTTCATCTGACAGGCACCTGGTTTCAGAAGAATTTGTTCTTCCAATCCTCCTCTTGAGATGGGTATGAAATCACATGCATTGTGTTACACTCCCAGTGTTTGATTTGGAGAGTGGGTTCTGAAATGAAGAATGTCTTTGGACCTGCTTTCCTGATCTTTGTGTGAATCAGTGGTCACTCCCCAGTAAAGGTATGTTTGTTTGCCATTGCAAATGTAAACACCACAATTCAGGGACATCTTATTATAAAGCCTATGGCTTCTAGGGATGTTTCATTTACCACAATAAGCAAGATCTTTGCCTGACAAAGGTGAAGTTAATTTTAGCCACTTGCTGTTTCCATAAAGCTACAGTTTGTGTTCTAAATCATGGATTCTTTCCTAGCAGACTCAATGAAAATCAAGAAGTGTTTATTTCTAGAGATGAAGTAAAACTTACCACAGAAGAATTCCATACTGCAACTTTATAGTCTAGTATCATCTTTCTTGTTCAGAGAGAAGTTAGACATTCCCAGCCTGTATTTATGATCAAGAATGCTTCAGAATAATGTATATAAATTGAGTTTTATTGATCATTGAACATCTGCTGGCACTTAAGCGTGTGAAAATCTAAGCATGAGCAAAAGCTTTGCAAGTTTGCATTTTTTGATGCTTATAAAATTAAAATTTATAATCAAGTACACTATGTTATGTTTTCTTTATCACCTTCATAAAGATAAAGTAATGTAAGCAGGGGCTTGGATTACAAGACCATTACACGATTGTAAAGGCTTAGATGTTTATGATTTATGGAAGAAAAATTCCATTATTTTCCCTTAAATCTGACACAATTTGATAGCATTTTTCCTGCTGTGGTAGAGGGTATGTGCCAAACTATGATTACTGCAAACAGAATTGAAGTGCTATAATTTTTTTTTTTTTTTTGCATCCATTGCCAAAGGTGGTGAGCAAATGTCTTTGTCCAACTTCCTGATCATGCAGTTTTCACCCATCCTTTCCAACACTGACTAATATAAAACATGTGCCAGTGCTGATGCAGACCCTTCTTAAAGTGTGTGCCCTTCACACAAAACTCTTGTGGATGCTCAGATCATTCTGTGTAAGTACAGCTTGAGCAGGGAGTCAGGAGGGGGAAATGTAGTACTGGAGAGAAACTAAACAACAGGGCATGCAACCGTTACAGGTGTGGATTCTAGAAAACCTCTGCACATCAGGTGTGTGTTGGCAAATTATGTTCTTTTATGAAAATGTGGGTCATAGGAACTGAAAGCAATTCAGAAGAAAGATCCTTTGTCTCATTTCCCAGAGTTACCGAGCCTCTTTCATGTGGCCTGACCTCTTCTCTTTATTTTCGAAGTCAAACGTGAGCTAAACCAAACATGCCAGCAGCATGTCCAGGCATGGAAGCAGTAAAGTTGGCCCCTCTTGAGTTTACAGACCTGCTGCTCTGCTGGAGTAAGTCTGACCAGCTCTAGGTTTGAGCAAGAGGACCCCTAAAGTTCCTGCTGATCACAAGTTTTGCTAGATAAAAGGATTACCTATATATTTAGAGTGTGCTGAAAGGTGTGACTGCAAAGGCTCTGAGAATATCAGGGTTTCATAGAGGTTCTGAGATACCTGAAATGAAGAAAGGACCGCTTTATGTTCAAGACAGATTTTGTAAGAAATGGTGGCCAATAATGGGTATCACACTTAGCTAGCTAAACCAGACTTTAAATAAACTTGGATAAGATGATGTGTCATAGATAACAATTTAAAAATACATCCTTAAATCTTAGAATGTAAAATAACTGTGGAAACCTACTACATGCTGTTGCCCATCTTTTTAATGAGAAAATCACTCTTCAGTAGTCATCATGACAATGCCAAGAAATTCCCAGGATGGAACCTCTCTCTTTCCTGTGGCAGTGTCCAGTGCCTAATCACTACCGCTCAGGGAGGAAATGCTGCAGATTTAAATACTACAGACCAAGATGAGGAGGTTAAACCCCAGCCTACTCCTACACCAAGCACCAAGATTAGGGACTGCCACTGAGAGGTCTCACTAGAGGGCAGCCAATAAAACCTCTAGCAATAAAATTGCACTGGCTGAATGCTGCGCTTTTTTCTTTTTTCCTTTTTCTTTTTTCATTTTATTTTTTTCCTTAGATCCCGGATTGCCATGGGATATGAAACTTGGCCCCTTGAAATTGCTGCCAGTAACTGTTTGTGCTGTGTTTGGTTTTCTTCCATGTAGAGTTGTAGAGGAGGATCTACTCACTACTTTATCTCTGTGGGACTCCTCAGGCCTGATGGATGTGGAACGTCTTTGTGAAGCTTTAAAAAATCATGAAGGTAAGACAGCACTTGATGCAGAGGAGGATGATTTTGACTACCCCGGTTATTGTTTCTTTCCCTTGACTCCTTCAGGGAAACATCATAACTTACAACAAAATATACATAGTGTGATATGTAGTGCACTCTGAATTGCTGGCCATAAAATTGCTACTGAAGTAGTTATTGAGGTTCAAATGTACCGTGCCATACTTTTTATTTCTTTAGTCCTTGTAATAAACTGCAATCCTCAGTGCCTCAAGGTCCTCTCTCACCTCTGTTTTCATAAACACTTCCCAGTACCTGTCCTATCCTGTAACACCAAAAAAAAAAGGAAAAGAAGTATGCTATATACTTTCCAGAGAAACACAAGAACAAGATCTCAAGAGCTTCCAAGATAAATACATTCTCTGAATTCCATACATTCATCACGTAGTTTTTATTAGGCCAAAAATTTTTACAAGAGTTTGTGTGGTTCTGAGCTGACATACATTTTCTATCCTTATAGAAACATCTTTGTTTACGTGATCATATATTGCACTGATATTAAAAAAAACAACAACAACAACAAAACAAAAACAAAAACAAAACAAAACAAAACAAAACAAAAAACCCCACATGTTTTCTCTAGTTTTCGTGTACCAGGAACAATGACTACCAAAACCAGCCCTTTAAAGCATAAACTGTTTCAGAAATAAATACCACTTCATGTTAATAAAATGCATTCCTCTGTGTGTGACTATTAAGAACACCATTCAATGCTGGAGTTGATATTTTAAATAATTCTGACTTCCCTTAAGGTGACCAAATGTATATCAGAACCTACTATAATATCCCAAATCTGATCCTGCTTTATGCTAGGTATTCAAACCCCCCATTTTCTTCAAATGAAAAGATGGACAAAATAATGCTAAGCTGCAGTTTGATAAGTAAAGTTTCATCAGAAAAATCTTGTTGATGAAATTGAATTCATTGTAGAAGTCTCCATTTCCTATGAACCCAGAAAAAACACTTGGTTTTCAGTACCAATTAATAAAGCTGAGTGAGCAATTATACACAAATCATCTGCTTTTTGTGGTTGTGTAACAGCTGCACTTAGTTTGAAACTTCACCAGATATATTAATTAGCCAAACATAGTTAACATATTTTGTTCATGAGGGTAGCAACTTGAGTCTTCATTTCTTAATCAATTAGAATGCTCAGTTTTTTTGCTGTGCATGTGCGTGTCGCACACACAATTCATTCAAAATTGATTTTGCCGGTGATTACAAGGGTCTTGTAACATTGGCTCTTCTCCCTGTCTGGCTGATCCTATCTCATCCATCAGAAGGATAGCCTGAAGATAATATCAGTCCAGTAGTTTATGAAGTAGAAACAAATAATACATGATCGGAGATTTCATAAAATACTACATTGTTTTCCTCTTTCTCTGCACCCCACAGACTTTTAGCAAACCATCCCTCTTAGACCAGAAAATGGTAAGATATATTGGCTAGGAAGGGAGTTTAATTCAATTCTTACTCATTACATTCACACAAAATAATTGAATGCACACGCAGAGTCTGGTTTTAAGGAATCTTGTCAGGCCTTTATCTGATTCACCTAAAGGTCTCCTTGATAGTGAATTGGCAATGAATTTCAAAAGCCTCTTTGTTACCTCACACCAAGCAGTTTTCCACTCAGAGGAAGGACTGAGAGAGGCAGAGTTAAGATTGTTCACGGAATACATAGTGTGATACTTTGGCCACCTTCAAAAGATCTCGAAAAGCTGAGGTCAATAACATGCGGATTTTTTATATGTATTTGCAAATATTAAAGTTTTTTATCAGCTGCATTATCACATGGTATATGGGAGACTCTACCACATGTTTAATGGAAAGCAGAATGTAAAGAACTGCTGCTTTGCATTTGTTCTTTAAAAGGCACAGCCTACAAAAGTGTCTCCACCTGCAGCTGTGGCAGTAGCCCGGCGAGGCACCACAAGGAGTTTAAAACCCCAGCAGTGTTCTGCTGGCTCCATCCCTCAGCTGCCCAGCCATGCAGAGCTTATGGTTTGTTTTCAGGATTAGCTGTGCCTACAACTTTGGGGATTTCTTTACAAATAATTATTGCCATAGTAACGTTGCACTCTGTGACTGTAGCCATAACAGTTGCAATTCAACATGTCCAGTTCCTCCTTCTCCCCTTTTCTTGACCTCGCCTCGCTAAGGCATGAGAATCCTATGGGGAATGGCTGTCCAGGCCAAGGGAATCCACCCAAACGTCCAAGGGCTGAAGTTAAAAATCAGACACGGTAGCCTTGAGTTCACAGCTCCACATCTGGAAACACTGGTCTGTGATCTCAGAGGAGGGGCCTTCCTGGCTTGTCTGGAGCTCCAGGTGTCACTAGTCCCAGCTCCCCTGCAGGAGGAGGAAGGGCTCTCTGCTAGGCGTGTGTCATTAACTCGGAACACTCGCTTCCCTTTATTGAAACCATATGGATGCATTTCATAGGCTTATCATTTTTCATAGGGCTGAGACCACCATAAGTGCTTGCTCTGCATCTTTGCATGTTTTAGTCTCCTGAAGCAATTTTCTCTTGTGTTCCAGTGAAGTACAGGCTCCACCAAACACATTATTAATTACAGACGTGGGTTGCCTTATGCGGTATGATGTGTTCCCTCTGCACATTCACTTAAATGTCTGTTGTGAAACAGTCACACAGATATTGGCATTTTATCTACAAACTGCCTGAAATAGAAGCCTTCATAATTAAACGCTGATTAAAGCTTAAATTCTGTGATGAAAATGCTCAGTTTTAGGAACAATGTTTTCCACACCTCATAGGTGCTTCATAACATACTAATGACCTGTTCATTTCATTGGGAATACTCACAAGCCTTTAGTTAGGCTTGCACTATGCTATGTCACAGAGAACAAATAACTTCTTAAGAGCTATGGTAGGTGGTAAAATCCCAGTGACTAGGGTCCATCTTTGTGTTTATGGAGTAGCCTGCCGAGTCCAACCAACAACAGTGACATTTGGATTGACACTACCAACTCAGCTGGTGCAGAAACCTTAGAATCCCTAAAAAATGCTTATTTTAAGTAAGCTCACCTTCCTGTTGGCTTTAAACAAATATTACACAGGTGAAAGGGTGTGCAATTTGTTACTCATTCATTTATTGCAATTTTTCAAACTATTGTTTTCAATAGTGGTCGGCATTACTTTTCAAATATCTGTGCTCATCTGAACTGGGAAAGTGATCGAAGAGTGACAATGCAGAATACACTCATAATAAGAATAGCAATCAAACTCAAAGGCATAATGTTAATTTCTGGCCTAAAACCTTTCCTTTTTGCCAGTCTGCCATATAACTCACTTATAATTAAGTCAGAGTGTCTGTCAGTTGTTAATAATATTATTAACCAGGAATTCTTGAACAGACAATGAAGAAAGATGCAAGCTAGTGAAGAATTAAGTTGAGGGAGGACTGAAGGCAGTGCAGTTCTGACTCCTGATCGCTTTTCACAATGCTAAGTCAGGTATGTGGCACAGTGACTGCTCTCATCACATTGAATTTTCCTCTGGTGGAATTAATGATATGAGGTGCAAAGAAGTAAAGAATTTGGCCCAAGAGACTTTTAAAACCTGCCAGTCTAAGGCAAACTGGGAATCATCCTATTCTGTGACTACATCTTCACAGATCACTTTACTCTACTCTGACACAAATAGAGCTGCTGTCACAAATGCTGTCTGTAACAAAATAGATGTTTATCATTGATACACATTTTAGAGCAATCCCAGATTATTGTTCACTTAGTAGCATTAGATTATTGTCTCTAAGTTACAGTGCTGTGACTGTCTCTGATGCAGAACAGCAAGCAAGATCCATGGAGCTGCCTCCCTCAAGTGCCTAAAATAAATACCAAGTGTGAACATTTCTGAGATGTTCATTGGAAATGGGAGGGGAAACAACACATTTAGGCTAGGGTTCTGCCCTTGATTATCTTGATGGACAATTAAATCCATCAATTAAACAGTGACTATTAAATCCATCAATTAAACAGCCTTTTTACATCATCAGTGCCCACACTGAGTGAGGAAAGCCCCTCACATGCCCATCCTGAACAGCTCTGTCCAAAAGCAAGAGTGAGTGTGGAGAGAGTTGAACATCAAAGAGGGAGCTGCCTTCTGCCAAGGTGGATTTTAGACTTAAGGGTGATCTAGACACTGCCTTAATGATGCTCCTCTCCACTGGTACATTAATTGGCATTACAAAGCTGATGCCCTGGTCTCATCTCTCTTCCATCAAGAAGAAAAGCAAGCCAGAATCTCCATGAATGCCAGGCATTAGTAAAGATGACCAGGTACCTGCAATCCCAGCTCTGCCAAACATAGAAATGGTGTCTAAAAGGCAACTGGAAACCCCACTGTAGTAAAACACCAGCAGTGAGCAAGCACTGCTGCCCAGACTCAGGGCTGTGCCAGCTGCTTCCCCCACCCCATTCTCACATCCCCTTCTTCCAAGGAACAATCTTAGCCTTAGTAACCCCATGCCAGTGATAGCCATGCTGAGGGGGAGTGTTTTCCAGGAGCTGGGTCGTGCCTCTTGCCCCACGGTGCTACAGGGCTGCCCTGAATGCCACAGGGAACAGCGTGGGGAGAAGGGAAGTGTCAATGACTAAAAATGGAACGTGGATGTCACACTCGGGTTTCACTGTTTCAGAGACAGGGAAACCATCTGCAGGTGTGTCCCCACTAGAGAACACACACCCACATCATTTCCTGCTCCTGTGCCCCAGCTGAAGAGCAGGAGAATGTGTTCCAAATGAAAAAATGTGGCCAAAATCCTCCAGACTCCTTTGGAAGCCCCATCATTTTAAGCAAGTCTGCTATGCTCATGACAAGGTCAAGCTGCTGGCCTAGAGGACGGTCACTGCAGTGAGGTGACACACACATGCACAGCAGCAGGCAAATCTCAGAGGTGACTCTGGACTGCAGGGACAGAATGGAGATGTAGATCTCTGCTTGGTGTCTTTCTGCCGCACATAGGAGCTGTCGAGGCAGATCAAGGCAGGTTTTTCCCACTGGCAGAGTGCAGTTTTTTACTCGGGCAGCTGGCTTACCTACTCTTCTGCTGCCAGGTAAACACCTGGTTTTGTGAGGGCAAACTCCAGGAAAGCCAGGAGAATTAATTACCTCATGATACAAGAGGGTAAAACAACACAACCAGTGTTTGCTTATTTTACCTGGTAGAACTTTGGTCACTGTAAGGTACACTGTTAAGTCAGAACCACAAAAATAGATGCACCTGGGTACTGGGTATTAACTTGCACCTCTCATTTCTTATCAGGATAAAATAGCTTGTGACTCTGCCAAGAAACAAACCAGTGCCCTTTAGGCAGCCCTCACCTCCCTTAGAAAAGTAGACAAACCAGCTTTGAGTGAAGATAGGTATGCAACATAGCCCACAGCCACTGAAGCTAGAAGTAAGAGGTTTCAATGTTTTTGGTGCCTCTGCCACACAGGAAGAAAAGCTTTGCATAATTATACTTAACCCAAGTGTTTCAGGGTTATTTTTGTTCCCAGAGTCAAGCCCTGAGATAAGAAGCCAACGTGCTTTGAAGCATGTAAGTGTATTTTAATGGTTGATTAAAACCTACCAGCATTCTAGTGACACCAGCAACTAAATAATGCAACAATTCACAAAACATTAATGGCCCTGATGTCAGGATGGGAGTAGGGGAGTGGGGAAGAGTACACTGATAGCTTTTAATGTGCTCAAGGCAGATACCTGGAAGTGAGGTAGCAGAAGTCACAAATTAGATGGTTGCTAAGATAGAAAGCAGAGAAGCATATTTTTAATAATTGTTTAGTTTTTCAAGAAATATCGCAATAAAAGAATAGAAAATGGAACAAATATGTATTTTTTGGAAGTCATTTGTCCTAGGGTTTCCTCACCTGGTACACAGCAATAAAGCTGTCAGAATTTAACTTACTTTTTTTTGGAGCAGGCAGTTTTAGTTTTGCTTATAAAACAATCTAAAGAAATTCACCAGCTGGGAGACCTTTCAAAACCTTTCAGTAGTGGATACAGGAGGCTTCAGTGTGGCATTAGTATCATTGCTATAGGAGTCAGAGGTTTGCCACTTCTGTTTTGCTTTTGCCCTTTTAGAGTTTAACAATACTTTAAATTTTGCCTGAAATTTGTCTGTTGTTTTCTATTGCATTAGAAAGAAGAGACATACTTGTTTGGGGGTCCAGTGAGGAGCTTGCAGCAGCACTGGACTGCTTCCCTTGTTTTGTGCACACCACTTGCAGATACTCTGGCCTCCCTGGAATGACACTGCTGTGAACACTACTCTGTTCTGCTCTGAACCATAAGGAACACTTTGAAATTAACCTAAAATCTGTCTCTTTCCTCTTTTTATAGACTGGTTTAGCCATGCTGTTTCCTTCGAACTTTGTTCCTTTATTTTGGTCGTCTGTTATTTGAAGAAACAACTCCTGAATGTTTTACTATCCAATCTCTCCTTGTATTTTCCATGTATTTCTTGCAAAAGTAAAGGATTGCAGGATCCTAGTAGAATCCATAGCAGCCATAAAACCCATGAGGTAATATTTTCCACAAAGCCACAGTGATGTTAAGAAAATATAAGGTCACAAGAGAGATTTCTGATATCTCTTTGATAGACTAAGATGTGATGTGTCCAAAGTCTAAAAATATTTTTTGGACACTGATTTCCTGCTAGGGATAGCAGCATGCCCATTTCCCCTCCATGTACACATGATTGTGTTGGCATATGCAGCATTCTGCAGAGTCTGAAACTGCAGTTAAGGGATTTATTACAGGCTGGAAGAGAATAACAAAGCTTCCAAGGATACAACCTACCTGAGGATCTTCTGAGTCTGTTTGTGCCAAGTGATAAGAATAATTCTATCCAAATTTAACATCCAGCAATGCCATTGGACTTGGAATTTCTGTGAACAGGTGAAAGATCTCCCATGCACGGGGATAACACCGTCTGAATGTGTCTCAGAAAGGTGGAATAGGGTGGGAAACAATAAAACATTTAACTATCAGAATATCAGGGCTCAGTAACATAGAGACTACCACTTCTGCATGTGCAAGAAATACAAATGAGTTACTACTATTGTTGAGCTGCCACTGCTCTGACTTCTCAGGCAAATATCCAGCTTTGGAGAAATGGTAGTTTTATTAAAAACAAAGAAAAAATTAGGGAACTGGGAAAAAAAGACTGATATGACAAGACAAGCACAAATATTAAGCAAAATGTAGCAACTTTAGCAAAATCATTACAGTACCTTAGTAGCTAAGTGTGAAAGAATAAGATGAAACACAATGGACTGAGAGATTTTTTTTATTTCCCCACACATACATATGTATTTATGAGTGTATAATCTGAGTACAAAAGAAGCATACAAAAATCCCCTTCTGAGCTGGCACCATTTTATTTTCATTTTGCCAGGGTCTGGATGACTCCACAGTTTTAGGAGTAAAAAATAGCTAGAGCAGAGTCTGCATGCAATGCAGTGACAGATAGGATGTATAAAGGTAGTTAGTGACACATATAGATCATATGTGGTAAGAGTCCAGAGAGAAAAAGACAAAAGAAGAATAGGATACAAAAAAAGGTAGAAACTGGTAAAACGTGGAAATAAATGAAGCCCAAGATATAATTTCCAGTAAAAAAAATCAAGAAAACTGTGATCTTGTTGTTGACAGTTTACAAACAAAGCAGGTGAAAGACCTTGGATAAATTACTCATTATCCACCAAGCTTTAATTAGAACACACCCACATATGTATGTGCAAAGGTTGAGAGAAGATTTTTTAACTAATAAAAACAGTTTTGATCTGCATCCTAAAATGCCATAGTGGATTGCCTCAAGATTTGTCTCAAACTGGAACTTTCTAAGGATGTTTATCTCAACAAACAGTTAGAGGATATCCCCATGTGTCAAAAAATGTTCAGATGAGAAGTGTTTCCTTAACAAAGGAATATGGGATCCCAGAGATTGTATTGCTAATTGCAGCTATGTATTTCTTGGTGGATGATTATGACATTAAAATAATTTTCTAGATCCACACCTTAAAAAACGAAAAATAATTCAAAGTCACACTTTAAGACTCCAGTTCTTCAGAGCCTGACAGGAGAAATGGATGCTTTGGGATGTGTTCAGATAGCATTGGTTCAGTATCAGTGCATAAAATCCATCTGTCCATAGACTTTATAAGACAAATCATTCATGTCCAGCATTTCGACGATCATATTCAAAAAACCACTGCTAGACTAATTGAAAGTCCTATCTGGCAGCAGAGTTATAACAGAGTTAAAACAAATATTGAGTCAAACAATTACCATGAAATTTGGTCCTCGATTCTGTTGATGCCTGGTCTTTCTCTTTTTTTGTACAGAGTCAGGATGTCTTTGAGACCATGAATCTGTTATTTCTCACTGTTATACTTGCACATGGACAACCACATGCACAAATATTACAAAAAAGAGGTGTCAAGCAATTGTATTTCCTTGATTAGTATAGGTAAGCAGAGCAGTTGCAATCAGACTCTTACTGTTCTCAAAAACGTGGCCTAAATTCTTGTAGAAAAAAACAACAATATAAAATAGATTCTGGATGAAAAATGGGATTATGAGACTTAAATATCTGTCATTCTCATGTCACGATCAGGAGTATGGCTATGGTGGATACCCATGAACAATCACGGCTTAGCCAAAACACAGTGTGAGCCGCAGGTGAACTTCTGCCAGGGTGGGAGGGGCTCTGACCCAGGGTGGAGCAGGACAGAGAAGTTCTTGAACTGACCTATTCACAAAAAGGTCTTTGGTGGTGGAGCTACGCAGCCAAAGGCAGCTGGGCCTGGCTGTGGCAATGTTATTCTTGTGCTTTAACTGTGTCAGTAAGCTCAAAAGACCATTTGAGCTTGACCAGTGTCATATTCAGTTCAAGTCATAAGGCTGCAGGTGAAAAGAAAGGATTTATGGCATTAGCAAAGGAAATATCAATGAAAAACCTCCTGCAGGAGTGACATGACACTTTGAGAAGCTTTGGAAAGGGACTTGGAGCCTGTGACTAGTGCTTTCAGGATTCAAATAATTTTAGAATACAACTAAAATATTGTTTTACCAAAGATTACCAAGGACAAAGATTCCAGGCATGAGAATCTCTGCACCTACACAGCTGAATCCGGTGAGGGGAGCCTGTGCCATGGTATCAGGAGAGTTAGAGAAGTAGAAATCCTCCCTGTAAGCAGGGGAGAGCAGCTCCACAGTTCCATTTTCCCTCAGATCCAATTGTGTGCATTCAGACCTTGCATTAAGAATAATCTATATACTTGCTTTTCCTCAAGAATGAGAATGATCCTCAAAATCTGTAGCCTAAGGCTCTGCCTCCTTTGTCATGCAAATGAGCTACCCCCGCCTTTTACTGTATAAGCCACAAAAAGATGAAGATATATACTTTTTTCTTTCATTGCATACCCATATGTTTGTATAGTGATTACGTTTGCAGCTAACAGATGCTCTTATTTTAAAGTTCTTAAACAGAAACCCAAAATCATCTTATATCTGTGTTTTTCTGATACAGACAGATGTGAAAGGGTTTGGGGTTTTTTTAAGTTATTGATGGAGAAAGTTTTTATCTGCTTGCCTTCTACATTAACATTTTTGAATAATTGATTCTCCTCTGGGTAACAGAAGTAGAGCATTTTCCTCTACCTGCAGATCACTTCTGAAGCAAGATGGAAGATCTGATGGACCAAAACTCCTTTTAGGTCAGTATGACAAGGCATGATCCTTTAAATTACTTAATTCCTAGTAACAAATAACAGCCCCTCAGGCACAACATTTATTGGAATAAACCATTGTTTCATTTTGCCTGGTGGAGGAAGTGCAGAAACCACCTAAGAAGAAAAATCTAAGACATTGATGGAAGATTTTGAAAGATATGCTTAATTTAAGGATTACAGTAATTGACATGCCTCCTATTCTTAGATTTCTTTCAAGTCAGGGGTGTGTTTAGTAGATTTGGCTCTTAAATGATAATATGTGTGAATTAGCCATTCATTCCACTATCTAGATCTTCGCAAATCATAACATATCTATGGAAAGAAATCTACTTTTATTTTCTAATTGTTGCGCTCCAGGGGCTGTGTTAGTTTTTTGTTTGTTTGGTTGGTGTTGTTTTGTTTTGTTTTGGTTTGGTTTTTTTGGGGGGGTTTTTTGTTGTTGTTGTTGTTGGTTTTTTGTTTTTTTGGTTTTTTGGGGTTTTTTTTCTGGTTTTTGGGTTTTTTTTGCTTCTGGAGATCACACTGGCGAATTTTAAATGGTGATTTCAGTCTGCATACCCAACTGCAAAATTACAGTTGAAATTTCAGAATAGAATTTGAAAATATTTTCTTCTTAGCTTGTATTCTTCTAGTTCTGCATTCCTGGACATGAAAATATCCCTCCATAAGAGCATGGAAAACAAGGTCTCTGCCCCAGGAAGAAGATAATTTAATCCAAATAGAGAGGATGGGAACAAAAAGATCAAGTGAAGAGATGGTGGCAGATAGTGCTGGGGGGCACATTGAGTGAATTCTAAGTGGAAGGAAGCCATCTGAAGTGGGTTTTGAAAGCAAAGAAGGAATTATCTTAATGAATGAGTGGCTGATCCAAATGCAGTGTTGCTTGAGAATACATAGGGCTCAAGGAGAGGAGGAAAGACCAAGAGAGCAGTTGGCAAGCATTAAGTGAGGGCTGTGCCTCATGCCTGTTAACAGAGGCTTGCCTGTGTAATTTACACCAATAAAAAGCAAGCAATGGAAAAAATAATTTTTTTTCTTCATGAATGCATCTGTTCAGCAAGGGAAGAACAAGTAGTTTTATATATATTTACATATACACACTCCTATCTACAGAACCCTTCGGTGGGTTTTTTTTTGAAAGAAGACAACAAAGACAACATGCAAACCTACTGCAGAGTTAGATGCTTCCTGCATAGACCTGGCCAAAATTATGCCAGAGGGCAGTAGAGAGGAGCAGAGGGAGTTAGGAGACAGACCTCGCACTACCTCAAAGACCTTTCTTTCCATGCAGAAATGTAGGCAAAAAATAAGGCTGCCTTGAAAAAGCACAGAATTTATTTGAATCCAACTTATTTTAAACAATGGACTCACAGATGTGGTGAAGTACATTATCCTCAGAGGGGCAAGAGAGAAAAGGAAGTAAGGTATGAAGCCTGTGATCCAAACGTTCATATATATCAAGTTCAAACTGTCCTGAGATGAATATGGGCTCTGATGATTTAATTTGTGCTGAAAAAACGCTCTGATTCTGAACAGTGCACAGTTCCAGGTTAAACAAAACAAAACAAAACAAAACAAAACAAAGCACCAAAGAGATGTATACCTTGAAAGAAGGCCATTAGCTCTTCCGTTTGAAGCATGCATGATGGTTTCAGCCCACTGGTGTTTGAAAGACAAATGTGCTAACTTTCATACTGAATCTGGTGCTTTGCTTAATTTCTTAGTATGCCCTACTTGCTGGTACTTATCCCTGTCCTTACAAAATTCATGTTTTTCAGGTCTCCTCTTCCGTCACCTTCTTTACAGTAAAAATAATGTAAATTACTTCACTTAGCTTCTGCTGATAATTAAAATAGTGCTATTTAGTTGAACTAAAAAAAACCTCACCACCTACTAAGTAATAATACTTGCTAATACTGCAGCCAACGATTTTATTGGATAACGGGTAGCATAGATTTGTATTGCATTTTTATCTACCAGTACTGATCAAGAACTGCAGCAGCCAGAACAGCTCAGGAATTAGGAGTATTGCAGAATTAGAAATCAGACTTAATGATTTGGACTAGACAATGCAGTGACCTAAATTCAAGAGCTAATCCCTGTCTCAAGCAGTTCATACTACAGATTATACCATGACAAAGATGTGAAATGGGAGATTATGACTCACCTTCGGGAAGCCACTTCTCTTCACAAATTACTCCTTTTGGAACACTGTCATCAAATAAGAACTTTATTTATTTATTTATACCGCACCCAAAAGTATGTTAAACATTTGAGGGCAGAAACAGGCAGGATGCAGAAAAGGGGCATTTTTTTATCTGACAGAATCAAGATTTTGCACAAGAATTGACACTTTTTCTTTTCTGTGTGTGTGTTTCTTACAGGGTTTTTTGTGCATTTCTTAAAGAAATGAACAGAACACTGTGTCTTATCTCTTTGCAATGAAGATTGGCAGGTACTGCTTGAGACTCTTTTAAAAAGCACAGAGCATGATAGATCATGTCAATTTAAACATATTAACAACTTCTTCCAGACTTTTTTATTTGAGAGACATTCAACTCCACAGCATTCTCTTTAATGCAAGAAAAAAGCTAAGAAATTATGTTCATAGATCTTGTCCTGTGAATCTGTCTACCAAAGCCTTTTTTTTACCAGAAGACATTAAGGCATTACCTTGATATGAATTTATTTACCTATTTGTAAATAAAAATGGAGCAACAGATATATTTCATTTTGAAATTGTATCACATGGTTCTATAATTAATTTGGCTCAACTGCTCTGTGATTCCATTTGTTCCTATTAATGTAGAAGCATGTCAGAGCTTACAGAAAGTTAATCACTGACACTAAGACATAGATGTTACACAGTGCAGTGCATCATTTCCCTATTTGTGCTGAATGTGAATTACCACGCTAGGAGAAACTTGAATAATGCCCCAGATCCCTCATACCTCCAAGCAGAGGTGCACATCAGTTTGAGTTGAACTAATGCATGAAATCATTTGTATGCATTATCATTTGTATGAATTTGACCTATTCACCCTTTACAAGCTCCAAAGACAGAAAAGGCAGATGGGCAGGGATGCTGGATGGGACCTGCCAGAGTGTGGAGGCACATGTGGATTTTTCCTCAGGACCCTGAGGCTCCTCCTTGTAAGTCCCTGTAGAAGTGCCCATACTCATGGCACAGTCTTAACAGGGATGAGATTTTCCAAGTCCCTTCCAACATCATGTGTCTGCACCTCAGCGTCTTTATTTAAGTTTCAACATCCAGATTCTAGAGATGGCTTAGGAAAACTGTGGACAGCAGAGACTAAAACTCTGTTCCAAGAAGTCATATAGTTGCTGATGAACTGTGGGGATGCATGACTTGCCTACATCCACCCTTGACAGTTCCTGTGGTCCTATTTCCAGAGGTGCCTGGGCAGCACAAGCTGGAGCTCCAGCTCTGCATCAGCTTGCAGGCTCACAGGCAGCCAAAATCTCCCAAGCCTGACCTACCTTGACCACGTACACAGATACATAACAACAAGACTGAGCTAAAGCTGTAGATCTCAATCCTCTTTTGCATGGAGCCTAAATAACCTGGAGATTTCCCTTCTTGACCCATAGGGGTTCAAATTCCCATCTTTTATAGTATCAGGGTTCTGGCTGGGCTGAGGGGTTTGTTCAGCCTTTCTTTGAGTGAAACTGTGCTACCAGGCAGCACCACAGAGACAGTGGTCATGGATTTTCCATTGAATAAAAGTATGAATATGATCACTACCCACAAAAATCCTCACTTCCTGTTGAGCACCCTTCCACCAGGGGACAGCATCTGGGTTCTCTATAGACTTGTAGTTTCTCTCTGCTCTTGTGGTGGTCATGAAGTTGCTCTCTAAGAGAAGAAACCTCTTTCTTATGTGGAAAAGTCCCAAACTTCATGGCTGTTCATTTTAACCAAGTAGACTATTAAACAAAAGATAAACAGTTTCACCGTGATTTTATTAAAAGAGAAGGGGAGTGGAATAAAAAGCAAAAGGGAAAGAAAATCACAATCTTTAAAGTTTCTCTAAAAAGCCTTAATTGTAAGGATATACTCTATGGAGAAGGTATCAGGCTCAGAGTGCAAAGTGGGTGCAGTGCATGTCATAGCTCTGAGACAGGCACTTAAGATGTGACATCCCCATGTTCAGCAGGATTCTTTGAAGGAGGGGAGAACAGGCAACATCCCTAACCTGGAGTGGACCTTACTCCTAAGATTATGGCTTAAGTGAGCAAGAAAGGAAAGAAAAAAGAGGGTTTCATCCTTGGAGTATGGGGACAAGAGCAGCTCCGGGGTTTAGAGCCTGCTTGTGAAGAAGACAGGAGGCTCCTCAGCATTTTGGAACAGGGGTTTGCGTTTTGGATTTCCTCCCATGTACAGAAAAGGTTCTGTATAAACACTGTGCTCTTTCCAGCAGGGACTTTTGCCAGGTTCCTGTGCTAAAGGCTGGCATGATCTAGGACTGCAATTCCCAGCAGTCTCCGAGTTACTTTTTCCCCTCTGGCAGCTGGAGGAAAAGGGGAGGTTAAAGCACTCTGCTCGAGGAGCTGCCACCACTCATCCTTACCAGCATATCTAGTTGCAAAACAGGAATTTCCTCCCTCTGCTGCAACTTCCCCCAAGCCTGCCCCCCAAAACCACCATTTTTTTCTGGCTCCGTCATTAAAAAAGAAGCTATTACTGAAATTAAGAACATTTGTCCACAAAAGTTCCCTCCTTTCTGTCATGGTTTAACCCCAGCCCCATACTAGGTACTATTGAGAAAATTAACTCTATCCCAGCCAAACCCAGTGCATTTCCTTAAAGGGCAGAACCAGCCCAGAACAGGGGCAATGTGTTGGATATTTTAAAAAAATCTTGTCTGCAGAGAGAAACGAGATCTGACATCCCCAGAGTATCTCTCACAAATTACTCTCTCAATGTGTAAGTATTGAATGTACTGAAACAATATGCAGGTGACGTGAGGGAATCATGAAGACTTTTGTTAGTTAATCACTTGGAGATCTCTGGCAGTGAAAAGCAGCAACTCAAACATGCCCTATTTATTCTTGACAGCTGTTAGCATTTGCAAAGTCACAGAAAATGTTAAAGTCATAAGTAATGAAGGCATAAAGACCTAATATGATTTCCTTCAACGTTGCATGTGAGGCCAGCACTGTGCCACTTGATAGAGAGCAGCAGATATTAGTATATCTTGTTGGTACACACAGATGTGGTTCAGGTACACTTAAAATCTACACTTACACAAGGATCTAGCACTCTCCACAGGGAATTAGTGTGAAATATTTGTGAGTCCTTCATTGCTAACTTGAAGACAAGTATTCAAAATGTATGAGAATTTGTAAGAGAATGTATGAGAATAGTTGTAATGATATGGCTAAAAAAGAACAAAATAGTGGCAACTATTTAATGCTGAATAAAAATAGAGACTTAGCAAATATCTTTATTTGTCTAATAAAAAAGTTGCTCTTTTTACCTACTGGAAGGTGTTGTGTCTTTGCTAAATACCATTATCTCACCAATCTATTCTCCAATAATCATAACTTCAATCACTGTCGCTAAAAAAATGAGAGATTACTTGTATCCCCGTAAAAATATGACATTGGTAAATACTGTAAGGGCCCATATTGCTCAAAATTAATTCTTTTACAAAATATATTACAAGGTATCACAACCTGCAGTGGTCGGTACAGAAGTGTCCTGCTGGTTTGAACTTGCTCAGAGTTCTGCCACATTTCAGGATTCCGCAGATTGCTGTGTCACTGATGAACTCTGCCATGGCCCTGGGGTCCCCCAGCTGTCCTCAGAGGGGTGCCAGTGCCAAGGGCTGGGGCTGCCCAGGGCTTTCCTGCTCCCAAGCCAGGGTGGTGAGACAGGTCCGACCTGTGAGATCCTGTCCTGGGATGCTGCCATGCTGCTGGACCCCAGGGAGCACCCAGCCCACACAGAGCCTTGGCAATTACTGCATGTCAGCTGTGAAACTGTATTGTTCCATTTGCTTTTATAAACAGTAAAAAATAATTACAGCTGGCAAAATAAATAAGCTCAGAGTGTTTTCCGATGCATTATCCTGACCTTACTTGTGTGTGTCTGTGTCTGTATCTGTGTTTGTGTCTGTGTCTGTGTGTATGCTTCCTGAATTTTCTGAATTACAGTGATTTAAAAAAATTTGCAGCAATTTTTGGCCATTCTGCCAATTAGTCTGTTTCTAGAAAATCTGTTATAATTAAAAAAGGATGCATAAAGGCAGTCTGGATTTATCCTAACAAAGTGCACAGAATTGAAGGAATCAAACAATGCCTCTGGATGCTCAGGCTCAGCAATGCTGATGTGGCTGGTACCAAGAGAGGGTGGGGAACTGGAGATTTGCTTCTTCTCACCTTGTCCCAGAACCTGCTAAGCCCAGGGATCTCCTAACCACCCCATTAGTAAATGAAATGTTATTAATAAATGTTATTCGTAAATGAAATGTTCTGCTGCCTTGGAAATCAAATGAGAAACAGAGCATCTTTATGACACTGCATGAATAGAGGTGTGGAAATGAGCAGAAAAGTGGATTAGAAGTATGGACTAGCTCATCTGAAGGTTTTGACTGAGAAAAGTCTGTAACATTCCCACAACAAAGAATGTTTTGTTTTGTTACTGTTTCTCATAAGACAGATCATATGATAAAAAGCACAATTAATAAAATGACCAGGTAACAGGTTATTTCAAGCAGCCTATGAGGATATTATGGAGATCTCCACGTGAGGATATTGTGGAAACTTAAAGTGCAAAGGATTTCAAAAGGGAATTGGATGAATTGAAATAGGGCCAGGGACAGGTGCGAAAGTTAATGTTCCAATGGCAACCTCTGGGAAAGGAAGACCCTGAGCTGCGTGTTGCCAGAAACTGGAAGAGCTCAGCACAGGAAGGATCCTACCCTGATCCTCTCACACTTTCCATCGGTGCTGGGAACATGTAGATGTAATGAGTGGTCTTTATAGGCTGCAGCAATTCAAACGCTTAATATCAATTCCACACAAATAACAAGTCCACTTACTATTAAAAATAGCAGTGAGAACGTGAACAATGTTTCTCTTCTCTACAGCTCTGGAGTGAAACTTCCTCGCAGAAGCTGCTACAGGAAGCTTCTAGTAAAGGCAAGCACAGTGACGCCCTGGTGACAGCCATAACCAAAGCCTCTGAAATCCATCGACCTTGGGAGTAATGCTGAAGATTTTCCAACCCTCCCCTGTGACATGTTTCCTTTACCACCAAAGAACTCTTTCTTTTCCTTTTGTGCGTGAATTTTCATAGGAATTGTAAGTTGTTTCTCAGACAGATGGAATGCTTGAGTCAGTCCTTTCATTTTCTTTAAACAGGAAAATAGGATTTGTTGGATTTTTCAGGAAGAGGGAGGAAGATTTTTGATAGCTCCTCCATATCTTCTGTATTGCTGATTTAAAGGTTCAGAATCACATAATAAAAGACCAGTGAAACTATCCATTGTAAGCCAAGAAGTGCATTTCTGGCACTAGTTGTAAGGAGAGTTGCTTAGATTTTTTTTTTATTGCATTACAGAAATCTTCAAAATACCATACACAAATGCAGTTTATAAATAGACATGTTTGGGTGAGTGTCTTTACTCCTCATTTGTCCAGGGCATATGGACTAGTGTGATGATAAACGCAGCACATGCACATTCAGGATCTCTGGTTAGGCTAAATGTTTGCCTGATTCAGCATAGCATGCTTTAATAATATAATTCAATTTTTCCTCATTTTTTAATGTTATTTCAGCCCGTTAACATAATTTGGGGAGCTATTATAGTTGTTACAGCTGCTAGTTTTGCCCTTAATACTGATTTCACTTATGACCTCAGTCAGAACTAGATTTAAAGTTTGAGATGATGTAAGTGAATAAGGATTATTAGATTTATTCATACGGCAATTTAAATAAGAAACTGCCTGGCTTAGAATAAACGGTAAATGAAAAATGTATGTGATTTATAGACCTGTCCACTTTAAAGATTTATACACATAGTGGGATGATTAAGTAAGAGACAGACCTGATTACATGAAATATGTAATTTCTGTAATGCAATATTGGAAGCAAGCTGCTAAACAGCAGCAGCATAACAATGATTGCCCCAACAGCTTTTATTACAATATTACTGTACAGCTGGTATGCAGTCATGTAAACACAAGCAGCAGGCTTATGACCATTTCTTTTCCTTGACAACTGGTAGATGTTGTTATGTTCCCACGAAAAGCATCTTCCCCTCTCAGAGACTGCAGTACCATCTCCTGGAAGCAGGCTGTGGGATGGGAGTTGCCTCCAGGCTTTGTCTATCCCTCCCATCAAGAGCACCATTTTCTGTGTCTCTCTGCTTTCTCACAAATGTGTGTACAGGCACTCTCAAGGCTGCATGCCAAGATCATGATTAAACTCTTCTGTATCCGAAATAGGTAGAGATTTCTGAGGCTTGGCAGAAGCAATTGTGCCTCTCCATCAGAACCTGAGAAGGTCGATGCATCATCACAGAAACAACAGGATTGGAAAAAATCCTTTCATTTTTCTACTGCTTAAGAGAAAGAAAAAGCTCTTCCTTTGCTCTCCATCAAGCTTGAAAAGCAAAAAACTAAATGTATTTCCTTTCACTGGTTTTAAGGGTGAAAGAATGTGCTGTAATTATTTAACCTTTCTACCAAAATACAACGCAAGCTGTGGACCTCCATTCAGCAACTCCAGCTGTCTTCCCTTGCAGCTGAGAACTTGGTGAAGCCCTCAGTCTCACCACTGCTGCAGCAAAAAACGACACAATGCTCAGTGTGGTCTGAGCATTGCTACATGTTGTGCCTCCTAAGGCACTATCTCTGCACACAAGAATAAATGAGCAATAGGGTCTGTGGTTATTGTGGCATTTTTGTGTTTTTGCATATTTTCTCCATGCGGAGAATTGAAGACTACATGGGGAAACGGATACATTGTGTACAGAGATATTAGGCTATGCTGGCCTATATGAATTAAGACAATTTTTAGAAGAAAGCTTAATAAGTGTGTTTCAAACTAGGGGGTCTTCCATAACATAATTTGAAGAGAGTGAATTGACCCAGAAAATTTTAATCTAAATCCCAATCTGATTTGTATAAAGTAATTTAATTTCCTCCCTAGTAGTTATATGGATTTTATCAATTATACCAATTAAATTGTCAAGCAGATTTATTGAACAGTCATCCACAAGACACTTTCTTTGATGTACTATTCTGGTGTCATCAACTGGTCATGAATGTCTAGCCTTAGTATTTTCGTGTCATTATGTGCAGCTCAAAAGAGAATGTCCTATTAAATGAGTGTTGTGAACCAAATATTGAAAAGAGGATGGAAAGCTTCTTGTTTTGAATTGTAGACAAAAAATTACAGGTAATGGCAGATGCAATCTATTTTGATGCTTAGCCATCTTACATGGAATTCACACATTTGATTTCTGACCTCTGAGTTCCACCTCAGTTAGAGATCTCATGGCTAATAGCTATTATCTAAATATAATAATTATTGAAAAAAAATGCATATCTAGTAAGTCTCAAATATAAAAACTGAAGCATAAAATTGAAGCTTAGTTTTATACTTGACAACTCATGCTTTTCAGTATGTTGTTGCATTTTCTCTGCTGCCTGAGTTCCAGACAAGGGGCAAAACTTTGTTCCTATCCATCCTGAAAAATTTTGTTATTAAAATAAATTTTACTTTGTCTGAACAGATTACTATAATCAGACTTCTTGCTTCCATTGAGTGAGTCACAGTGCAACTTCTTTGTGTCCTTTTCCTAAGTTTCTTCTACAAGTTTGCCAAATGACAATACTACTAGAAAAAGAGTCAAGAAGTTACAGATCTTTGTAGTCATGGTAAAAACAGAATTTGTAGTTGATAATCAAGGGACGTTGCTGTGGAGCATATTCAAAAGTCTAAAGACAAAAGAAAATGCAAGTAATGAACCTGACACCCTCTGGAGTGCTTTGGTGCCTATCTGGTCACAAGACTTGGCACACAGACTGCCCTCCTGTTAGGGGCTCAGAGAACATATACTATAGTCTGCAGCGTGTTTGGTCTCCTACAATATTCTACAGAACTGAGAGGGCTTTTAGAAACTAGACACCCAGCATGAGTAAGAAAAGGCAGAGTTGACCTCCATCAATGAAACTAAGTCCTGTGGTATCAGTTGCAGGGAATCCCAAATCTGGTGTTTGGTATTATGTCCTATTATAACTAAACTTAAGCTTTTGCTTTTCAGTGCTGACATAGGAAGTCCAAATTTTGGTTCAAGTCACTGCTTGAATTCTAGTCCTAAAACATTTGGAGAAGTTTGCAAAAATCAATACATAATGCGAGGTGGCAAACAGAGCTGATATGTGAAAGATGCATATTTTTTGGAAAGAAAATAATTTGTTGAAGCATTGAAAAGCTACTAGGACTACTCTAGAAACACTTGGCTACATGCCTGATCTCATTTTTTTGTTAAGCCTGACTGTGAATGCATACTTTAGCCAACAGCTCTGTATCACTCTAGTGAATGATGTCATGAAAGATATTTCATTATGAATATTAAAGAAAAATAACAGCTATGTCAGTGCCAAGCTCAGCCTTTAGGAGTAACCTTCAGAGCAGCACTCCAGGGAAGGACCTTCATACACCTTAGTGGGGTAGGCTAGATGTCCTCACCATGAAAATGTGGGATTGGCCTCTTATAGAATAAAATGACTGTCAGTCATATGCGTTATTAGATTATGGTTTGTCAGGTTTACTCAGCAAAATATGCTTTGTTGCTGGAAAGGTGTCATGAGCTCTTTGGTTTCTTCTGCTTGACACTTCTGACTCTCACTTCCGTATCAGGGCCTGCACAGCCTTGCTGATCCCAGCCTCAGCCAGGAAGCACCTGGCTTTCATATCCTCTAAAAACAGCAGACCCTTTGCTCAACCTTATCAGTGATCAGCAGACCCTCCTTGCTCAATCCATCACTACTAAGTTGTAAATGTGACAAAGTTCAAGCTGCTGTATCCCTGCTTAGGCAGAGCACCTTGCTACAGAATCTTGGGGAACCATTTTCTGCTACAGCAATTTAATCGTTTGGGTTTGATTTCTGGTCAAACTATTGTGCTTAAACTAGCTGTAATTACCCAGGACTGTGATATAAGGAGATAGTATCTCATTCCTTATTATTATTTTAAAAAATATATTAAAATGTTAAATTTAAAATGGACATGCTGGTATGATCTGAGTGACTCAAGGAGCAGGTATGGCACAGAAGAAAGAATCATTATCAAGTGAACTCATTCATCAAGCAGGTCAGCATCTGACACCAGGGAGGGAGCAAAACAAGGTCAGAAGGAAGGTCCTTGTAAGACCCTGCTTCAGAAAAAGACTGATGGATCTCATTTGGTCCTGAAAAAAGTGATGGGAAGGATATGAGTTGGCAGCAATTCCCATCTCCTTCTCTGCCAGCTCCTTTTGGCCACTAACATCGGTGATGCTGCTCTGTGAGCTGTGCAGCCAGCAGCACCTCGGTGGGTTACCCAGCAGGTGGCTGTACTCCCTGCACCAGCTCACAAACCCATGAGGGATGGTTTCTTTCTTCATGGCCTTCTGTAAAGAGCTGTGCCATCAGTGAATTTTAAAACATGACCTAAAGGTGACCAAATGAAAGCTCTGTGTTTGAAATTATGTCAAGTTTTTACGCACATTTCCTTTCTTTAAAGTATTTAAAGAAGGCAAAGGAGTTTTAGAGTGCTTGAGAAAGTGGTGGTTCTAATTTGATTACAGGGTTTAGAGTCAATTTTATACTTAGGCTAAGTATTAATTCTATTTACTCTATTAATTCCATCTATTCCATTCTATTAATTCTGTGTGTTCAACACACACCGAGAGAGAAGAGAGTGGTTCAGCTAGCAGGGAATTTGCACATAAATGCAGGTAGCAGTTTCCTCACTAGCAGAACTCATCACTAGCAGAACCTGTGTTCTTTGTTGGTTCTTCAAATATTATTGTTATTGCTACTTTTATCATCCCTGTTGGCATTTTAGTAACCGCAACCATATTAAGGGATGTAAAACAAATATAAGATGCAAGACCCCAGCAGATAAAAAAGAGATTTCAGCTTTTTATTTAGGCATGGATAACCAGTGCCTTCCAACACGCTCCTCACTTGGAGAATTGCTGCAAAAGATGTTTTGCAAAAGATTTTCAATCTGGCAGTAATGAACCATTTTGTGTAACTCATCCCAACTCTAAAGAATGCCATGGGAGAACACAAGAAGGTACCTGAAAGAGATGCTATATTAATGCCGAAAATGTAATTAAAAAAACAAACAAACAAAAAAAAAAAACAACAAAAAAACCCACCCACCACAGAACAAAACAAAACAAACAAAAAACCAAAACCAAAACCAAACAACCCCCCCAAAAAAACCCAAAAAAACCCCCAACACCCACCCACCCACCTTCCCCCAAAAAAGTCCCCCCCGAAAAAAACCACCACCACAAAAAATCAACTCCCTCCCCCCAAAAAAAAACCAACCAAAAACCAAACCCTACCACAAGAATACACAGGGTGGGGAAAAATAATCAACAGAAAAAAGAGATGCTACTCAAATGGTGCCCAGGTAAACACAGAATTAGCAATGCCTCTGTTTGCAACCAGCTTTGAAGAGAAAAGGCATTATGCATTATGAGACATGTCCAGCTTCAACATGCATTTGGTCTAACCAAGGTGAAGATGCAGCCTTTACAACAGTAGAAGCTGTTGTAGAACATAGATAATATGACACGTTTTACCTTTTTCACCCTTTCTCTGAAAGCATCTCCAAGCCAAACAGGCTGTATACAGTGCATTGTTGACACAAAGCCATCCAGTAGGAGAGAATCACGGAATGAAAAAGGAAAGGACAGCAGAAAGAGATTTAGGAATATTTAAATGTTTTGAAGATAGAGTTACAAAATATGTAAGCACCAAATGGCACTGAAGTGAGTTTCAAAAATTGCTCAGGCAATTATCAATAGCATAAACATAGTTTGACTAAGAAAACTGAGAGCTGAAATCTTTTCTTCCAGGCATAATAAAATATTTTCTGATAGGTGTGGATCCCTAAATCTTCCTAAATCATAAGAATAAATCTTTTGACCTGCTGTAGGCCTCAGCTAAAGAGAAATCCCATGTGCCAGTTAAAATCTCCAGTCTAACATAAACTAAAATTGCTAGATCTTTTAAGGCTGAGGTAAACTGCAGAGATACTTCTCTGAACTCTCTGTGTTCCAGCAAATCCTCATGAGTCAAAACATGTTTGGCATTTAGCCATGAACTCCATTGCTGGCTGGATGCTATCTTTCCAAATGCTGTGGCTGCAAAATGCAATGCAATCTCCCCTTTCACCTTGCACTATCTTTCCTCTCTATCCTAAGTTACCACAGTCTTAGTGACAAATTGTTCCTGGCATACAACTGCATCAATTAGGAAAAAGAAACCAAATATAAAAACATCTTGAAAGCACCAAGTGTTCTGTCTCTACTGTTTTTCTCTACTTTGGCAGTTAGTGGCCAGAAGTAGAACAGTGCTTCAGGCTCTCAAGAGTTAAGGCATTGACTGCCTCCAAAATGTCAGGACCTCTTATCACACCATATACCCTTGGATTCCACAGATGCCACTACTATGGAAATGACAGCTTCAGCTGAAAATGAAATGGAAATATAGTTCTTTTTACTGACAAGTGCTAGCCAAGTTTAGTATGTGATGACTTCTGTCCTCTTCTCAAACATAGCCAACATATTCCTGCCACATACATCAAATTATTTTATTTTCTGCATTTCAGTATATTTTGTGCTGCTTCAGATTGTTTAAAGGATTTCCTTCTTAGATTTTTCTTTTATTCGATCTTCCTTTCCTTAGCTTTCAGCTAGTGCCTCTACCAGGTTTTTTGTTGTTGCCTTTTGGCTTTCAGTGTTTGGTTCTTTTTTTAATATGGATCAATCACTTCTTACTTATCACTCCCTCCAGGAAGAAGTCAAGCGCTCCTCAGGTTACAACTGTTATTTCCACCAGCCTTGTACTCCAAATATGTTTCTGTACATGAGTGCTGTCTCCTCCTGTGGCACATGCCATTGTGACTGTGCTGGCAGGAGGAATTCCTGCTGAGCTGCAGCCTCAGTTGGTCCCCAACTACTGTCTGAACTTTACTGTCTGAAGAAGGAACAAAGCATTAAGGCATAGATTCACAGAAAGCCGTCCATACACAGCTGCCACCAACTCTTCGGGTATTGAGATCAGCTGATGTAACAAAAAAATGCCACAGAGGAACAAAGAGTGAATTTCCCAGAGCTGAGGCTACTTTTGACAGGACAAATGGCCTCCCTTGTTTTGGGAGATGGAGAGGGAGCTGGATCATATCCAGGCACACCTTAAAAAAGGCAATGTTGAACGTTGGATGTCTGCTATGTTTTGAACTATATGTCAACGAGGGAAAACGATACCTCCCATGGTTTTGAAAGGAACTGACATTTATTTCATGTTCTCCAGATGGTTTAGAGATAAAGCACTAAGTAGGTGGATGGTATGGGTCAAAAGAGAAAAAACCAGGACCCATCTCTTCCTGTGGGAGATTGCTGTGCACAGGCAGAGTGCCAGCATGGGGGGCAGCTTGGGTAAGCATTTGGAGAAGGAGAGTTGGCAGCTTGAATCTAGGGGACGGGTTGTGAAAAAAAAGTGAGTTTCAGCCTCATACCACTTCTTGTCACACATTTAACTAGCTAAATCTATGAATGAGTGGCTCAATGTCCAGGGGACAAAGCTTTTTACTTTTTACTTTTTCAATATCTAGAACTTAAAGTCTTTCTGTGTTGAGGCATTAACTGATCACCCACCCCTGAGGATAGATAGATAGATAGATAGATAGATAGATAGATAGATAGACAGACAGACAGACAGATAGATTTAAATCTGCATCTGCTTATATCCCTTGCAAGGAGGTATGATGAGAGACAAGACATGAAAATGTGCATTGCAGACCTGCTTAGGAGGACTTCATGAGCCACTCTCCCATGATCTGTGTCCAGATCTTATAAGCCATGGCCTCGGCAGCAGTAATGCAGCTATTTCAGAGCCCTTTGAAAGGATCTGTAGTAAGAGGATTCCAAGATACATGATCCAGTCTGGTATTCATACAGTGATTTCACTGGTATGGTGTCTGTACATCTGACATAAAGGAGAGCTGGTTTGAGTGTGTGAAAGTGATAAAAATGTGATATGTAGAAAATAGGTTCCAGGGCCATGCCCAGCTTGTGCCTTTTGACTCAGAAAAGGCCAGACCTGCCCACTACAGATTTATTTGGGTTTTTTTCCTTACTGCCCATACTAACACATGTAATGAATTAATTTTTTTGCAAAGAACAGAGCAAAAATTTGACCAAAATTACTAAAGGGAGTATTTTTCTATTTGCTTTATAGCTAACGTTGTTAGGACTGATAACTGAAAACACTTATGCATGGATTTGTGATAGAATGGTTAAATCCAGTTCCAGTTGTAGAATCTCCTGTGACACAAAAAGTATGAAAGTGAAACTAGAACAGGGGCATCTGTTATGGAAGCTATAAAACTGCTGCTACTTGGTCACAGTCAGGGTGACAAACAATGTCATAGTGAGAAATCAGTCAGATAATAAAGTAGGAAAATTATTACAGTCTAAAGCTAGGCAATAATTCTTGACATTTGTATGTTTGTGATTGACAGTACCTGTTTGCTCTAAGGGTCCAAACTTAACACTCGCATTAGCTGCTACAAGGATTTCTATTCCATCACTTGCCTTCTGTTGTAAATGCTCTGATGGTAAAGAGTCTGTCCTTCCTTTTCAACACTGGCATGAAGCACAAAGACATGATGGGGACCAATGCACCCATCTAGCACAGCAGAATCAACAGCAAGTAGTTGAGTAGCATTCTTATGAAAGCTGATGTTAATGCTTCCCTGAGAGAGGATTATCTAAATAGGTTACCTTGAATAAAAGCATGTTTCACGAGAAGTAGGTTTATAAATTGAAAGAATCCAGAATTATGTATGAAATGTCGTATGCGAGCAACTTTGCTGATGTGTTACTAAACAAAATAAATTGTTATCAGAATTTAGCATAAGGAAAAAAAACCCAGTTATTTACTAGATTCACTAAATGTTAGACTGCAGAAAGATTTCTCTGGAATTAATGACTACAGATGCACTTAGGAGGCTGTAAACCACTGGGATGTAATCACCTGCAGCTCCATAAATGAACACTCTCTGTTCTCTAGGAATTCATACCAGGAATCTTGTAAACCCATTGTGGCACTTACCTGGGCTATGTGTTCAGCTTTCCTGTCTGCAGAGACAAGTGCAGGGGACCACATGACAAAGGGACCAACTTCCATTTCCATTTGAGTAACCTGGGAAAAACATTGAGGAGTTACTGCATTGCAAACTAAGGTAAAGAAGGAGAAGGAGGCTTTTTTTTTTTATGTGCCCAGGCTGCCAGTAGGGCCAGCCACGTCCTGGTTGGCACATCAGGCACAGCTGGGCAAGGGAGCGGGTTGTTCCTCTCTGTTCTGCACCTGAGGCAGCCTCACCTTGAGTGCTGGGGGCAGTTCTGGGTGCAGCAACGTAAAAAACCCATTAAGCTGTCAGAGAGTATCCAAAGGAGGGCCACAAGGATGGTGAAGGGTGTGCAGGGGAAGCCTCAGGAGGAGATCATTTGGTCAGTTCAGCCTGGAGAGGAGGAGACTGAGGGTGGTCTCAGTGAGGAGACCTTACTGTGGTCTTCAACATCCTCACAAGGGGAAACAGAGAACAGACACTGATCTCTTCACTCTCATGACCAGCGACAGGACTCAAGGAAATTACATGAAGCTGAGTCGGGGGGTTTTAATTTGGATACCAGGTAGAAGTTTTTCACCCAGAGGGTGATGGGGCACTGGAACAGACTCCCCAGGGAAATGGTCACAGCACTGAGCCCATCTGATTTCAAGCAGCTTTTGGACAATGGTCTCAGACATATGGTGTGATTCTTGGGGTGTCCTGTGCAGGGCCAGGAGCTGGACTCAAGATCCAGTCAAAGAGACTGATAGATCTCTTCCAACTCAGCATTTTCTATGATTTTTCACAGGCTCAGATCAAGCTTTTCATCAAACACAGGGAAGCAAATTTTCTCTTTTCCCTCAACAATAAGCTGCCAGAGCAGGAGAAACTGGTATAAATTGTCATATCTATTGTGCTGAACTTGACTAAGAGGTTTGGGGAAGTCTCTTGTTTAAGGGGTTCGTTCCAAAAGGAGTGTTCTTGCTATGACATTTTCTATGTAAGGGTCTTTGCATTGATTTCTTAGCAAACACGAACAGAAAGAATACTGGCTTTGCCAATCAGGAGGGAGGGCTGACTGTCTATGTAGACAGCCACTGATGTGCAAAATAGTTTGGGAGAGGGCACACGAGGGCTCTCTGACACCAATGCCTTCTCTGTGGGACAATGCTAACTTAGCATACATTTGTTCATCGGTGTTTCAGGGATTTTAAAGTTCTGGATACTGGAGCCAGTGACCTGAAGAGAATCCCTAAAACTGCCACCATGAAATCTCTTCTGAGTGAAGGTTAACTCCAGTTTAAGGCATCTGGGCCAGCCTGAGGTTTCAGTCCCTCTCTAGTGGCCTCCGTGTGTTGCTAAGGGTCTTACGGACCACGATTTAAAACTCAGTTGACAGAAAACCCAGCAGACAAAAGCAACTGTAACAGTTCAGAGCTTCTATTAAACATTCTGAACAAAACTCGTTGAAGACTAAACGATTAAACAGGCCTGTTTCATGTATATCCTTGCAGTGGCCTACAATGGCCACAAAGAGGCTCTTGTCTCTCTTGGGGAGTGGGATGCGCAAAATTCCTTCCCTGTCTCTTGCAAGAAAAAGAGTTGATCTATAAACGTAAAAATTATGTATAAAGTTTTTGACCATGCTGACAACCCCCCCCCCCCCCCCAAAAAAGGTGTAACACCCGTGCATAATGTGTAATATAAGGACTTGTGGTGGCTGTCTTGGCTTTTATGCAGTGAATTATGATTGTAAATATATTTACCTAAACACACGTCATTTATTTTTCCTCCAGCAAAATCAACTTCCACTTGAAAAGGCAGAGATCTCGCCCTGGATTTAGAAAACTAAACATACAAACAAACAAGCAAAAAAACCACCCCCAAAACAAACCAAAACTAAACATATAGAAAAAACCACAAACACAGAAACAAAAACACAAACAAAACCACAAACAAGCAAAAAACCCAAAAACAAAAACAAAACCAACCCAAACATGGCAACGGAAGATTCATCCTATTCCAGTACATCTAGACTTTTTAAAGCAAATTGTTACTTCGTTAGAATTCAAGAAACAAGTTTTGCAATAAAACGTTAGGAATACTGTAATACACTCATAGTGTGGTATCACACTGGTGCCCACAAAAAAGGGGAAATGTCATCTGTGATAACAGCGAAATTGAGAAACTGCACCCATTACACCCAGAGTTATCACCGGAGAAGTGACACTTTCAGGGTCTGCCCGAACAGTCTAACGCTTTGCAAATGCCAAAACAAGTCTGAAACACTCAGATAAGTAAAAGTGATGAGAAACGATAAGAGACCTTTTCAGAGGACAGAGAGAACACAACTGTAAAATACATCCCTGTCATGTGCGAGAGTAAGTTCCCGTAGCGCTGAGCAGATGCGCCAAGGAAAGTGCAGTACAATAGGTGGGAAAGAAAAGGCACTGAAGAGATACCTAAGCAGCAGGTTGATTGTAGTTAAAACCTGTATCTGCATCCTGTAATTTTATTTGGAGATTCTATTGACGGGGGTTAGTGAAGAATCTCTTAGCGCTTTTTTTTTTTTTAATTACTTTCCAGCTACTGCCCCTTGTAACTCGTCTCCTTTATTTCCAGCTCGCTTCAGCAGCCGCATGCTGTTCCCGCCCCCGGCACACAGGTGCGATCCCCGCCGTGCCGGGTGTCCCCGGCGCCGCCTCCCGTCCGCGGGCAGGGCCGGTGCTGCGGCCAGAGGAGCGGGGCCGGGTTTGCGGCTGCGGAGCGCTCTTCCCCCGGCACACGCACCCCCGAGGGCTGCGGCGGGCGGCCATGGGGCACCGAGCCCCGCCCGCCCCGCCCGGGTGGAGCCGTCCCCCGCCCCGCGGGAGGAGGATGAGGCGGCGGCGGCCCCGGCGGAGGCGGCTGCCCCATGGCGGAGGTAAGGGAGGCGCCTCGGCCCGGCCAGGGGGGCGCGCACCGGGGCGGGCGGGCCGTGAGGGGCGAGCGCTGGGGACGCGAAGGAGGACGCTTTTCTGAGCCAGGCACCGTCCCACAAACAAAAAAAAAAAAAAAAAAAAAAACGCCAGAGAAACGAAACGAAACGGCCAGGAGGGACACACACCTCCGTGTCCCGGCCGGGTTGCCGAGCAGCCCCTGCTGCCGGAGCTCCCCGCACAGGAGCTGCCCTGGGCCGGGCACACCCGCTGTCAGCCGCCGGGCAGGGCTGGAAGGGCAGGACGGACAGTTCTGCTTGGCGTTTCCTCCGGCGTCGTCTCTGTTTTCTGTATGTGGGCACACGGGCTTCTCAAGAGCATCGCTGCAGGAATGGAGCTTCTCCAGAGTGTTTCGCATGATGCACCCCTCGCCTGGGCGCCGGGCAGGTGCGCGCCGTAGTGCGGTAACTGCACTTGTCAGGAGCATTTCTTACATGTAGAGGGTCATACTGTGCCAGGGCAAACCTCCGGGCTCCTTTTATCTGCCCTCCATTATCAGCGCGGCAGTTTCAAACCTCCCCGTGGAGCAATAAGCGCCCGGCAGCGATGACCACTTTCCCTGTTTTTGGCGCTTCATGCGGTCCGTGCTGCGCTCCTGTCCCCTGGCGCCCACTGAGGCCCCATCCTGCCCACAGCTAAGAGCTGTGCACAGCGGTAGCTCCAAGATGAGCCAAGCCGCTCTGCTGCGGGGACGGCTTTTCTCAGTTACATTGCTACTGGGAATAGAGTTTCATTGTTTCATGTCTAGTTTATGATCTGGGACTTTTGTGGTGCACTTTGTGGATACAAAAGGTACAGGAATGCCAAGACGGTGGGGTTGTGACTCTGATGCTCAGTACATATTGAAATTCCAAGTTGAATTACCAACGTTTTTCAAGTTGGTTTTGAACAATTGTAAATAGCTGGTTCTTAATGTGAATTAATAGACCAGCATCAACTGGTACTTGTTTAATTTGTCATGCATGGTAGATATTATTTTTCTTTTAGGTGTTGTGGGTTTTTTTTTTTTTGTGGGTTTTTTTTTTTTTTCCCCTTATTTCCCCATGTGTTAACTTGGTTATTTTTGTAAAGTAGTTGCAAAACTAGTTTCAACACCCTGACTGTAAGGGATGACTTCTATATGGAGAGAAGATGATTCATTTATTTGCTAAATGTAGGTCTGGGCCTCTCTCTTTAGCACAATGCAGTTAAGTGAAATAATGATTGGAGCAAGATAAGGCATTGTTCAGTTCTTGAAATAAAGTGTAAAGGGACGTCTATCTAGAAACACCCATGTCTCTTCCACCAAACGACTTTTGAAGCACAGGCAGGTCCAAAACATGAAACATGGATCAAAAAGTACATCTTTGTTTTTAAGCTGACCTTAGGTAGCTTTGACTGAGTTTAGTTATGCTGTCAAAATGTTACTGTAATAGTACGAAGGATTCCAGAGTGGTTCAGCTGATTGATAACCTTCAATTTGCCTTTTGTAAAAATAGATTTGAGTTATTTTTGCTTTCTCTTATCCACACTAGATCAGGATGAAAAGTCTATGTAAACAGATGGAAGTATTTGGGTTTTTCTGCTTGGTACTGTGTGGCATCATGTGCCACATGTGGTACATGTGGCATCATGTTTGCAGCTGGATTTAGCTATCCCTGGATTGATTTTATTCATTGGACTCCAGTCCCTGCTGAGAACATTGCTGACAACACAATGCAAGCTATTGGTCCTCATCCTTTGAGATCTGGTACTTAAAACTACTCTTGAAGACAACTGCAGATAAAAATTAATTAATTGGCCAAAGCAGGCTGCTGGAGCATACTAAATTGCAGGGGTTTGCTTGTTTTTCTGTCCTGTGCTAAGATGAGGTGCAGTGTTAGAACAGCCAGAGCACTTTGGTTTTGACAAGGAGTAAAGTGAATAGGTGGGTTCCTGCACTCAGCTTGCTGCCTGGCAGTCTGGGATCAGCCCTAACCTTCACATTCACTGTATTCCCAGCAAGCTATTTAATTCTCTTTGTTTCTGTAATCAAACATAGGCTTGCTGATGAAATGTAAACCCCACAATATTTTATCACCCTAGTAATTAAAACAGCAAAGTATATTTCCTCTGAAATACATCCTTAAATGGAGAAAATAATCATACTATCTCAGTGTCTTGCTACTCATTTTCTTAGAGGGATGTGTGTAACAGGATCAGGGATAAAAGTGTTTGTACCACTGCAGAGACTACATTAAAAAAAGGTTTTTGATTCGAGTTCTGCACTGTCCCTTCTGCCCCATCCTGCATCCCCTAGAGCAGCTCACAGCAGGTGTTGGTAGATGTGCCCTGTGGCTTAAGGTATCACTTTACCTCTGCACTGTTCTGATCTGGATCAGCTACAGAATTAAAGCTTGTAGGTTTCGTTCTCAGGGGTGTTTAAGATTGAGACTGTGCTCTCTGAGAGTCATGCATTTAGAGGAAAAGAAATAAAAAAAACACTAAACATTTTCTTTGGATAACTGGAAAAACATGCATCAGTTCATGCAAAGAAATGGATTAATTTCTGTAGTAATGAAAGGTGGTGATTCAGGCCCTACTTCTTTGCAGAGCACCTGAGACTGAGAGTTCAGGCTCCAGTGGGCATGTTTGCTAAGGACGCAGATAAAACGCCGAAGAGTGAGCCAGGTCTTTTCTTTGGGCTGATTATTTCTCATGCTACTTTTTTTTTTTTTCCCTAGATCCAACACTGTTTGTTCTGCACCTAGTCTTTCTCTTCACAGTTTGCTGGAAAAAGAGATTGCAGTCCTGATTGGTTTTGTTTGCATTTCTTTTTTAAGAAAGGGAGCACCACTTGCTCCTTAATATTCAGCACCTGTTTGAGTGCTGACATCCCCTTTTGAAAACAGGATGTATATATTTTTTTGTTCTACTCAAACCTACTCACACAAGTAAGTCACACTGAGTAGGCCATGTGTTAGTAGGCCACATTGAATTATTCACACAGGTAAAGTTGGGCACATCTGCTTATTTTTCCCCAATGTGCTTGTAAAGTATTGCTGGATTGCTCAAGGAAATAACTTATTTTAAGGAAAACTAAAACTGAAATATAGAGGCACTGTGTGGCTGTGTGCATTTTGAAGTGTTTAGCTCAGAAAGAGCCAAAAAAAAGGGAGGCAGGGGGATAGACATGTTGCTGATGCTGGGTATAGATCTTACATTGGTGGGAGAAAGAGAGAAGCCATTCTACAGGCACGAAACTTGGGTTACATTCAAGTGCCTCAACAACACTTCTGAAAGCTCTAACACTAAGCCCTAAGTCCATATGAAAAATGAATGAGACACATTTTCCCCAAAGCACCTTAAAAATTCTGTGTGGGGAAATGGGAGGCCTCAGGGATGGAAGATGTGGCATCACTCATGTGGGTATGGTAATAGTGTTCCCAAATAAATAAAGTCTCAAGAGGTTTGTCACACAACAGTGTTTTAGCTGCAGGTCTTGCAAAGGTTCAGAACTGCTCTACTTGATTCAGTGATTTTCTTTTTCCTTTCTTTTTTTGTATATAAATATTTCTATGTGTGCAAGTATACATTTATGTATGTATATAGACGTTTGAAGAAGAGGGAGTTTAAAACCACAATGGTTTCTTTATATTTTACAGAATATACATGGGAAAATATTTAATTAGCACGAATGGACTGTGTAGCCCTTCAGCTTTTTCTCTGTGTTAGTCTTGCAGTAAAAATGTTCATTCCAAATCATATGAATCCCAGGCACTGATGCTGCCCATGTCAGCAGAAGAGGCAGTGCGTGAATGAGAGCAGGATTTGCTGTGCTGGGTCTTTGCACTCCATGTGAAACAATCTACGGCTTGGGATGGGACAGAGAAGGAAAGTTCTGCTCCCACACAAGTGTACGTTTGTTGTATCTGAATCTATTGCATTCTTTCAGCAGATCTCTGAGGCCCTTCCCAAGAGCTGAATTCCTGCACTCGACTAAACAACACCTGCTCTAATTAATAATTAACAGCATAACATTGCTGTTGTTTATGAATTGCAAAATTTAAGGAAGAAGATGCACAGTGGATAGTTTGTCCTGTTGTCTCTATATTGCTTTTTAGAAAGAGCAGTTTGAGTCACGCTACGTAAGACCTCATACAAGCACAGTTCTTTGAACACTGTCAGAGGCAGAGTTTTATGGTATTAAAGCACTGGAATGGGGGAGTCCATCCCAGACTTTGAACACCATTTGAAGTATTTATATTGAGTGAGAATAATTTCAGTTATGGATTTTTTTTTCTTAGTGAGTGTCAAAGTTTGGTAAAATGAAAGTTAAGTAGGAACCAGATAGGCTTTTCTCTGAAGGCTTCTCTCTGAAAGCTTTTCTCTAGTCCATTTGAGAGCTTCCCCCTGAAGCTTTGTGCTTAACTTACAGGACATATTTCAAATTATTCTTTTCTTTTGAATTCGTTGAGCAGTAGGACACAGCAATATTGCTGTGGAGAGACATCTGGAAATAGACAAATGGACTGGGTCCCTGCTTGTGAATGGCCCTTACCTGTTAGCCAGAACTCACCTTAAGGAGGTGAAGGAAGGAAGGACTTCTTGGTGTTTCAGAAAGAGGTGGCATAAGAGAAGCTCAAACTTAGACTTGCAAGGGTTTGAAAAAGCCTAGTCAAAGGATTGTTCAGGAAGGATGTTAGAGCAAGTTGGAGCTGTGGTGTAGCCCTGGCTTACATCAGCATTTTCCTGCTGTCTGGAGAATGGCCAAGGTGTTCCTAGTGCAGGGGGTGCATGAAAAGTGCATGTGAAAGTAGATGAGGGGAATATCAGCCATAAAGAAGGAAGAATTAGTGTGTGATAAATGTGGAAAATAGAAGAAGAGTAACAGGAGAGGGTCAGAGGGAAGGTGAAAATACTCAAATCCTAGAGGAGCTGAAGTGTCAGACTGTGCTTTTAACTTTTAACAGTGCTGCCTATTCAGAGCTGTGAGTTGGCAGGCATTTGGTGTTGCAAGGAGACTGATAGCTTGGAAAAGCTGGGAGTTGGATACCTGAGAAAGTGTGTTTGCCTGGGAGGGCTCAAAAGGAAGACATCTGGAACTCAACTGAGGACAAAGTTTTATCTTTGAAAGGGTGGTCCCTGGCTAATTTTGTCTTTATGCAGTACTGACTACATCATAGCAATGAGAGTATACAACCAGTCTGGCAAAGGTAGAGCAGGAAGGGAGAGAGGTGTCTTACAGAACCCTGATGTCAAGTAGTTCACTGACCACAAAAGAAAGCATCTTGGGGCACTCAAGGCATAGAAAGAGGGTTTGGGTTTGGTTTTTTTTTTTTACTGTGCTCCGTCTGAAAGAGTGATTGAATAAATTTAATTACCTTGTCACGTTTACTCTCAGGGATATTGCATACTTTACAGATACTGAAATTGGCTAGAAAACAAACTTTGAAACACAGTTTGGAGTATTAGAAAGCAGGCATTCTTTATTCTCAGTGTGCTAAATACACCCAGAGGATATCTCCTCTAATCGGGTGTATTGTGAAACTTTACAACGAGGGTTTTATTCCATCAAGACCATACATATTCATTGCAGTGTACTTCCTAACTAACAAACTTTTCCTAGAACTAATTTGCATACATGTGCCTCTTACTGGAAGCCCTTTTATGGTCCTAGAGGGTTGTCTGAAGGGGTCTCTGGTGGTCATACTGAGTGCCCCCAATGTGGCAGATGACCCTGCCTTAAACTTGCCTTAGCGCATGCGCTGCTGCTTCTTGTTACAAGGCTTTGCCACAAAAGCCACTATATTCCTCATTATCTGTTTATCCACTGGTTCCAGTTATATTTAGCATCCTGTATGTCTACTTTTGCATTCTTTTATCTATTTTGCTAGTTAGTCTTTAAGCTCTATTTAGCAACTTTGAGGGGAACTGAAAATTTCTGTTCTTTATGTTGTATGTCATTACAATGAAATCAATTTCTGGTGTAAAACATCTGCACAGGACCAAATGGCTGGAGTGTGCACCTCTTTGAAGTGTAAGTTAGAAGTGGTTTTAAAAGCTCATTTTGAAGAGGATATTGAGCTGTTTTCAGCATGAAAACTGATGTTTTAATTGAAATAATGACGACACTATTGGTCTCTGTGTCCTCAACATGTACCTGTCTCTGCCTCCGTCTGGGAAATAGGTTGCTGTTAATTTTGTATTGGAGCAGAGTGCACACAGTATGTGTGTTGTAATAGCTGACACAGCTGGCCCATGCTATCTAAAGCCCTGAAATGCATGTGGTTGAAGAGGTGCTATCATCTCACTGCAGCACATAGGAGGGCTCTCACAGGGAGTGTTTGGTTGTAGCCCAGATGGCATTATTAGGATTTGGAGTAAATAAATGTCATAAATGACAGGTGCCACATTTGGAGTCACATCTATGAACCATTTGATTAACTCAATTGCATTGCTTAGCTGGCATAGTTTATTGTCATTTTTAAGCCTAGACATATATAACATAGAAGTTACTTTGATATTTGGTGTTTCCATCCACCATTCCACCCTCCACACATCCTAAACCCTGGCTGCATTTCGAAAAATAAAGTACTCTTCTGTTCTGGTGTTTTCAGGATATTTTAGGGCTGATTAGTAATATAGAGAAACAGCAAGAAATATTTTTTCTTTCTTTTTTCCTATCTATTGAATAGATATCAGTTTGTAAGATTATTTTTGCACATTTAAAGTATGCAGGCAAAGAGCAAGATCACTAAAATTAGAGCTGAACTATATCACATACACATCATTTAATTAATAATTGTACTTAATCCTACCAAGTAGTAAAGTGGAACTACTGGTTATGTTACTAGAAGCTGTTTTGCTTAACTTTTGCTGGTATTGTGCAAACTTAAAGGATCATTCCAACACAGAATGTTCTATAATTCTATTCTGGGAATGCTACTTAATTATTCAAAACATGGCAAAGAGCACGAGGTCTGTACCACACCTTTTCAACTAGTAACAAGGAGAGAAGTGCACAGAGAAGTGGAGTTAGTAATGGAGAAGGTGCAAAAGTTTGTAGAAAGCCATCTCAAAGGTTAATGACATCAATGAAGCAGTTTAAAGCTTAACAACTAAAATAAAGAGAGCATATTGTAATTAAAGATAGCACATGAACACAATATATAAGTAATCAGCACAAAAAAAAAATTTTTGCAAATAATTGGGGTCATGTACCTTTGCTCCAGCACTGGAATGTTTGTAGTGATAATTCTGAGTCTGACTGCAGTGAAACAGCTTTCCAGAGGCAGGTACCCCCCCTGCCTCTCAGTGCTGTCTGGGCACCCAGGCAAGCTGCCTTGCTCTCTTTCAGCAAGACCTTTCTGCTACTCCAGAGCTAGTTCAAGTATTTCTGTGCGCCTGCAGCCATGGGTTGTGTAGTTTTAGTCCTGTGTGCCAACTGCACACAGATCAATAGCTGAAAACAGATTGATTAGCCTTTCTCCTGCTCCTTCAGAGGGATCTTCTTCACCTATCCAATACACTGCAGCAGACCTTTTTGTATTTTGGTATCATTACAGGTTCTGCTTCCTGTGCATTTTTTTAAGGACAGCACGTAAGACATGGGCGTAGGAAGCAAGGGGAGGAGACATGAGGAGGGATAGTTTGATGTAAAGTACACCCAGTTCATGCTGAGATCAATATTCTGATTTACTTCATTGGAAACTGAAGGCTCTATTTTTAACATAGAGTAAGAAACTCTGGAAACCTGCTGGTGCAGGCAACATGCTTCCAATTAAGTGTAGGCCGGGCCACCCACAAACCCATACTTTCTCTCACTTCTAGATTGATTCTTGGCCCTCCTTAAGTAGCAGATTTGACATAAACTACTATTTTTCATATTCCAGAGACTGACAAACTGTAGCTGACCTGCGGTTTGCTGTACCTTAGGGAAGGGGCAGATGCAAGGTGAGAGCCCAGCCCTCTACATACAAGGCTAATGGATAATTTGGTAAATCACATTCTGTCTCAGACTGTGTTCTTTAATGCATCTGAAAAAAGTAAGTGGCAGAAGCAAGATGAAAATTTCAGATATTGTGATTTTATTTTTTTACTAATATTTTATGATGAGAATTTTAGTGTAACTCTCTGGCTTTGTGCTTGCACAGAACTCCTTCCAAATGCAAATCAAAGGTTATCCTCAGGTAGGGTTGCAGTTTACCATTTGGAAAGAGCCTACTGTTGGAGGCATGAACTTCCACACCCTCCAGTGGTAGAAATGGAAAGGCTGCTGCAGTAGATGGGCTTGGTGGTATTCTTAAGTCTTCTACAATCAGCAAAAATGAAGCCTTCTTCTCTGTACAGAGACAACCACATGCTGTCCCGATTTCTTTGGCTTAGTGGTATAACTGTGACTCACGTACTGTTTCTTCTGTTACCCTTTTTGCAAAATAAGGATGGGAAGGACAGAAACACTGAATGTGGCAGCACAGTGCTGAGTAAATAGTGTCTACACCTAATCCTTCTTGTCATTAGATTAATATCCAGACTCTGTAATAAGGCTTTTGTCATTCTTTTGTCACATCCAGTCTGTACAATTAACATCTCTTTAATGAAATGCCTTATTCAAAAACATAATGTGGCCAGTTCTTGGGGAGACACCCCTCTTCCCATAGCAGTAGTCCAGCAGTCAGTCCCAAGCAATACAACAGGCATGGAAGGAAGCATTCTGTTGTTGAGCTGTGTTGTTCAGTCATTCTTCATCATTGAGGAGTACTAACAAGCTGGTGTGAAGTGTAATAAAGAGCATAAACCTGTGTCAGCATAATCCAGGGGATTTTTGTGAAAAGCCAAAATAGAGAAACAAAGGCAAAAAGGTTCTGCTTGATTGCTGTATAGAAGGTTTCGCTGAAATGATCCATAGGTGAAAATTTGTGATGTGAAATATCTTACATATGCTGTATCTATACCACCACTGTTGTGAAAACCTGGCTACTGGGCCAGGAACCTTCAGCAAGTGCTCTGGTAGTGGTGAAAACAGGTGTTTTTTCAAAGGATGGAAAAATTATTGCTGTAATAATCACCGTGAGCAACCATGAGCATAATATAATATCATCTGCCAGAGGAAGTAATGGTATTAGTAAGACTAATCTTCAGAAGCACACAGTGCAGCATTATTAGGCTCACTCAGAAGAGATGACACATTCCCTTTGATAAGCTACAGGGAATGGGCATGACTGCAAATCTGAGAGCCTGCTTCTTTCCCTTACCCACTGGCACTTCTGTTCCATTCACATCAGTAGGAGCTCTGTGCAAAGATCAGAGGGAGATTCTGACCTCCATTCTGTGCTTCAGGGCCACGAATCCTTTAGGCAAAATGGTTTATGATCCTGTAGTGCAGTTGGTGGCTCTCAACCTGGAAACTATGGGTACCATAACACCATCCATGGCTGACTAGAGAAAATAGATACATTTTTTTCTTAAAAGATACATAAAAATGAATGTGGACTCCAGATAAATTCCAAAATTTGTAGTCAGAAATATTCTCCATTTCCTTAGCAGATAACAGTTTTATATTTTGATGGGAAAAGACAGGAAAATTCAGTTCTCTATGACATCTTGAGGAAGTTAATACAAGACACTTTTTACAAATTTCTGTGAGCTTCAGGAGCTTTTCGTTCTCCTTCAGAAAGGAGATGTCCCATCAGGTCCATGAGAAATTCTGTTGTCCTCACAGGGGTTTGGGAAAGGACCATCTCCATTATAGACTTTAGCAGACCAGCATCATTTGCAGTCAGATTTTCACCATAAGAAAGCTGAACTATGGGGATTTTGAATGATTTGTAGGACATGCCATGGGCTCTTCCCAAAGCTATCCCAAGCTTCTCTTTTCATTGGCAGGAGAATAGGTTTGTACCCCTGGAAAATTTAAATGGAACAATCAAATTGTGACTCATACACCTTCCATATACAAATCCAGTGCTTGCAGTTGTTTTTTTGAGGCATCACATTATAGATACCACATTTCTAACTATTTTCTGCATTTGCCTCTTCTGCAGAAAGTAGAGTAATGAATTTTCTGTGTTATCCAGGAACTGAATGCTGTGCCACAGCAGCAGCTTTCCAGGCCCCTTGGCTCCAGAGGAGCTGCTTAAGGTCTTTAATAGCAGTTGTCCATGACTTAATTTTGATGTCCATGCATTTTATTAATTAGAATATTAACAGGTCATATTAATTTGACAAGTATTAGGTTGGTTCTCTGTAAAATTTAAGCCTAGCCCTGTTCTTGGAAACACATAAGTATGGGACTAACTTCATGCCTGTGATCTGCTCCACTGGACATTTAAGTGTTTGCAAGTAGGTACTTACCATGTTACCAGTGTCTTGTATAGTAAATGCCCTCTCCTGTTTAACTCATAGAGAAAACTGTTGTTTAGGAGGTTTGTTTTATTGTTGTTGTTTTGTATGTGTATATGTCTGTTTTTAGGCAAGTAAATTTGTTTTTTTCATATTTGACAATAAAAGGTCATCTGGTCATTTCCAGATGCAGCTGACAAAGAAGACCTAATGTATTCGAATGTAATTTCTAATGATTAGAAATTGTGTTAGGCATCATTGACGGAAACCGTTCACTCTTACATCAGAGGGACAGATGAGTGCCCTGTTGATCTATTTGTTTTTACATATGGGTGTTTATAAAGCTAAAATTCTCTTCCAATCTTGAAAGTACAGAAATATTGAAAGCAAACAAGCAAAATCAGTTTAAAATAAAAGTAGTTTTCATATTTTAAAATATTTAAACAGAATGCACAAATTTGAAAATAATATTTTTTGTTTTAAGGTTATGTATAATTTTACTCTAGAGTCCTGTTTTTAAACTTTTTATATTTACTTTTTAATGTGTTTTGTATGAAGGAACAATTTTAAAACTTTTATGTGTTTTGTTGACTATTACAACTGCAGGTTTTATGTAGTTTATGCTTTCATAAAAACCTGTAAAGTAAATTGTTTGCTGAGATTTTTAGAACCAAACACAGTCTCATTATGTTTGCTGCTGTTGAAAACTTGGTCTTTTCTGCTCCTGCCATAGGATTTTGCTGGGAATACCTGAAACTAATGCAATACGTCCACTTGGTTTCCTGGCTGCCATTCCACTTAGTTTCATATTTTAATAATACAGACTTTCCCTGTAAAAGCTGAAATGTCAAAGTATTTTTAAATACAAATACACACTTTTTAAAAATAGGAATTAGCACTGATTCTTTCTTACTGTAGCAATACTCCAGCCATAAACAATGAAGGAGTCTGATTATATGAATATAGTAAAATAAAAATTGCTTCTGAGGCCCCTAAATATGAACAATCTCATCACTGGAGACTGAAAAACTCCATCATTTGCATAAATGAAAATGGGTAATGTCTACATGGAAGTGATGTTAAACAAGAATTGCTATTACAACACAGGTAAACAAGGGATTTTGCTAACTGGCCATGTATAATTGCCTGTATAAAGACTCCATCATTGAGTATCTATCTGGCTTGGATATGTTTTGTGAAATGACCTCCAAAAGACACTGATAGTCTAAACGTTCCATAAAGTCACATCATGGTTCTTTGTCCAGTTTAGAAGAATCTGTTTCCCATGTTCATTTCTACTGCAGATGGGTTCAGTGTCTGGGCACCGAAACAGGAGGGGCTGGCTGCCCCCCCTGAACTGACACTGGTCTTATTCTGCCCCCAAAGTCTACACACTCAGTTCATCCACATGACCTGTTCAGTGCATTTTTATTTTTTTTTTTAATGCTATCACCAGAGAAAAAAAATCAGTGCATTTTAAAGATTAATTTTGACAGCAGGCTGTGTAGTAGAACTGTTTTATTTGTGTCTTCAGGATGTTGACCTGAAAGCATGTCAGGCAGCTTTGGATGACTGCTGTCCACCTCGAGGAGAGGATCAGCTGGAACTGCAAGAAGAGGAGGGAAAAGACATAAATCAAGTGAGTGAGGAAAAAAGGGAAGAAGGGAAAACTGAAGAGGAAGTGAGGGAGGATATAGAAGTTATCACTAAGAAAAATAGTAGTGAAAGGTGAAAAGGAATAATTGAAAGGAATAATTTGTTTGCTCTTTTTATTTTAAGTGTTTCTTGCCAGTGCAGAAAAGGAATGCTCACTTCAGACAGTGCTTTGTGAATGATGCCCTTTTACACCTTTTTGAAAATTTCCTCCTTCCCTCAATCCCCCGCTATTTTTGAAGTAGTTGAAATATTCTCAAGTTTAGAGGAAACACTTGCAACTAATAATTTTTTAATTTGGGTTTATTTTTCTCCGTTGTAAAGATGTTGTGCTTGATGTTTTTGCTGACAAACACTAGAGACATGGATGCTAAATTATAGTGCTCTGACCATTTATGTAAAGCTTGATGCTCAGACGTAGAATTACATTTGGGACACTGGACTCTGTAGCTCTTAGAGACAACAAAACTGAAATGAAAAGGGTCCTCAATTTTCTCGAGACCTTGTGAGAGCTGAGAACATCTGATCCAGGTGTCTCACCAGCCTCTCTGTTTGCCACTCCCCTGAGAGCTTGGTTTTGAAAAAATACCTGATTTTTCTGCAGTGGTGGGGAGGTACAGCTGCGGAGGAAAGCCCAGTTGTGCTGTTGCAGGCAGAGTAGGGATGCTCAGGCCATAGAGCTGTTCTGCTCATTCTAGCCACGTGTCATCTCCCATCAGGATGAAGACTTGATGGTGGCAGCAGCAGCAGTACTGCGCTGTGCTCTGTTTCCTCTCAGACTTCGATTTTTACCTCCTTTTACGTAAAACAACTGTGCTTTACACTGTGTTTCTTTTGTCACAGAGCAACAGCAACCATGTAGATTCCCTTCTCTCCTTCGAGGGCTATTTACAGCTTCTGTCATCGCAGGTGGAAAACATGCTAGAGGTAAATGAGAAAATACAGGTATTGCCAGTAGAATGGAATAGAGCCAGCAATTACTCTGTTTTATCAAATAATAACCACTGCCTACCCCACCCACTCTGGGAATACATTAGTAAATCAATGTAGTAAAACTTACCTGAAAGTGCTAAAGATGCTACTGTCCACCTTTTGCAGCAGCTCTCATTGGCTCTACTTGAAAATTTTTCCCCACAACTTGTCTAGTGTAAGAGCTGTGTCTTTACTGTGACCTAATGTTCAAAGTTGGATGGAGCCACTAGACAATTAGTGGCTCAATTAGTTCAACCAATGCCTTTCCTAAACCTGATACCAGTTTGTATTTACTCAGCAGCTCTTGGTGTGTTTCTCTAGAGCAGCACTGATTTATTACACAGTAGCAGCTGTTGGGCATTTGCATGAAAGATTACATTTGTCATCAATATTGGGTCAAGTGCTTGATGGGTTACTACTCTCAGGAACAACAGATCATCTTCACCGCAAATCAGATCAGTCAGCATTAACAGTAAACGCATTTAGTGCTTAGGTTTTTTGGGGTTTTTTTTAATCTTGTGGCCCCCAGATACTATATTTTACTGTGTGCCCATCTTCACAAAAAATGGTTATCTTAATTTTCCTTCTTCTCCCACAGCTCATAGCTGCAACCATTGACCATGAAGTTACACCCTACATTCCTTTTTTGCAATACTTCATGGCCATCTTACATACACTTCCTATCATAAGATCTTCTTCTGGGGTCATTAGCATTTTCCATGTAACTTCTTGCTTATCTGGTGTTGGCAATCTCTAGCTTGGATAGTACCTTCTAGCCCATAAGTTAGCCTCCTCTTCTGTTCAGCTCTGGAAATGGATTGCATGCTAATGAGATGCAGGAGTTTATCAGTTTAGTTTTCTTCGTTCTCAAAATTTGAAAGGAATTTGGCTGTAGCCTTTATGCAGCTATTACAATACACAGTAATGTATTGCATATTTTATTTAACATTATTAATGCACTGCCATCTTGTGACAGTCTGTCTGTTGAATATGGATTGATTGTATCTGCCAAGTATCAAGTCTTTACAGTGAGTGGGATTTTCTGATAGTTGACTTACTAAGAATTGTTCTTTTCAAGGGATTAGTTGAAAATAGCATCTGTCTCACAGACTGCAGGTGGTCCAGTGCAGTGTAACTCCCTGGGAGAAATAAGGCAAGACCTGCTTCTGTCTCCTGAGCTCCCAGGAAGCATAATAGAGAACTTAAGATGTTCTGCTCCTTATGGTATATCATTCCTTCCCTGTGGAAAGTGCTTTTTACATAGTCTGTTCACTTAAAGGTCATCAGAAAGCCCTTTCCTGAAACACAGTAAGGACAGCCAACTATGGAGAAATACTATACACTTCCTACTTGATATATTTACATTCTCAAGTACTTTGTATACATCTGTTTTATGACTACTCTGCTTGTCAGCATCACCCGACATAATTTTTGACAGCGGCTTTGTTCTTCTAAGACCCAGCAACTATAACTCAGGTCCTCAGAAGGTGGGCCTTAGTGCTACTACAGCAATACCAGCCCAGGTTACTGTGTGAATATCAGGGCCCAGGCATCATATATCAACTTTGGTTTTGTAAAAAGACCCTGCGTAGTAATATAAAGTCAAGACATCCACAAAAGATGTGACTTTGCGGGGGGGATGTTACCTCCAAGTTGATCAGTAAAACAATTCAGCTCAGTTTTGGATGTAAAAGACCTCAGTTAAATAGAACTAAACCAAATGTGGCACCTCACAGCCCTGAAAACTTCATAAACTGGGAAATATGTTGTGAGACTGCAACAACACTGTCTTAATGTTCTGTCTTCTACTGCTGTTATCTTCACCAATATCCTTACTGGTTAACTTCTGCAGGTGAGCTATTTATCTTCTTTAGTTTGTTTTCTAACAGTTTAGCACCTTGAATCAGCTCACCCTTGAATCATCACTACTACCAGGGAAGGGTCATGACCACTCGTCCTAGAAGGACTTTTTGTCTTAGACCAGATCAGACGTAACACATAGGCCACAGTTTATACACTTGGCAGTAGTCCCATTTTTATCTCTCAACCCTCATCAGTCCCACACTGTCCTTTGCAAGTCCGTCTCCCATTCCTTCAGTTACTTTAACACCCTTCCTGCATGCTTTTGCCATATGCCAATACGGAGATGATGCTTTGTACAGATGGGAAACACTGTTCCAAATAGCTAGATGAAGAGTTTAACATACAAAAATTTGGTTTTCATAGAATCAAGTAGTGGAATATTAAAAAACAAATTGATCACAGGTCTGTAGGCGAAGGATGTAGAAGTACTCATTTTATGAAAGATGCCATTTTCCCCCCACTTCATCTTTTAGGTGAACTTCCTGGAAGATACACAAGTTGCTACTTCTAGTAGAGGCCAAGACCCATCGTCGTCACACCACAATATAAATTTAACCCAGACACTTCAGAACAGTTTCAGTCCTCCTGATGCCATACTACTAAGAGCAGACTATCCTACTCAAATAAATTCAAAACCAAGACACTTACAAAGGCAAGAGCTTTTCCCTCAATCAAGCTCTGAGACCACAAATTCAGAATCACTATTTCATGGGTCAAATTTGACAGGACTGTTTTCAGCTGCTGACCTTAGAAATCTAACAGCCCAAGATGGTAATTTTGATGAAATTAAGCTCATGTCTTTGGCTTTGGAGGAAGGCTTTGGTCCTCTAGAAGCTTCTCAGATCTTTGAAGAGCCTTGCTCAGATTCAGGACTACCTTTGAATTCAAATCACAGCACCATCTCTTATTCAGTCTGCTGTGAGGATTCTGTTGGGTACAGCAGTGGTGTTAAATCTGCTCCTTCACATGGCTTAGGAGCTGTTGGTGGCCACTGCCAAGAAAACATTAAGCACAGCTATGTGGGATATCCAGGTGATGCACAGTGCCCTACAGAAGCCACGCTTCAGCAGTTTTTTCATAATCACACTTACAATCAGCTGCCAAGTCAAGCGGCATCCACTCCAGAGCATCATCAACAGATGTGGATGAAGAAATCAAATGAAGTAGAAGACAGGTGCCATAATTCTACTGCTACTAACCGGAGCAGAGATGAATGTCGTGCAAAAGCTCTGAGAATACCATTTTCAGTCGATGAAATTGTGAGCATGTCTGTTGACTCTTTCAACACCATGCTAGCAAAGAACCAGCTGACAGAAACTCAGGTATCACTTCTACGTGACATCAGACGAAGAGGAAAAAACAAGGTAGCTGCCCAAAAATGTCGAAAACGCAAACTGAATGCAATTCTTAACTTGGAAGAAGATGTGTGTAATCTCCAAACACAAAAGGAGAGCCTTAAAAAGGAGCACTCCCAGTGTAGCAAATCAATCAACCAGATAAAGCAAAAATTAAATAGCTTGTACCATGACATTTTCAGTAGACTGAGGGATGACCAGGGCAGACCTGTTAACCCACGCCAATATGTCATTCATTGTAGTAGCAATGGTGGTGTTTTCATAATACCCAAACATTTGGCCAAATCTGAACAGAAACAAGATAACAGAAAAGAGCAGAAACAAATGTAAGATGACTGGAGATCACCTGAATCACCTTTATTTTGCCTGAAAGGGTGATGAGAGTATTTATGTGAAGACTGAAGGTCAGTGATTACAGCAGTACAGAAACAACTACACTTGAGGAGAAACACTCTGTGTTCAAGGGTCTGGCAAACCCAACCGTGATCTGTTAGAAGGTCCATAAGCTGGGGCTTCTGGATGAGGGAATCTGTTTAGCTTTAGTTAGAATTAAAGGAGCTAGACCATCAGTGTAGTGTAGCGTTATAGATAGATGTTAAAACTAGGAATTTAGTAAACATCTGTGAGAGAGAAAAGTCAACTTTAGAGCAACATTACACATGAAAGAAAATGTTTTAGTCTTGAATACTTGACTCTTTAAACAGAGAATGACCTTATTTTATTCTCTAGCGCTGAAAGAAAAGTTCTAGTTAATCTTCAACTTCAATCCACTGTGGATTTACACAGGCTCAAGAGAGATAACCACATGCATTTATTCAGAATGACTCTGCTTTTCCTAGTTTTCCTTTGAGGAAAGCCACCTGGGAGGCTACTGAATTTTTCCTCACTACTTTCACCATCGTAACTCCAAGCAAAGATAACCTGGATAACCTGCCACTTAGTCTTACAACTCATACACTCAATCTGCAAACAGATGCTGAAAAATAGTGTGAGATTCAGTAATTCTTACTTTCATCTGCAACTCAATCATTCTCAACTTTCTTCCACAAAAATGACCAATGGTGGAGTTCCTGCTCTGTTTCCTAGTGACTGTGATATTACCTGCGTACCTTCTCTTTTCCTCCCCCTTTGACACCTTCCTTAAGGTACTTGAGTTTTTCTCTGTGGCTTTTTTAACCGGTATTTTTAAGTGTCTTTAATGTTCCAGATTTTTTTAAAGGTGCATTTTACATAGTCTTTAAATTAAATTGAACCAAATTACTATTTATCTATACTTGTAATTATGAGGTTACACTCTGATAGTGCTCCAAATGAAGAGTTTTTTGGTTTGACATTTATTTGTGCTATTAAAAGTAAGAAGTTTTTTTACCTCACTCACTTAAAACATACTATCCTTTACTGTTTTACAGCTGGAAATGGGTTTTCAAAAGAGATGGGCTAAAAGGCCTGTAATAAATGATAAGAATGTTGAGGTATATTATGATGAAAATTACTAATATTAATGTCTAGATAACAAAAAAATACTTTTTCATTTTATAACTAAAACACATAAAACTAGTATTTAAATAAAGTTCTCATTAGTCATGGCATGATGACAGTGGAGCAAATTTACATTCAGGTATGTTAAAAAAAATCATTTGTACCAAACATGTAAGAGCTACACACACAAGCTTAAATGCCACCTACTGAAGAAACAAACTGCCACTGGCGTGGAAGTCCCATTAGCTGCTTGCACTTATCTCTAATAAAACTGATGCCATTATGTGGTATTTTCTAAAAAGGGAGCCCTAAGATTTTGCCAAGTGTGCTGAATTATCAAGAATGAAATCAGCCTGTTTTAATAATTTTCTCAGCATTTTCTATTAAAAGATTTCTTTAAATGTGTATGTGTGTTGTTTATTGGTTTCATCACAGGCTCAAATTGCTAAGTGTAAATTCATAGCAGAAAGTCTCATTACTGAGGCCATGCAATTTCTTGCTGTTGGTTAAGCATCAGTGTGAGACACATCTATCCCAATTGGTTTTCAAATGGGATTTGTCTACTGGCTACATCACAAAATTCAACCAAAACATGCAATAGGTACCCGATATGTATGATGAGTTGCAAACTTTCTAGTTGGGGGGGAGGGAAAGGTACATTTTCAAGTCAGTATGATCATAACTGATTAAATGACACAGTAAACATCTTAAAATCCGTGCACTTACCCTTTACAGGATGAGGTCTTTAAACCTACTTCACTGCCCCATGTGCTTGAACTGTGATAGCTACTGCATTAGGCTTGTAACTGAGAAATCCAGAAACCCAAGTATTTCTGCTTTAGGGCCTCATGGGGAAAAAAAAAACAAAACACACCAAACCAAAACCCCTAAACTTTCTGGTGCCCACTCCTTCAGTAGCAGTGGCAGGTGCACTCTGGATTTCTGTAAGGCCGGCTACTTATGAAGTATTGCATATACCCAACTGGGAAACAGCTACACAGTTAAATTTTGGAACATGCCAAAAATAAAGCATACTGTAACCTTTTTAGAACACAATTCTAATGGAAAACATCTTACTCCAACTGATCCATTTAAGACATCAGCCCAAATCCCATTCTATTACCTGTAAATTTGCAGATTATAAAGGATTATGAACTGCTCTCAGCTAATTCAACTGTCATTATTGCCCAGTAACTATTTCTTTAATAAGTTAATGTATGAATGAACCTCAGTTCCTCAGAACCCAACAAGCAACTCTACCCCTAACAAAAACACAAAACTGAATACTTATTTTGGGTGGACTGCAACAATATTTATGATGCAAGTGTTACATCTGGATGTGTATTTTTCCAAACCATCAGCTACCTACCCACAGGACAAAACCATAGACTTCACACCAATGTGAAGTCTGTTTTCATTTTTCAATGTGAACTGTTTTCAGTTGGAGTACATTCGTATTTCACCCAAAAGCTGTTGAAGCATCTTCCTTTTCTGTAACTAGCCCGTGTTTGAAGAAAAATACCAAACACAGACATACGCACACACACACATAAAAATCCCACCAAACAAAAATCCACAAATACTGCCTGGTCTTGGCTATGCTTTAAAGTTATATGTCCTTAAATGATGAGTGATTAGGCTAGACAGCCTGAAGTTTTTAATATGCTTTAAGTACTGGCATTAGGCTGTACTTGCAACTTCTATACCAAAATAGGAACCACTATGGAGTTGAGATTTTCAGGTAAACAGGACTGATCCAAGGAAGCTGTTTACTGAAAGGGTTGTAAAATGTGGGTTAATGCCTGATTGAAGTCTTGCAGCTTAATTATGGGCAGATCAAGATTTTCACAAAATCAAAATCGCAAGCATTCAAACCAGGAGCTTTACTGCATGAAGACACAATGTGGTATCAAACCTACTCTGGAGCCAGATGTGACAAAGCTATTACAAACTGCACTCTACCTTACTACTACTCTGTTGAAACACAAGTCTCTGAAATTAGACTGAAAACACTTCTTAAATATAGCTAGGGAACTACTAAGCTGATGATTGCAAACATAGCTGTTGACAACAGCAGCAAAAAACAGAAATACCAAAGTGGGAGTGATGATTAAAATACCATTCCCAGGGCAAAGCTTTAAAGTAATCTTTAACACTTCAGTGGTAAATTGCATTTTTGTTACAAGAGGTTATCTGCAAGAGGTTAAAAAAGGTCAGATTAAGTAAAAGGAAAAACACTGGGTGGTGGGGCCATCACTGTGCACATACACTCTATTCCCATTATTGATGGCAGCAGCATGTACTATGGAGCATTAGCTGCTGGCTGCTCCAAGATTCACACATGTTCTGGAGAAACGTCCATCAGCAACAAATGCAAGCCAAGTACTCCATCAAACTGAAACCCCCACTGCATGTTTTTTGACCTGTAAAGCTGGACAGTTCCACAGAGGCATCCTGCAAACAAGTGCTCCCAGAACAAACATGGTACTCTACTGAAACACTGCATGTGCTTAGAATGACCACTACAGTACTGCACTGAAGTGCAGCTTTAAATTCATGTTTTAGGTTTTATTCAACAGATTTGGCTTTTCACAATGCCAAATTTTACAAGCTAAGGATGTTCCTGCTCAAGAGCTTACAATCTAGTTTTAGACAGGGGAACCAGAAAAACAAACTTCAATGAGGAAAGAAAGGACAAAGCACTTCATTGAGCATCAACTTGTCAATCTTTGTCCCGAAACACACACACCTTTTAGTTCATCCTCTGGGAGTCAAAAGTACAGTTCAAACAAGAACCATGAGGTTGGAGACCTATAAATGAGGCAACAGGACACTCAACACCAGGGTGTAGTGCAAAACTGTTTATTAAGTAAACTGAATAGAGATGGCAGATGTAACCAGGTGAAGTCTTACTAGTGTACCTCAGAGTACTGCAACCTGACACCTCCAGCACTGCTACTAGAACCCCATGAAGTCCATCAGCCACCCATTTTCATACAAGAATGCCCCAAAATGAACCAAACAAGGGGGGAGGGAAGAATGCTGGTAACAGCAATTTTCTTGGATTTCCCCTGGTAACAGCAATTTTCTTGGATTTCCCCCAGTCACCCTTTTTTGTACAATGAAGCAGCATGGGAGGTCACAGAAGCTAGTCTACAAGATGCCCAAACACTGTTGACCTTTTATGTTCATAGCACTCTGTCAGGCAAGTCACACAGGTATTAATACACTGTTAATTTTACTGCTGATAAACAAACCACTTCTTGCTCCATTAACTGGAGTAACTCCTGACAAAATTTCTGTGCAACACAAACCAACAGTAGCTGCAAAACAAAAACATGACTGTTAAAAAGGGACAGTACTTCTGGCAAAATGGATCATTATTACCCAGGCAAACCCTTCCATGTAACACTCCTATGCATTCCCAAACACACTGAATGGTATACCTGAGTAAACATGGCTGAAGAGCAACAGCCATCTCCCTTAGGTGGAAAAAGAAGTAACAGCACTATTACAGGGTTTCATTTGCATCACACTGCTTCAAAAACCAACTGAAACACTAAACCTACAGGGATGTACAGCCACAGTATGTTCCAAGGAAATTATCCTCTCCAATGAGGTGAAGTTGTCAAACAAACTCGGCTGAAACTGTTTGAAAATTCAGATTCACTTCTTCCCCTAGAAGTGTTATGATTTCATCACCAAGAGATCATGTACAGTCACCATCAAACTAAAAGAATACAGTCTTTCCTACACATAATAAAGTTTAAGTCCTGTTCATTTTACAGTATTAACAGCAATTGTTCACATGTTCTTGAATGGTTTTTAGCACCTGCAGCACAACAGAAGTGAATAAAATTCAACCTTCATTGTAAATAACACCAAGTGTTGAGTGGCCAGAACCCTAATACTGACTTCTTTTCAACATCATTTTATAAATACAAGTCATAACCTATTTTTGGACGTTCTTTGGCTCACACACCAGTTAACAAGTTACACTGTTTTTCTTTCTACCCTCAAGTTTGCTGCACAAAAGTGTTCGCTGGGGGAAAGTTGGACCTAGTAGTGACAACCTGATCCTCAGCTGTTAGTACCTGGAAACACTTACTCCGAAGACGAAGTCTGTAGTGACAAAATGACACTTGATAGAAAGTAAGAATACACTGTCTACAAATTGATGACCAGTAATTCACCACATAATACTGCTTTTATTTGAAGTTGCTAACTTCCAGTACCAGGTTGACTCAAAACTGACTTCTCTCACCATTCATTGGTGAACACTGTTGCCTGTCACGTGCCTTAGCTTTTAAGACCATACCAAGATAAAAAGTCATGGAATTTCAACAGCAGGACATCAGGGAACTTAAATACACCAGGTTTTCAAAACTTTAAATATCCAGTAACTTCATTCTTGCAATGCTGTCCTCCTATACACTCCCCCCCCCGCCCCCCACCTGCCAACAGATCAAAATGAGAACATCCTCATCATGGAAAACATACGCAATTCAAGTAAATTTTAAAACTTGTTGCTAAACTACTGAAATAGTATTTTAAACAGAAAAACCATTACTGCCCTTTGAAGTGGTTTTGTTAGTTTTTAAAATGGTGTATGAATGTGGACTTGGCAACTGTAAAGAAAAAAACTTCCATCAACTACATCTAAGTTATAGGAAAGAAGGCAAATTCCTTATTATCTGGTCAATCTGTTGGAAAGAAGAAAGTAAAGCCGATTTGTGTGTCTTCATTTTCTGCTTCCGTTGCAGCTCACCGGTTACCTATGCAAGCATTTCAAAGTTCAACTTAAGAAACAGAAAAAAACTGTTTGTGAATCCTTAAACAGTATTATAAAGGTTAAAGATTCTTCCAAAGCATATAAATTTCAAGTTTTGAATAAACCATGCATGAAGATAAGTGGTTAAAACAATATAACCTCAAGATACCTTCCCTTAAAAAACACTCCCAACTGAAGCTTTCCCAAGCTCACACCTGGTGTTTGCTTTAGTGGTTTTGTTTGGTTTGGCATTTTTTGTTATTGTTCTTCTGCCCCCAGATGCAGCTATGGGTAACACAGTTCTGTACAGCAGAACCCTACATTCCAGTCATCTGTCTGTCTTCACACTAAAAGCTCTTTAAAAGTGAAAAGGAAAAAGCTCTAGTCCTATTGCAATCTGACAAACTGACTCAGGTCATAGTTTCATTAACAGGAAAGTATGAGGTAATATAAAGCACAGCCAAAAAAAGCTACTTTTAAGCACTTGTGTCCAACAGCAAAGACATGAGCACTTTAAATTTGCAGCACTGTTTCTCCCAAAAGAGAACAGATGCCCATGGTCAGAGAAACAAGTTCCATGAACACATTTGTCAAACTGATTCTGTTTTAAATTCACCTCAAAATGGAACGTTTCAAATCATGAAAGGGTCTAAACATAAACATTATTTAATGTTATATACGCACTAAGTTTTTATTAAGCATTACACTAGAACTACTTTTGGTATAAAAATACTTTATTTTAAAGCTATGAAAGTTATAAATATATGTAGTTAAACTTTCTACTCACAGAATGTTTGCTATTTTAACATTAGTGATTTGTTTCTCCTAACGAATCTGAATTTTATTCGAAATGTTTACAAGACATTTTTACTTTGATTTAAAAAACCCATCATTACAGGGAGCTGTACTAATTGTGATGTTTTATCAGTATTCATTTAACCTCTAGATTTTTAATGAAGGCAGCAAAAACAACTATTTTCTGATGATACAGAATTTCTTATTTCTTGAAGCGTTTCTGTGGTTGACCACTTCTTCATTAGTTACCTGCAGCATGGCACCTTCCTGCCAAAGAAAAAAAAAGTGTATCTGAAGATGTTTATCACATATGTCTAAACCAAATTATCAATAGGGGAACTTCAGCCATTTTTTAAAAAAAAAGTATAAGCAGTTCACTGGTGTGTCTAACACAAAAGGAACAGGACTTATGTTAGCTGAGTCCACGTTCTTCAGTGCATAGCCTTTTAAGAGGCTATCAACTTTGAAATTAAGGCATTTTTGGTTGCCCTTTTTTTTTTTTTTTTTTTGATAGGTTTTGTTGATTTTTATTTTAAAACCAAATCTAGTAGAGTATGCCACCCTTACTCTGAATAACTCATTCATTACTTGATAAATTTCCATCAATTTGAGGTGCAAACATTCAATGCAGTGAGAGTAAGGCTGACTAAATTTGGCACTAAGGTTTGTTAGCTGCAAGAACTATAAAAAATGGTGGAAACCTCAACATTCTAGCCAAATTTCAATTTACATAAATACATCGTACACTTATGAAATACCACCTGCAGTTTCATTTGAAGGTTTCACTTTCCCTCCTAAAGAACTGCTTATGCAGTTGTTAAAAGAATGGACGACACATTCCTTCACAGAGGCAGATGTATTCTGTGGTGCAATTTTTTCCTTACACGTAAACAGGCTACAGTTACTTGGGAACCTTCAGGATGAAATGTGTTATATAGAATAGATTACAGCAGACAAGACACGTAACAACATAGTTCATTTTCAACAGCACAGAACTACCTTCGTTGCATTACCTTGCAACCACCATAATGCATAGACTCCCAAGAAAAAAGAAAATGTTGCAGGATGCAAAAATAAAGTTGTATGATTTAATTAACTTGTGACCTACCATTTTAACTACCAACACCAGGGATGGAACCCTTGCAAAGCTTTACTAATGGACACTTGCAGGTCTCATTTGTTCAACTGTAGCAGTGTACAGTGGCAGCAGTCTATGCTTGTCCAGGGTTCATATCATAGCTAGATTCCAGTAGGAAAAAAATATGTTAAGTAGCTGAAATTAACAGATTTCTTTTTGTAAAAAAATTTAATAATACAAGAAAACAGGATTCACAAGTTTCTTTTCAATTTGTAATCGTTAACTCCATTCATTGCTATGTTAAACTACATAACGATAATCACTATACTGCAAGAATACTGTCATACATGATTAGTTTCTTGGTTTTGAAACATTAAGAAAGGAAAAGTAAATAAGATCTTACCTAAAGAAGTTTAACTGAAGCTTAGAACTATTTTGCTCTACACCCTCAGCCTTCGTTGCCATCCTTATAAACAATCTACCGTAGTTAAAGCTTTGCAGAGATACAGCACAGCTTTTTAAGACTGGCTGAACTTTTAGAGATGTTTTCAAGAGTTCTCTTGTACTAGACCTGCGTCCCTGGAAGAGTACCTTGCTGGGGGGGGTTCCTTTCCTTGCCATTGAAGAAGCAGCATCTAAAAAATCTAAAAAGGTGTTTCTCCTTGCAGAGATACCCCTTAAGTTACCTAGATATTTTAAACCTGGTAATTTACAGACAACATACTTTTTCTCACCGGCATTAAATTTTACACGTACAACAATAGCTTTGTATTATGTGGGACCTTATACTACCCACTCCTTGCCTTATTTTACAGTATTAAAAAAAAATCTAAAATTACACAATATTTCCTTTAGAATTATTTTATTAAAATCATAAATGTACAACAGCTTCTTAACTCTACACACGCACTTAAATTTTTAAAAGGAAAACGTTATGTCTTATTACACCATGATCCTGGCTAAAAGCTTTTCAAAACTTTGAGAAAAATCTTAAAAAAGGTTTCACATGTCACCTGAAACTTACAAATTTAACATTATCAAAGGAATGCTTCTACACTTACAAAGACCACTAGAAAGAAACAACAATTAAAAAGCTAAGAAACTGTCTCAAAGGCATTTTTACAATCCTTCCTCCACAGTAAGGTAATGTTATTAAATAATCCAAATCCATTCACAAAATGGCTCTCTGCATCTGCTCTGGTGTCTTCTGCCATACCACTGCATATTTATGCATGACTGAGATAAGTGTTTCCTTAACATTGTTATTTCGATAACCTGAAGCTGTTCTGTTACCTCTGGGCTCTCATCCTCTCCTATTTATACAGTGAAGCCTGTTTCAACAGAAGTAAAGAGTAAAAAAATAGGTTATGAAATTATTCATCTAACCATTTTTTAAAGGAAAGATAATATCCTAAAAAGCTTTTAACTCCTGCAGCTACTCTCAAGAATCACTGCAATTTTAACATTTAAAAACATACTTACCCATGGCATGCTTGAATAAACTCAGTAACGGCTCCTCCCTCCATATCCACCACTTCCTCCACTGCCCCCAGGACCATAGTTTCCTGCAGTTGCAGAACAAGAAACAGAATAGTCCCATCAGTTCATTTTTGAATCTAGGAAAGTTTTTGACTGGAACGATCAATCTAAGCTTGACTGAATGAAGAGTAACATCTGCTTTACTTCCAGTGACAACATATATAACAAAGACTTCTAACATTTCCTTGTCTTCCTCTAAAGAACCTCCAAAGACTGCCACAGGAAGCAACTAACTACATGCTGAAATCTTAGAAGATTCAACAGTGTCACATGTAATTTGATGCACTGTGCTGTCTTGAGCCTGTGAGTGCTGAATTTGCTCGCAGGCTAAACTTTAGAAGAAAGGGCTTCATGTTTCAGTTGCCATTTCACAAGCCTGATGATATTCCATATCAAGTAACACTTAAGACAACAAAAAGCAAGAAGCATCAGAAAAAAAAGACACAAGATAAAAAGAAATCACAGCAAATATTCTGGAAATTGACCAGACTCTCCACAAATAGTGTGAGCTGACAGCAAAGAACATGAAATAGAATCTTTAAACTCAAAATTGCTAAACACTGTGGAAAAGTACATTTTATCTGTTTCAAAATAATAATTTTCTCTCAGACAAGCTTTACAATCTCAGGATGAGACACTGAAGCCAACTTGCAGAAAAAACACAGGCACTGCAGTCCATCTCTTGCAGAAGCTATCCAATTTCTCCATATCCATCTTGGAATCATACAGAATGACCCGGGGGTTGGAAGGGACTTTTCAAGGTCATTTCGCTCCAACCCTTCTGCCATGGGCAGGGTTATCTGTCACTAGACCAGGATGCCTCAAGCCACATCTAACCCTGCTTTGATCACTGCCAGCGATGGGGCACTGACACCACCTCTCAGCAACCAGTTTCAGTGCCTCATCATCCTCACAGTAGATTTTTTCCCTAATATCTAACCTCAGTCTACTTTTTTTTAGTTAAAAAAAGTTGCCCCATGTCTTCTATTTCCCCACAAGTCCTAGAAGCCCACCCACTCCAGCTACAAGGAAAATAAAAGACATATACAATACCTCCACCATATGGTCCCCCCATGTTCCTGCTGCCACCAAAATTTCCACTCTTCATCGGACCATAATTTGAAGGTTGTTGGTTGTAATTGCCAAAATCATTATAGTTTCCACTTCCGTAATTGCCTATAATTACCAACACAAAAATGGAGAAATATCTGGATGAGCTAAAATGGATACAATACTCCAAGATACCCCATTACAAAAGCTCTAAATAAAGTACTAAATCACACATGCATTCCAGCACTGCATGCACGAAACAAGTGTTTTCATTCTATTTCACACTACTTGAAAAACAACAGCTTCCTTACACAACATATACAAACACCCCTCCTCCCAGCCTCAAATGACCTGCAGTAATTTGTAACTGAAATGCCTGAACGTTTTAATCCTAATGTTACCTCCTCCGTAGTTGTCATAACCACCTCCATAGCCTCCACCCTGGTTGCCATATCCAGGGCCTCCTCCACCATAGCCTCCTCTTCCTCCTCCATAACCAGGACTGCCACCAAAGTTGCCACCTGTGAAAACATAATCCTTTTAAATGAACTTTTCAATATAGAACGCACTCAAATTACACACAAAGGGTGTTCTCCTGCTTAGAAAAACAAAGAGAAAAAAAAAGTAGTTTTCTGAAGGAATTTTTTATGAACAGTGCTTTTTAAAGCACATACCATCTCCCACCCTAACTGAACTGTGACCAAACCTCACCAGTCAGACTGCCTCAAGACCTCAACTGAACATTTAATTAAGATCTTAATTTTTCCAGGAAATTTAAGACCCGCTCCTATCCTAAAGAAAACGGCTGTCCAAGAAATAACCATACAGTCTGCCATACGGAAATCTGACATAAGCAAACAACCATGTATACTTCTTAAAGCCAACAAAATGGCTCAGGTAATTCAGATACATTTTACACATATGGATATAAATATGCAAGTGTTTCTTCACAAGAGAAAAATAAATCACCACTGCAACACCAAACTAACCTCCAGGTCCTCCGCCATATCCATTATATCCATCACCAAATCCACGGCCACTTCCATATCCATCTATTGGGAGAAAAAAACCCAGAGGATTTCAATTTACCTGCAGCAAAGTGGTCAAATTCTCAAACCCTAATGACCTTAAGAACCAAATCTCAGAAATTATCAATTAAGAATATGTACAATTAACTTCAGAAAAACAGAAGTGAAACATCCAGTCATCGCTCTACATTTTTCCTTTTCTTGCATTTGGATTGTACCCAGTTTTAAAAGGTCAGGCAACACTGCACAGAATCAGAGAAATCTCTGACCTTCTTAGCAATAATTAAGTTTAGGTTACTTTGGGCTTTCAATAAAAGCTAAAAACCAATCAACCAAAAAGACCAAAACACAATTTCACTTGCAAATTACTTTTCCCAAAAATTCTCTCAATTGCTACAGCTGCTTTCAAGTTGAATAGCATCACAGCATACAAAGTCATGCAGAACCAGAAAAACAGTATTAATAAGGTAAAAAACGTAAATGCTACAAACATGCCTGTCTTACCAGCTCCCCCTCTGAAATTGCTGCCAGGTCCTGGACCAAAGTTGCCACCACCTCCACGAGCATCACCAAAACCGAAGTTCCCTGTATCAGTTTAACATTTGTAAGTAGTGTGATTGTGGGAACTGAACACAAACATCAACCACAAACTACTAACCATTACTTGTACATACCTCCTCTACCACTCCTAGAATTCTGAACCTCCTGCATTTCCTGTCTAGAGAGAGCTTTCCTTACTTCTGCATTATGGCCATTGATGGTGTGGTACTTCTGCACTGTAACCAAGTAAGAGGCTATCAGCATTTAACTGACAACAAGTCAGAATATCAGACTTACAGCCCAAACACATTCTGAATCATATAAAAGAACACAAAATACCATACGATTTTTGAACAAGGATGACAGTACTTATTTGAAATACATGTTCCCACACATTCAGGAACCTAAGATAAAGCAAATATACCGGCATGTAACTAAATCCCATTATTTCTAGTTTTACACAACCACCAAGGCTGCAAGAATCACTACTACCCAAGCAAAGGGTAAAATTACTTACATACAATTTTATCCACAGGATCATGGTCATCAAATGTAACAAATCCAAACCCTCTCTTTTTACCAGACTGTCTGTCAGTAATGATTTCAATAGTGTCAATTTTTCCATATTCCTCAAAGTAGTCACGAAGGTGGTGCTCTTCAGTGTCCTCTTTAATACCACCAACAAACAGTTTTTTCACAGTAACATGAGCACCAGGTTTTCCAGATTCCTGTTAGAAAAACTTTTAAATTAGCACAAACGAAAGCAATTTCACAAAGCACTACTTTATACTATGATTTCAGGAGTAGAATTCAGATAAACTAGGATTTTTCAAGCACTAAGGTACAGCCCTTTTATGAAGCATGACCTTGCAAGCTCATTTAGGGGGCCTTCTGAGAGAAAAGTTACATGGTTACTTGGGAGGTTTTTCCTCTCCCCTTCATGTCAAAGCCTTAAAAACACCGAAAAATGATACAGATCAACAGTTTGGAAGAACTGCAAGTATTTAATAAGTGAGAGCATGATTTTAGTAATTGTTTGAATAAAGATGCCATCAGCTTCTTCTGCCAAATTCCCCAAAGGCAGTGAACCCACATTCCACTTTTGCATCAAGGTCCTTCAACCTTAGCAAATTCACAGCTATGCATTTGAACCCCATTAAACAGTATACACACATACTGCTGTAATTACCTTTTTCCAAATCTAACCAACCCTGCATTCTGCAGAGAATGGAAAGAAAATTGGGATAGCTAACAGGGGTACCAGTGATTATGATTTCCATTTCCCTATACCTTTGGGACAGCTCATTCAAATCAGGTTCTTCAGTCCAAATGTATTAAAACCTCAATCTGGTAAACCCTCCCCCAAGAGCTCCTGTGTGGTGAATGGAACTTGCCTTATAATCCACCCTTCTTCCTCAAGTACTTCTGTGCCACAGTTACCTGGCTTACAGGTTCACCTTGTTCCTGTACACATACCCCTCATTTGTGTAATTTATACCCTCAAGTGGAAATCAAGTATGCCTGAGGCTAAAACCAGCCTAAGTCCACAGATGATTCTGTACATCACCACTGGAAAAGTTTCCTTGCAACATTCTCTGGTTTTATGTACCTTTTAGAAATACTCTAAAAATATCTTTGAGTAGTCAGAAAAGACTGACAGGAGTTTATTAATTTTAGGCTTGTAAGAGGATCTATTCCAAAGAAGAGTTACTTTGGAATTTGCATTATTACAGATATTCAACATGTTTGCAACAACAGTTTTCAGACCCCAGATATGTTCCTTGCAGACATGATTCCACAACCAGAATAACGTAACTCACTGTAATAATAGACATTACGTAAGTGACCAAAAGTGTGGGAAACAGTGCCCCAACTATGGGCTTTTAACCAGGTAATTTAAACCCAGTCAATTTCAAACAAGAACAAAGCCTAACTGTCTGACCAAAACAGGTATTTTTCAAAGCATGAGAAGTATCTGCTCTCAAAGCCACACTTACCTCTCTAGCCACAGCTCTTTTAGGCTCAACCACCCTTCCATCAATTGTGTGAGGTCTTGCAGCCATAGCTGCATCAACTTCAGCCATGGAAGAGAATGTTACAAAACCAAACCCCCTCGATCTTTTGCTTGCAGGATCCCTCATTACCTAAAACCAACAAAAACATTTAAACTACTTATACCTGTCTCATATTAAGCTTTTTGCTAACAGTATTTAGAGTAAGTATGTAAGCTTAATTTACATTTTCCTTGATTTGATTTCAAAATACAATTATAGTAAAGCAGCAGATTGTTGATTTAATGAGTGATACTGCTTGGCATCAAAGAAATTCAAACCACTGTTGTCCTCCAAGATTTAGTTAATTCAGAAATTCTGCTAGATCACTGATGTGCGTTTATGTTCGTTTTTGCAAAAGAAAAAACATGCATGTAATTTCTTTAAATCTTTATGAAGACCACAGACTTTAAATCTGTGCTAGGATGTACTACTCCCAAGACAATTCCGTAGAGAATTTCTGCCAGATCCACCATCTCTGTCGGTATTTCAAAGACACACACAAATGTGGTGCTCATGGATATGGTTTAGGAATGAACTTGTCCATGCCAGGTTAACAGTCAATGACCTAAATATTTTTTTCCAATCTTAGTGACTCTATGAAAACATCACAGAGGAAGGGATTCTTTTCCAGCTTTATTCAGGCTGCTTACTGCTTACCACAACACCAGCTGTTTGCCAAATGTTACCAACTACAGAGATGTAATGGTGCTCTGTGTAAGAACTTCCTAACGCACTTCAGCCACTGATACTGAAGTCCAACTACTGAAATCAGTGGTTAGAGATAACCTGGGAGAATTTTACAGAAAACAGGTTGTGAATACTCCCTAATGCTATCCAATTTGCAAAAGAAAAATGTATGTATACCGCTACAATAGACTCAACTGTGTATAAGCCAACCACTAAAATCTAATATTCCACCTTTCCTAAGCTATCCAGAAAACATGCTCCCCATTTAGAATTCTTACCCATTCCATGCCATTGCTATATATTAGTATGCTAAACTTACCACACAGTCTGTAAGTTTTCCCCATTGCTCATAGTAACTCCTCAAACTTTCTTCTGTGGTTTCAAAGCTTAAGCCGCCAATAAACAGTTTGCGGAACTGCTCCTTTTCCCTCTGCCACAGAAAAAAAAAAAAAAAGATTACATTAATTTCATTTAAAACACCTCTTCTGCATAAGCAAATCAGACACCAACCAAGATTTTCCTAAGTGCCAAAGATATTCAGTAGGATTTATTTTTAAAATGAGATCTGGCTCTTCTAAAGGTTCTACCCATATTAAAGAAATTAAGCTATTTATGCAATTCTGCAGGTCCACTTTTACAATACAAATTTCTTTAGTCCTTACTCCTGTCTCTCCCTCTCTAGAGACCAAGAACAAGGGACCATACTTAAAAGACTTCCAGAATATTCCTCTCAAAGACCCATATGAGATGCTTTTTAAAGGAAATGAAAATGAGAACTTTGGGGTTTGTTTTTATTACAGAAAATATGAATTAATTTATACTGTCTGATGCCAGGTAACATTAATTTCTAAAAGTCATTCTAGATTAAACTGTTTTACATGAATACTACCATACTATTCATCCAAGGCATTATAAGTAAAAATAAATTAAATACATTTAAGTATGTTCTGTGACAAGTTAACAATTCGCATTTTCTCCGTAATTACTAAAACAAATAAAAGTCAAGCATCTGTAAAATTAATCTAGGATCCCACACCACTGGAATTAGCAACAAACCTATATACCCTCAACAGGTGCAGCATTAAAATAATTCCCTTTAAAGCAGAAATGTGAATAATACATATTCACATTCACTAATATCATGCGTCCAGTAAGACTTTCAGAAATTTCCTTGCAGAGAGATCATCACTGCACTTGATCAGCAGAGATCTCTTATGCAATGACAAGCACATTATAAAAAAAAACCTAACAAACCCAACAAAAACCAGGACCAGTAATAAAGTAATGCATTTACTTTTTTGTGTTCAGTGGTAAACTAAAGCAGAAAGACCACCTTCCAACTTGTATCAGTTCAAAACAATCTTATAGTAGTTTTTTTTATACAATCCAGGCCTTTTAATTGCTGGTTTCTACATACAATAGTATCACTAGCTCACGTGTGAAATTTTCATACCAAACAATTTTAACAATTCACCAAAAAGCAGTCTCCTTCCATAGATTTATTATTTTGGAATCTTGTTTTGAAGAGAACCATTCTGGCTAGGGACAAGAGAACTCAAACCAAATCACTTCGTCTTTATACTGTAAAACTTTAAACACTAAAATCAAGAAAATCTGCTTGGGTGTTTGGTTGTGTGTGTGTTTAGTGTGGTGGTTGTTTTTTGTATAACTCAAACATTGCAGCAGGTGCAATTGACAAGCACAACATGATTAACTGTGCAATGGGCATTATGATTAAGTTTTAAAAGGAAATCAGAGAAAACTATGAGACTAAGAAAACAACAAAAGACTTCAGTGCACATATGCTTTTAGAACTATTAAGCCGATTTGCATGTAGACCTACAAGTTTTCTGAGGATGTCCAAGGCAAGCCTGGATCAAGATGCATATAACAAAAGACAATTACTGTAGGCAGTAACAAACCACGGTTTTTTTGAAATACACTTCCTTATTACCAGCTTGACATCCTGCACTCTGACAAGGAAGCCAACTTTCTCTCCTCCAAATACATACTCTATTTGAGACTGATTAGCCCAAATTTCACTTGAAAAGACTTGGAATCTGCTGCTGGATCTGCTTTTTTCTTCTAAGAATACAAATAAAGCTATTGCTGTCTCTTCCTTGCACAGACAAACAAAATGAGACAAGTTTAAAAGCAGCAGACACATCTTTTAAGTAATTTCCCCCCACCTTATCGCATAAAAGGAAGGAATGAAAGAACGCTGCATTGCAAACCAGTATTTAAAATACCATATATTCATCATATGTCATAATGCTATTTATTGAGTAGAATGGCAGACAAAAATATTTAAACAACAATACTAAAAAAAATTTCCTTCAGTTCTGCTGCTTCAGAATTAGGGACCACTTGCTTACAGTTTCATAGGTCTACAAAAGACACATTTTCTTGTATAATGAATTGCTATGCATTTAAAAATTAACATAATAATAATATGAGAATCAAGAAAATTTAATAAGCAGGTAGGATTTTTCCCTGAAACATTTACCCCTGAAAACAGCTATAAACCTGTAAATGGAATGCAAGGGAAGAATGGACTCTATCAGCTGTAACAATGAAAATATACAACACATAACTAACAGACACTAAACAGAATACTAATACATTTTACAGATGTATTCAGGGTCATGCTCTACCCAGAACAACATCTAGGCATCACGCATGTCAGAACACAACAGTAACAAAATTCATTCCCAGTTCTTTAATGAAACCCACTATGCGAAAACAGCACACACATGCTGCTCCACTAACAGGCAGACAATCTCTAGATGCAGAGAAGCTACTTGTCTTAAATGAGCCAGTTTCAAGGAGCTCTAGTTAGGCTAACACTAACCTCCCACCAGACTGCAGAGCTCTGCCCATCTTAAGTTTGTGCTGGAGGTGTAAAATGTACAGTAACTATCATCATGCCAGTACCTATTACAATCCTGAGGAAAATACTCTTTTGGTAAAGACAGAGATGCCTAATACCTACGAAGGGCCACAATACAAAAGCTGGAGGTAACACCTCTTTCAAGATTTCCACAGTACTCCCCGTAGAAGGAACCAAGCGCCAGAAGTAATTTTTACAACCTCTGTAGGATGTTCATCCGTGTGTATGTTAAGCTTTCCTTCACAGGCTTAAACCAACTTAAAAGGACTGGAAAACGCATAGCATTTACTGAAAAATTAATCATCAGTGCAAGGAAAGGTGTTTTATGTAGAGTAACGTGTGCACATACAATCCACGCTGACTGCGGAACTAATAATTCGGGCAACAAAAATGTTTACCGGAGACAAGCGAAGGGACCCCTGAACCCTAGGACTCTGCAACCCCTCAGCAGCTGCCCGCCCGCCGCCTGTGGCGGCCGGGACACAGCGGCCGTGCCGGCTCCGCCATGTGGCGGCACCAGGAACACCGCGGCCCCGAGCCGGGCGGGGAAAATGGCGCCCGGGAGCAGCCGCCGCCTCCAGGGAGAGCGCTGCGACTTGCTTCGAGCGTGCACCTACACACACGGTACTACGTCCTCTCCGACGCTCCTCCTCGCCCCCGTAGATACCAAACGCTACAGCTGGCCCCCGCTCTGCCGGAGGGAACCCCGCCGCCCCTCGCAGCCACGAGTCTCGGCCAGGCCGCCATTTTACCCCTCCCCCTCGCCACCGCCATTACCCGCAGCGCCGCTTCGGCCGCTCCGCGCCTCGCGGGGCCAAGACGGCCCCTGACCCGCGGAGTCCCGACTCCCCCTCCTCAGACGACACCTCAGCAGCAGCGCAGCTAATAGCCATGGCCACAGGCTCAAGAACACATGTCCGCCATGCGGGGTTACCGCAGCTTCCGCCGCCTTGCCCGGCTGCGCGCCAGCCCCAGTCGCCGCTTCCAGAACCTTCCTCTGCGCAAAGACATCAAGCATCCGCCCCGTATTGCGACCCAGCGGCAGCGCCCGGACTTGGCGCGGGCGGCTCAAGCTTGCTTGTAATTCCCAACCCCGAAAAAATTCACTCCGTCTGTACAAGCAAACGCGTCTCCCTCCTTAAAAGCAAACTATAAATCCTCCCATTCCACGTACCATGTTCTTCATGGTTTACGTATTCCTGCTCGAGAGTACCGTAAAACCGGTCGGTAATGGCTGCCTGAGCTGTTACGTAATTTGAAATTCAGCTCCGTGTTAGCGCCCTCCTACTCCAGCCCGGGCTCGCTTCCGAGGTTTAATTATTTTAAAGAAAACAAATTTTAAAAAATTTAAAAAATAAAAAAAGCCAGGATCTGGAGCTTAAATATCTCCAAAGGGGCTGCAGTTTTGAATAACGCCCCTACGTGTTTTTATTGTGTAATGAAAACTCATCGACTCCGTTAGTAATGGCCGTCTCCGAAATGAGCCGAAGGAGCTATCGTCGTCGAGCTTATCCGCTTCGACAGCCGCCGGAAAAAGCCGAACCAGGAATGGAAGCCCATTCGGCTCGCTTCGGTAATTTCCGGAATCTGCCGCAGCATGCGAAAATGGCGCTCGGCGCCACCTCGGCAATTTCCGGAGAGAAAGACGCAGCAAGTCATTGACTACTTCAGCGAGCTCGGCAGTTTCCGACAACCGACAGGCTCGCGAGACGTGCCAGAGCGCAGCCGAAGCGGCCTCAAACGTTGCTGGCACCGTGTCACTTTTTTTGGTTTGTTTTCCCGGAAATTGACAAAAACCCCGAAGGCTCAAACCTGGGGGTTAATAGTAGTCGGGGGCGGCTACGCATCGCCCCCCGAACCCTCGCCCTGGCCCCCTTCCCCCTCCGCCCGGACAGGAGGAAGTGAGAACTCGACAGATTTTGGCACTAGCGCGGCACATCGTGGGGCACCGGCTGAGGGAGGCGAACTTCGCCGCAGCCCTCTCCGCTCTAGCCCGCATCGTCGGCATCGGGGGTGCCGCCCGCTCCACCGCTCTTGTTCTCCTCCCCTCCTTCACCCCCCTCCCTCTCTCCCTTTTTCTCTCTCCGGCGGCCCTGCACGCACCGCGACAAAGGGTGAGTGCTGCCGCTCCGCGCGCCACAGAAATGGCGCTGGAACGGCTCCTTTCTTCCCGCCCCCTCTGCTCCCCCTCCCTTTCAGCTTCACCGCGGATCCACCCGTGGATCTCCTGCCCGCAGCGAAGCCTCCCCAGCCGACACTCCCGACCCCTTTTCCTGCTTATGAATGAGTTCTAAGGCCCAGAGCCCCGTTGCTTTCCTAGTCTATTTCCCCCCCTCCGCCCCTCGCTCACGCCCGGGCCTCCCAGCCGCAACGCGGGAAATGGCTGCGCTCCAAGGGGGGGGGGGGGGGGCATCCAACCGAGCTTCAAACCCACCCCAGCGCTGCTGGCCCGGCCGCATCGATCGAGGGCCTCGCTCCGCAGCGGCGGGAAGCATCGGCCCGGCGGGCAGCATCGGCCCGGCGCACATTCGCAGCGGCGGCCATGATGGCGGCCGCGGCTCTCGGGGTCCGCCAAGCCCGTCCGCTCCCCCAGACTTACCCAGTCGCTTTCCCTGTCGCCGCGAGGCATCTTCCTTCTTTTGGACGCCTGGCGCGGTCCTGCGCTCGCCCCGCGTTGGAGAGACGTCTTGGCCCCCCTCCTGTGCCGGCGGCGACGACGGTCGGAGGTTGTAGCGGCTCGCGCGTAGGCGGCGGCGGCGTCGTGCGCTCTGCCCCGTCACAGCCGCCGGCGCGCAGTGCTCGCCCAGCCCAGCCCCGCCAGCCACCGCCGCGCCGCTCCCCGCCCTCCGCCTCCCGCCCTCTCTCTCTCTCCCTCTCTCTCTCCCTCCCTCTCTCCCTGCCCCCACCCCCCGCCTCAGCCCCCCGCGGATGTCGCTGTTGCTGCCGCCGCTGCTCCTCAGTGCGCGCAGGGCGGGAGCCAGGAGGAGACAGGAGACCCAAGCGGCTGGGCACCATTGAAGTCTGTATCCTTCTCTCTCTCCCTCTTTTCTCTCGCTGCAGCCGCCTCCTTTCACGCCACTCACCCTCGAGTCCCCTTCCCTGACTCCCCTTTCCTCTGCGGCTCGCTGCGGGCCACCGAGGGAAGATGCGGAGCGCAGCCCGCCCGCCTCCCCCCACCGCTGCTTCTTCCCCACCCCCTCTTCCTTGGCAGTGGGGGGTGACGGGCGGAGCGGGGCTGTCGGGGGATCGGGGCTGTCGGGGGATCGGGGCCTCGGCATCCGCACGGGAAGGAGGAGGACCCCCGGACCAGCGGGCGCTGTCGCCCCGGGGAAGGAGAGCAGCGCCGGGGGCGGGGGCAGCGGCACCCGCGCGGCAGACAAAGCCGGCCCGCCGGCGGTCCCTGCGTGGGCCCAGCCCGGGGGAAACGTGAAGGGGCGGAGGAAAGACGCCGTGGAAGGGGCCCTGTCAGCTACGGCGGGAGCGGCCCGGGGCCTGCGTCCCCGTTACCTCGCCCGGGGCGGCCCCGCCAGCCTCACATGCGCCCGCCGCAGGCCCGAGGCGCGGCCGCCCCCAGCAGGCCTCGGCAGGGCTGCCTCTGTGTTCTGGTGGGGGGGCGGGGGGGGTGCCACTGGGTTTTTGGTTTGTTTGGTTTGGTTTTTTTCCCCATTTCTGCTACCTCTCAAGTGGGGGGATACAAGGCAAGACCTTCGGCACTGGCGCCCTGGCCCCGGCCCTTCTCCCACCTCGCCTACCCCAGCCCGTGGGACTGCCAAAATGCACCTCCCGTGTCAGGGGAGGATTGGGCGGGATTGCTGAGTCCGGGAGGCTTTCTGGCCTTAAAGGACTTTTCTGCCGTACCTAGGCATATGGGGAATTCTAGCAGTTCTATAGCCCGCTGCTGGGCGGGGACAATACATGCCTATGGAGCTGGTCGGTATGAGAAATGGCATGGAAAAGGGGATGGATTGTGTTCAACGTAATTTGCATAGGTTAAATATGTATTATGTACATCTTAGCTGAGTTAATATTGTTCTAGGACCTTAACTCTTGCAAACTTGAGAATCAGAAGGCAACGTTATAGTTGCATTAAGATAAATATTTGTTGTTTATAAGAATTTGCTATCATGTAAGAATAATGGGTGATTCGTTATACCACATGTATGTATCTGTTCCCTGTCAGATTTGCAGTTAATATACCTTAGGTATATCTTCGACTGCTAGAATCTGAACTCTTGTTCTATTTGGTTTAAGGAAATACGCATCCCTGATGGTCCTCCCCCTTTTCCCTAGAAATATGTCTATGCTTTTGAAGGCCTTGGGAAAAATCTTTTTTCAACCCTATATACCACCTTGTCAGTATCATTTATCCTGGCTAGGCTAATGGTGCATTACTGGGTTATGCCAGACAAAGTAGTAACCTACTTTTTGTTCTGGATTTAATCCGTGTAAGAAATGTTGTATGCAATGAATACATGGGGGTTGGAGCAAGGACCATGCTTGTCTTGGGATGCCTTTCTTTGAGTAATGCAAACTTCCTTTTAATTGTCATGCATTTTTCTAGTAAAAGCTCTGCAAGTCTGCAATAAAAATGGCCTCCAATAAAACTACATTGGTAAGTTCATGCACACCTAAAGTATATAAGGATTTAATCAACATATTTTTCTTCAAACTTATAACTTGGCATCTCCATTTAAAAGATACATCCACATCTCCCCTCCCCAGCATTATTCTGACCAAAATTTCAGATCCAGAAAGTAAGGCTACTAGAATGGACATTGTCTTTGGTTTTAATAAATCTGCCATTTCTAAAGAGAAACTTGTTGGGAAAAATGTGTGAAAGGATTCTGCACTATTTCATCTATCCTACAATAGAAAACACTAAGGATTTTTTTTAGCCTCCTTTCAGCATACCATGTAATTCATCATACATGTAAAAAAATTAAGTCCAGATCATGTGCTCATTTAATTTCTCCCAGTGTATTTGGAGAAAACTATTTGCCTGACGAAAGGCAGTCTTTACAGATGAAAAGTAACATTATTGAAAAATGATGTGGCATATTTTAGATGCCTTTTGAAATGATTTTTAACAAATAACAGTTTCTTTGAATTTCATAGGAGCAGAGATTATCAGATGTCAACCCCTCCTGGACCATTTTAATGATGCATTCATGGATCTCAAGTCCTCTAAAGCTTTGCTTGACATTAAAATATGGACTCCTAAGGGCAGTTGGTTGCTGGTTACAATTCAACTAATAATGATACATAGTTTTATGACAGACCTGTAGAAGTATGATGTGAGATACATCTGAGGTTGAGATGGGGAAGTAAGCAAAAAATGTGCACAATTCAAAACTTCAATAGCAGAGCAACTAGTTTATAATACACTCAAAAGGCCTGTTCCTAAATTAACAAAATTTATTAATGACCTCAAAATATATTCGAAGCTTGTATTAACTCCTGGCTTAGAAGTGCAATGGAGTGCTTCCTCTGTGTTGTACTGTTTTAAATTTTTTCTCCAAGGTGAATGTCTAAACTTTCTGTTAGTAATTGATTGTCCACTTACCCTAATTTGAAGGAGAGAAGGAGTTAGCCAGTCTGGGGAGGGGTGCTTTGGAGAGAGGAAAAAAATCTTAAAATGCAGTATTTTTAATCTTTTGATGTTGAGAATTTTGCTGCACAGGTCAGGAAAATCAGTTATGGTTCCCATGGGAACCATAACTAATTCTGCTTCGTTATATATTTGCATGCAAAACCTCAGTGTGTTAAGGGATAGGATAGCTCTAGAGCTGTAATTCCAATTTTCTTATATCTTGTATGTTAAAATTCTACACAGTGTCACATCAGTGTTTAACCTTGCCCCTCAAAGAAAGATTGATTATCCATACATCTGCATCTGTCATATGCAGTGTCATGTGACTTCTGAATGCAGAAAGAGAAACGAGCTATGCATGAGCCTTCAATGGTCAAATGCCCAAGTTACAGCTTACAACATGCAACCCTAGAGAAAAGAGCTTTAGGGGTCAAGTGGACATTTAGTATGCTTTAACTTCAGTCAGGTGTCACAATTTACTTGTGGGCTGAGATTTGCATGGGCTTGTATAATCCCAGAATGTACAGGTTTTTAACATGTTCAGTATTTCTGCAGGCTCTGCAATCAAGTGTTATTTTAATAGGCTCAAGAGTTTGAAGAGCAGTGCTGATGCACAAGACCTAATAAGTCTCTAATATTTAAAACAGAAGCAGCATACTATTTATTTTGCTATTTATTACTGCACTTCAAGAATAAAATACAGACCCCATGACATTCATTTTCCTCTGTGGAAGATACTTAAGATACTTAAGTCTTAGAAAGTAAAAAAACAAATTGTTGCTTTGATACAGAAATCCAAAACATTGATCTTTAAGTGACAAGAATTAGTGAAGCCGAAAAGAGTACCAGAAAACAGTCTTCCATTGAATCAAAGAATTTTAGCCCAACGGAGAATACAGATGGAGATGTTCCCCACTTGTAGCCTGCTTGCCTCATCACCAGTAATTATAATGTTATTACTATGGTATAGTGAGTCTGTCTTTTTCTGTGTTGTCGTTTTTCCCTCTGCTACTTTTATTGTTTGTTTATTTTTTGTCATATCTACCCCTTTCTATTTCACACTTCCATTTTTTTGAAAGAAGCTGCCCTCATAGAAGCCTTGGACATCTTCATGTTGTATTTCCCTTTAATATCAGTCTTGCATTCTTTTTCCTGTGGAGGCCAAAAAAGCCAATATGCTTAAGTTACCACTTTTCAGACATGAATGCTGTGGTCAAAATACACCTGGGATATACAGACAGGCACTAATAATCTAATTGGAAATACATGCTCTGTTCTCTCTTCTATGCTCTCAAATTAAAAGGATTGCCATGTGAGATATATAAAGAAACTTTCTGTTTAAATGAGAAACTAGAAACTTTCCTCTTTGTTGTTTGAATCTTCAATTTATGGGTTACTAACCATAAAGATTAAAGTATTTTGGGGAGGGAGGGAAAAATTAATTATGAAAAATAAGGGGTACAAAGACAGGGCTTTGGCAAGAGAATCATCTTCCAGTCTTCACTAAAAGAAGACATTTTTGTTCTAACATACTTTTTTTTTTCACCTTTCACTACATCAAGACAAAATTCTACTCTAAAATTTTGAAAATTTCAAAATTGCAGTATTGTCAAACTAACTCACAATAGAGAGGACTAGAGAATGGGTATCAAGCAAATAGAGATGCTTTGTGATATTTGCTTGTCTGTGTTCCTGTTGTAGGGGAAGTGCTTTAGTGAGGAATTAGTTCTGTCCATTTTGAATTAGGGTGCTGAATAACTCTATGTTTTAGGAGCATAATGCTTAGTTTATGGCTGCCAGTTGACAATTTCATTATGAGGTGCAGTCCAAAATAGCAAACAAACTGCCTTTGGTCTGCTAGTCCTCCAGAAATGTGATACAACATGATAGGCTTGTTCCAACTTTTTTAAGATTGCAAACAAGGAAATTCTGAAATGTGTCCTTCTACTGCTATTTAATTGTGCCTTATTAAACTGGGAATGCCTTGAGGATGATGTGGATGTAATATTTATTTAAAGAACTTAAGAATATTTCCTGAACTATCAAATGTAAACTTTAAAACACTTTAAAAGTTTTGTAAGTTAGCAAAATTCCATGTATGTGTTAAGTGCTGTACTTAAGTGTAGCAGTCTTAAAAGTATGCACCTTTGTGACATCTCTTTGTAAGTTACATGGGTGCATGGCTAAGAATGAGAAGGGACTGCAGTAATGGAATGCTCCTAGCATGTGTCCTGTTCAAAAGCTGCGGGCTATTGTTGAGTATTTTGCTTATTGTAGCAATAGATCATGAACTTTGCTGCCATCAGTTTCTCCTTGTTTTTTTGGTTTTTTTTTTTGGAAAAGGTGGAAACCACCTTTTTTCAGCACCATCTCTTTTCTATTTTATGCATTTTCACAGTTCCCTTATTACTTCTCTTTACTTCTGCCTTGCCCTCTGCCTTTTCACAGGCATAGAGTTAACTTTTAGATGTTTCCTGATGTTTTGAGCATGTAGCACTGAGAATTAAATTTTTAACGGGAGTATAGTTACTGAGTATGTGGACAAAAAAATTTCACATTTTTAAAAACTGGTGTTGGGTATCTCATTAAGCATCTGAAAAAAACCCAAAAGATTAACATGTCTTGCTCAGGTTACCTGACCACATGCACTAACATGAAAGGAGTCTGAGCTTCTGGCTTTAGTGTTCATAAGCCAGTGAAGTAATCGTGTAAGGAAAAAAAAAGAATAATGTCATTCTGAATTTCTTTTGTAGCACAAAATGGGAAAGAAGCAGAATGGCAAAGGTAAAAAAGTTGAAGAGGCAGAGCCTGAAGAGTTTGTTGTGGAGAAAGTCCTGGACAGACGTGTTGTAAATGGAAAGGTGGAATACTACTTGAAGTGGAAAGGATTTACAGAGTAAGGCATTGCTTTTTTTTTTTTTTTTTTCTTTTTCTGATAGAATGATAAACACCATTGATTTGAAACAACTGTGCAAAGAGGAGATTGGATGATGGGCATCCACTTTAAAGAACCTTGAGGGAAGGACATCCATAAATGCATAGTCAAGTGGGACAGTCGAGTGTGAAAATAAAATCAAAGATAATGTAGTTCATGGTTTGTGCTGTATAAAATATTTGAGGACTTTTACCAAGTTCTTAGTGATTGTTCTTTTACCACTCTGATAGAGCTTGTGGTCCATAGTTATCAAGGTAAGATAGACTGACAGTTATCATCTATGTAGCAGGATGAATGGTACTCCTGAGTAACAAATCATGCAGGAATGCAAAACTGCAGGCAGCTCTGAAGCAGATAGTTTGTTTATTACTAATTTTTCTGAACTTTTCTCAAATTAATTGAATTTGCCTGTGGAATGGTTGCCTTCATTAGGCACACTTGAAAGGAATTTATGGGTGTCTTTCCCAGGACTTACAGTACATGAAAACTTTACAGTAGGCTGAAGAAGCTGATTGTTTAAGAAGGAATGTAGTTGTGCCTCCTTCCAGTGACACTCTGTGGCAGCTTGCTTTACCAGCTGAAAGAAGATCATGCACCTTGAATTTGTGCATAAATGGTTATGTCTGCAGTGATATTACTGTTAAATACCTCCCAAAGTGAGTGCATTGCAACATTGTGCACTCTGCCACCTGAAAAGTGTGTAGCGATGTGTGCAATAAACACAAAGTACAATGTGTTTAGTATTTGAGGGTCTGATTTGAACTTGTAATAATATTGTGACTTGTAATAATATTATAACTTGTAATGTTATTGTAATGGAAAATAATTTTTAGGTATCCTTCTGGTATGATAGTGCTGTGCCAGTATTTGCCCATGAGATGCATAGTGGTTGTGGGGAACATTCATGGACTTCTTAAAATTTTAGTTAGCAAGATGCATACTCACTGAAACATATGCAGTGCCCAGCCCTGCCCACCTTTGTTCCCTCCTGCAGTCAGCTAGCTGAAGGAAGCAGATAGTTCTAGGTATAGTTGTGTTCAGTGCTTGCAGACAACTTTAGAGTGTTTCTCATACCTGAAAGCTTTATATATTTATATATACTTAGGCTGTTTGTAATGACTGCTGTGTCCAGTCTGTTCTGTGTAAGTATTAGTGCTCATACCATATTGTTTGTTTTCACAGACAGTCTTTAGAGGAACCAGGGAAGTGAGTCAGTTTAAATAGACAGCTAAGTTTTGGTAGGGTGCAGATTGCTTGTTTCAACTCTTATACCCCACTGAGAACACAGGTGTTAATAGAGCTGCTTTTTGTGTTACCTTCAGATTAAGAACAATTGGTTTTCAATACTAGTGAAGTATCCCTTCAATCATCAAATGCAGTACATGAAGGCTACTAAAGGTGGCAAGATAAATGTCCTTAGGGTTTAACAAACCTACCTCATATAGTGAGATAAAAATTGAGTTGCTTATTTTAAGGGGGCTAGTTTTGCCTTTTTCTTCTTCACCTAGTTTTACATAAATGTGTGTGTGTTTCAGTGCTGACAACACATGGGAGCCTGAAGAGAACTTAGATTGTCCAGAGCTAATTGAAGCTTTTTTGAACTCTCAGAAAGCTGGTAAAGAAAAAACAGATGGTGCCAAAAGAAAATCTTTGTCAGATAGTGAATCTGATGATAGTAAATCAAAGAAGAAGCGTGATTCTGTAAGTATGTGTTCACGTGTTAAGCTTTTATTTCCTTACATCTCTCCCCTACCTCTCCATCCCCCCAAAATAATATTGTGACTTTAAGGGAACTGCACACTGATTTAAAACTGCAAAATTTCATAGCATCTGGATCTTCAGTTTGAAAAGGATATACATTGATTGTCATTAATAAGACTGTCCAAATGGTTAGTAAAGGATGATTGACTGACATGATGATTAAGAGTTCTTACATTGTCCCTTAACACTGAATAATTGAAAGTGAGACTGGTTAAGAGTTACTAATTTATGGTATTAAATGATAGGTTTATATTAGAGCAAAAGGTCCATGAATGGAACAAAAATGAAGTTCTGGTTTGCTGCTGTATTTAGTATAAGATTTTGAATAGGTGAGTGGCAAGGTGACAAAATGTGAAAACCAATCAGTTACTTAGACTTGGACCAGGCATGATGGTGGAGAAGGAGTAGAAAGGGTGAGTGAGAAAAGCTTACCTTTCCTGAGAGGTCTGAATTTCTCCTTCAGTTTAAATGAGTGAACAACTTGACACATTTAGTGCCGATATATACAGAATAATGCACATGTAGTAATGTGTTCAATAGTTCATGGTTTTTTCCGTAAACTTTCGGACTAGCAGTTTGAAATGCTGACACTGCCAGTCATTTTCATGTACTGAAGACAGCAGGTAGTTGGACATGTGGTTACTGTCAAAAAGGTTGGAAGGCACCAGCAAGAATAGTTCATGAATAATACAAAGAATATTTTGCTTTCTGTATACAGTCAGTTGTTTGGCTTCATCTGGTGCAGTAGTGGCCACTGTCTCTAAAAGGATATTGTGAACCTGTAAAGGAGCTAATACGGGAAATAGTTGTGATTTTTTTTTTTTTTTTGTCACCAGTGTAATGGGAGTGAGCTAAGAGGAGTTTAGGTGTTCCCCAAGGGTGCAGTTTCATTGTTGGTTTAGGCAACCCAAGCCTGTTGTTTTGCTGAAAAGGATGTGGTCTTTCCACTTGTAGGCATGCATTTTTATTTTGCTACTTTTGTTATTTTTACTGACCATGCTTGTCAGCTTATCTACTGAAATGACTTTAGATCATTTGTTTCATCTATTATGTTTTCAGAACATAAAATCCTTTATTATTACCCTATCTCTAAATGACTTGGCCTGAAGATTGGTCATGAAAAATTCCACATCATCTTCAAACAATAATATGTAATTATAGATTTGATGGGGTTTTAAGGTTATATTTTTTGATACACACACACATACACACACATGTATGTACAGAAATTTCTGTATCTAGCACCAAAATAGAATTTTGTGTTAAACTAGATAACCATCTTCTAACTTACTAGGTTGATAAACCAAGAGGGTTCGCAAGGGGTCTTGATCCTGAGCGGATAATTGGGGCTACGGATAGCAGTGGAGAGCTTATGTTCCTCATGAAATGGTAAGTCTTACATCAATAGCTTGTCCATAAAGGGAGGGCAGGCAGCTGCACTTAGGCTAAAGAGACAACTTCATTTCAGGAGTAAGACACAGAAGCTGGTGGTCTCCTTATTAACCTTGTATTGTTAGAAAAACAAGCCTTCTATATGCAGTTAGGACTTAATCCCTCTTCCTTCAAAACCCAAAATATCTTTCATTTCTGTTGGTTGAGTTTTACTTTGAAAGGTAAATTCTGATAAAATAGGGAGAAATTGGCATTTGTATGAAAAAAACTGAATCTTGGTAATGCTCTTGCAGAGGGAATGGCAGGCAGAAATCCAGCTTTACATGTTTCAATAAGCAGAAGCCAGCTGCTGGGTAGCCAGCTGTTTAACCAAGCATAGTGCCAGCTGTTCTGCATGCATCAAAGTGGAATTGAAAGCAAATAGAGGAGAAAACAGAGGTAGAGATGAAGAATAAACAATATGGAGAGGCTTGACATTATGGGCTGATAAGAGAGGAGAGTCATGTTGGGAGTTTGTGTTGTTGGGAGGGTAGGTGGGGACCAGCTTCATTAGTTACAGTGTTGGAAGAAGCATTTCTTGCTTTGTGAACAAATGGGATAAAATGAATGCTTCTTCCCAGTGTTAAGAAAGCAAGACACTGAATTGACATTTGCTGAGAGTCAGATTTCTTAACGTGATAGGATAAGAAGGGTGGCTTTCCACAGCCTTTGAGAAGGGCAGATTTTCAGAATGGAGTCAAATGAGTGATCTCCTGAGACGTTATTTGTCTTGTGCTTAGACTGCTGAAGATTAATGCTGTTGGAGATTGTCTCCCTTTTGCCTTCTCAAATTCTCTATAAATTCTGTGTGAAACTTAAAAACATTGCAAAACAAAGATTGTGAGTGTTGGAATTTCTGTAGTGATAACTGGCAAAATCAAACACAGAGGACTTTTTTTTATTTTTTTTTGTTTAGTTCAGTTACAGTTGATTAGTTTTTCATAATTGGTAACAAACACAAGTAGAAGTTTGTATGCACCAAGCTGACTTTTAAAGGCAGCATACACTTGAAAATGGAATCTGAAGCATGTCAGACTGGCAAGCTTGGTTTGTTACCCCAAGACTGCATCAAGAATAACAGTATGAAATACAGGAAGTTACTTGCATAAACGGTAAATGTAATCTGCATGTAAGTATCAGCTTTTAAGATTGGTCCTATTGATTTTTAAGTCTTACTTTGAAGCTTTGATTAATCTTTAAAAGACAAAATTAACCAAGTTTTGCTTCCTCCTTTACATACTGCAGTATGTAACATTATAACTGATTCCCTTTGAACAGTATTTTTCTTTCAAACAGAAAAAACCATGGGAAGAACAGTGGAGCTATGAAACCTTGTCATTACCATTAGCATGGAAAGTTTTGATAGCTTTAGTGAAAGGTATACTGGAAACTAATTTCTAGCTGATATTATTTTCGGAACTTAGGATTTATCAAGAGCTGCTAAATGTTTTGAAGTACTGATTGTTAATTTTCTTAAATCCTGCTCTCTTCTACATCAGGAAAGACTCTGATGAGGCAGATTTGGTGCTGGCCAAAGAAGCTAATGTGAAGTGTCCTCAGATCGTAATCGCTTTTTATGAAGAACGGCTAACTTGGCATTCATGCCCAGAAGATGAAGCACAATAATTGTTTGCATTGCTTTTTTTATATATAAGAATATTAAAACCTGAAATTTGATTTATTAGCAATGTGAGAAGCATACATTCTAACAAGTTTCAAATTTGATATTTTTTTGAAGTAGTATGTTTTGCATCAACAGCAAGTAAATAAAAGCTTTCTGCAACTTATTTCATTTATCACAAGAGAGCATTTGATACTACTACTTCCTCCATATTAGGTAAAAGGTTTTATAAAACATCGATGAACTTCCATAGTTATTACAGAATCATAATGAATGTCTAAACAAACTCACAGATGTTTTGTAGTCTTCTATACTATTGATGTGCATGTATCTTCTTTACCCAAACCTAGCCCTTTAAACCAGTAGGGTCATTCTTTTTAGTATTTGGGATCGCTTGGTCTTAAGAAGACCAGGTGAAAACTAACTTTGTAGTAATTTGAATGTTATCAGACTGTATATTGTTTACTTTATTGTAAATACTGGTGAACAGTGGTCAATAAAATAGTTTTATATTCTTCCTTTATACTGATAGGCTGTGACTCTTTTGAAGCGGGGTATTTCTCAACTTTTGATATGTTAAACTCAATTTGTAATATATTTAACTGTAAGTTGTTTTCTTGGGGGTAGGCTAATTATTAATATTACCCCACTGCTACTCTTACCACAATACTGGATAAAGTGCCAGGCTTTGATTATTAGTTGGGGGTTTTTTGTGAATAATGCCTGAGACACTTTTTTTTTCATCAGGAAGAGCCTGTAAAATTATTGTGCTTTGGGTACTCCTGTAAGTCACAGATGGCAACCACACGACTTAGGTACAGCAGTAGGTCACAAGGCCAAGTAGCCTCTGCAGGCATACTAGGAAATATTTGACATGTATTGACAGTATTAGCCCGTGCTTTAATTTCAGGTCTTAATAACAGGCTACAGTGTACTTTAGGACTGGTTCAGATGGAATTATTCTTCAGGCCATCACCTGAAGAATACTTACATAGCTCAGCTTTTAAAGTAGAATATTTAAATGAAGATGCTTAACTCATATATTTGGAACAGAAGACTTTCTTTCTGTTTCAGATTGAATTTTAAAATTAGCCCTATAATCAGCTGCTTGGAGAATACCTTCAGAAGGGCGAAAGTAAAGGGTGGGGAACTAAGGAAGAGTAAAGTTGTCATTCATCTTTTCACTTGCTTTTATCTACACACCATCTTTTCTTTGTGTTTTGACTACCATAGTATAGTTTGCTTTAAGATGTGCATATATGTCAATGACCAAGAATAATTCAGAATTATCCTTAATTTACAGTTTTGACTATAAATAAAAAACCATAATGCTGTAGGATACTGTCAATGTTAATAGTCTCACAGAATGGTTTGGGTTGAAAGGGACCTTGAAGATCTTCCAGTTCCAACCTGCCTGCCATAGGGAGGGACACCCTTCACTAGACCAGGTTGCTCAAAGCCCTATCCAATCCAGCCTTGAACACTTCCAGGGATGGATTATCAACAACTCTGGGCAACCTGTTCCAGTGCCTCACCACCCTCAGAGTAAAAATTTCTTCCTGTAATATCTAACTTAACCCTATTCTCCCTTTGAAGCCATTTTTCTTTGTCCTGTCACTACATGCCTTTGTAATTCCTCTCCAGCCTTGTTGTAAGCCTCCTTTAGGTCCTGAAAGGTTCTCTAAGGTCTCACCAGAGCCTTCTCTTCTCCAGGTTTAACAATCCCAACTTTCTCAGTCTGTCTCCACCGGAGAGGTGCTACAGCCCTCTGATCATCTTTGTAGCCCTTCTCAAAGGTGAGACAGTTGGGATTGCCTGGGTATGTTTTTTCAGAAGACTAAAAAAATATGGATATTCCTGGAAACTCTCATATAGTGTGCACAGCCTGAAGAGTGAAGGAAGGAATCCAGTCTGTGGTTGATGTTCTTTTGATACTGTTTCACAAATAATTGCTATAATTATTTGTACTTTAAATAGTTTCAAAAGCCATTTATATTTTGAAACAAAGCCTGTCACCACAGAAGACCTACTTATAGTTAAACAGCAGTGGCTCAACTTGCTATGTGAACTTTTTCCTAAAGATTTTTTATTACTGGTTTTGGGCAAAATTCAGTCTTTATTTGTGGCTCTAGGAAGAATCTGATACCCTTGTTAACATGGGGTGCCTTGCACCAAATAATGATAATTTTAGCACTTAACTAACTAACTAACCTCTCTTGCCTGTTCCATAGACAAATCACCCCAACTTTGTTATGTGTTTAAGCCTTCTACAGAGTTCATGGCTTAATTTTTGGGAGGCCTGTAATAGGAATATTTATACACCTAGTATATAGGATTCTGAAATCCTTGCTTTTTTCATCCAGTAGCTTGGTAAACACATGGGCTAAAGAGGAATTCCAAAGCAGCTTGTGTTCTCCTGCCAGTTTCTTCAGTATGGAGTGATTTGTAAAGAGTCTTAAAACTGTTCCTGTACAAGTTGCATTTTACTGCCTGAAACTTTGCAGTTTCTGTAACTCGTTTCAAGTGTAGATATCAAGTCTGTGTGAAGTTGCTGATTTGAAGCGATACAGGTTAAACAGTTGTTTTTAGTTACTGGTTATTGTTAGTGGTAGACAAAGATTTTTGTTGAGAGATTGGTTCTCCTCAATTTGTAACCCTTAAAATACAGATTTGTAACTAGATACAGCTTTTTACGTTATATTTGGCTCTTCCTTCTGACTCAATAAAAATACACTGTATTCACTATTCAACAACTTTGCAGCTTGTTAGACAGTTCTTTAGATTGCTGATTTTTTTATGTTATGATGGTAAATATGCTGACTAGTATTTGTTTCCTTTTTTTTCCTCCTCACTTTGTGTCAAACTGAGTTTTTCTAGTAATGAAATGCAACACTTTAAAGTTACAAGTTATGTAAAGTTATGCTGAATGTGCTGCATACATAGGCAAAAAGTTAACAAATGTTATTAATTTAAAATTACCTGATTAAATAAATGAGATATCTTCTGTAGTTAGTTGAGTTGTGTGGAGGTTTCTCGTCATTGTCTCCTTCCGAATACAAAACCAAATGGGTTTCAGGCTGTCATTGTGTGATTGCTCTGTGTTAATGCTGCTGTCCTGAAAAAACCCCACACAAACCACAAAAATCCCAGTTGTGCTTGCTCCAATGCTGCTCACTGTGGCTGAAGAAAATACTCAGGTTAAGAGTAGCTGGGTAGTGCTAGGTTATGTGAAATTGAGATCATGATCAGTTATGACATCATATTCTTATAGCCTGGTTCCTACTTCTTTGCTAGGAAAAAAGAAAACTCGTACTTTGTTAATTTTATTGTATTAATTGCAAATTAATCAGAGTAATTGCTGTTAAATTGAATAAAACAAATACAGTACCTGCAAAATCTATTAGCATTGCAAGTGATTTTTATCAGTTCAGCACAAATGGATTCTGCACGCATTGTGGTAATCCTTTTGGATTTATGGTGCAGGTCTCCTTAAAACTGTTTGACAGTTTCTTAGCCACAGATTATAATACATTTAGGACTTAACATATGTTGTAATAACTTGAAATGTACCTAGAACTACATTTTTCCTTTAACTACAGATTATCTTACTTGCTTACCTAAATTGTGCTCTTGCAGCTGAAAAGATTGTACTGCTTTCCTATTCTAAGACCTTTCTCCAACATTCTCTGCATTCTCCTTGCCATTTGTGTCCTTCTCTTTCTGTAAATATGTCTTCTCAAAATGCCACCTTTTACTCTTGAATTTAGCTGCTTTTGTTAAGACATGTCTACTCTGCTGACAGAGGCTTCTAAGGTTGGGCTAGTAGCCAAGCCAGATGCCCCCAGATTTGTTTCTGAAGTGCCTCTCCTGAAATGAAAAGTTGCTACCCAGACCTGCTGCACTATAGAAGCTGAAGTGCAATACCATGGAAATAGAGCTGTTGTGGTTCCTGGAATAAAATGTCACAGGACCAAACAGAACCATGTTTTTCCCCTCTAGGTTTATAAAGCTATGTCTGTACCACGCTCAAGGAGTTGTGCTTTGTTTTGCAGAGAATGTCCAGACTAGCTCTTGCAGTACACACCTGACTGATGTGTACTTTCACAGGCAGTTTCCACCTGACAGTGTTTTCCTGTTCTCCTAGCCTTTAGTTGTGACAACACTTGAGGACATGCAACAGTGGAGCTAAAATTGTTTGGTAGTACCTTCATCTCAGCAGGACCAGGAAAGAGTTGCAGAGGCTTTGTGCTTCATTCCTGCTGCCTCTTGTTGGCACAATCCCAGCCATCAGTTTAGGTAATACCACATCCTTTTGAAGTTTAAATGGAAAACTTCCATGCCTCAAAATGCCTGTCAAGACTCCTGTGAAAGCAGTCTGGGCTTTGCTTTCAAATAAATGATAGATGGTTTAAGCTAGAAAAACTAGAAAGTTACACCAAGCAAAATTGAAACACTTGTCCCAGAAAAAGAGCCTGCAATTGTTCCAGTCTGATGCAAGTAGAAATGGTGCTTTTCTTCCTTGTAGAGTGCTGTAGCATTTTTTAACTTGGTGACAGAACTGGATATGATTCCCAGGGCTCCAGATGGCACCTGCCAGATGGAAGCTCATACTGTCTTAGGATGCTGGCATTGATGGCATGGTGTTTGAGAATGCAATAACATTTTGTGATGGATTTTCTTACTAGATAAAGTAAGTGGTCAAGTACTCGCATGCATTGCAGTGTCTGCCAAAATATTTTAATCTGGTGAAAAGGTCACCATTCTGGGGATGGGAGGGCAGAGTTTGGTTTCCTTTTTTTTTCCTTGATTGACTGTACAAATCCCTCAGATTTCCTTAGACCAGAGGAGGCATCATTGGCTTCTATAAACAAATTCTCCTTCCCAGAAATGTTATCCAGGTGCATTGCTCTGCACAGATTTAAAATCTGAAATGTGTATGTAGTTTTGCTCCCAAGTCTTTGTTGAAAAGCATTGGGCCTTGTTGCCTGAGCTTCTATAAGCAGGATCAACAAACAGGAAGTTCTGTCTTTATAAAGAAAAAGCATGTTAAAGAAACTTAGAATCAAAGATCATTTAGGTTGGAAAATACCTTTAAGGTCCTTGAGTCCAAACATTAACACTGCCAAGTCCATTGCTAAACTATGTCCTTAAGTGTCACATATACACATCTTTTATATACCTCTACTAGGGATGGTGAATCTACTACTTCCCATGGGCAGCCTTTTCCAATGACTGACAAGCCTTTCAGCAAATAACATTTCCTAATATTCAATCTAAATCTCCTCTGATGCAACTTGAGGCCATTTCCTCTCATCCTGTAGCTTGTTTGGAAAAAGAAACTCACTTCAACCTAGCTATGACCTCCTTTCAGGCAGCTGTAAAGAGTGACAAGAGCCCTCTGAGCCTCCTCTTCTCCAGGCTAAGCAACCCCAGCTCCCTCAGACACTCCACATAGGACTCACTCTGCAGACCCTTCCCGGGCTCTGTTGCTCGTCTCTGGACTCACTCAAGCACCTCAATGTCTTTTCTTGCCATGAGGGGCCAAAGCTGAACACAAGATTCAAGGTGTGGCCTCACCAATGCCCAATACAGAGTGACAATCACTGCCCTGCTCCCACTGGCCACGGTATCCTTAATCCAAGCCAGGATGCCATTGGTCTTCTTGACCACCTGGGCCCACGCTGGGCCCACACTGGGCCAGTATTCACCTGTGGACCAGCACACCCAAGACCTTTTCCACTGAGCCACTTTTCAGCCACTCTGCCCCAGCCTGTAGCTCTGCATGGGATTGTTGTGACTCAAATGCAGGACCAAACATTTTGCCTTGTTGATCCTCAGACCATGCCCCTGGCCCATCGATCCAGCCTGTCCAGATTCCCCTGCAGAGCCTTTCTACCCTCCTGCAGATCAACACTGCTGCTCACCTTAGCGTTGTCCATGAACTGACTGAGGGTGCACTAAGCCCTCTGGAACCTCTTGTGATTGACCAACAGCAGGATGTAGCACTATTCATCACCACTCTCTGGGATCAGCCATCCAGTTTTTCACCCAGTGAACAGTACACCTGTTCAAGCCATGAGCAGCTGGTTTCTCCAGGGGAATGCTGTGAAAAAAGGTGTCAAAGACTTTGCTGAAGTGCAGATAAAAAATCCACAGCCTTACTTTCTTCACTAATGGGTCACAAAGTCACAGGAGATCAGGTTGGCCAACCCATGCTGGCTGAGCCAAATCCCCTGGTCATCCTGCACTTGCTGGCACTCAAGCTGCTCACTAACCTTCCCCAGCACCAAGGGTTAGACTGGCACTCCTGTAGTTCCCCAAATCCTTCCAGCCCCTCATACAGATGGGTGTCACATTTGCCGGCTTCCAGTCAACCCAGACCTCCCTGGTTAGCAAGGGCTGCTGATAAATGATGGATAGTGGCTTGCTGAGCATTTTCATCAGCTCCCTCTGTACCCTTGGATGGATCTCATCCAGCCTCAAAGATCTGCGTTTGTGTAAGTGGTGTAGCAGGTTAATGACCATATCCCCTTGGATTATGGAGCTTCATTCTGCTACCTATCCCTGTCTTCCAGCTCAAGAGGCCAAATACTCCAAGAACAACTGGACTCACCATTAAAGATTGCAGCAAAGAAGGCATTAAGTATCTCAAACTGAGCTCTATCTGTTCAGCCAGGCTGGTTTTCCCCACTGGTTCATCTTTTGCATTTCGGGACAGCTGGCTCCTCTGCCTTTAAGATTTCCTTGTCGAAGAATGACCAGCCTTCCTGGACCCCTTTTCCCCTCAGGACTGCCTCCCAAGGGACAATGTTAATCAGTCTCCTAACCAGGCCAAAGCCTGCCCTCCAGAAGTCCAAGGTGCAGTTCTGCTGGCCCTCTTTCTTACTTCCCTGGGAATTAAAAACTCTATCAGTGATCACTGTATCACAAGATAGCATGTGAAGGCTGAATGCAATGCAGTATCACACAATTATAAGTGGAGCACCATCACCCATCCAGAGCAAAGATGAATTATGTTTCTTTGGATGGAAGATGTGCAAATTACTTTATTCTCATCTTGAAGGTATTTTCAATTCTAGAACTGAGAATATTTTTTCACACATTTAAACGGACACGTCTGCTCTGGGAAATCATAATGAAAAGAAGATGGTGGCAATTTTTTTCTTCTCAATAATTTCTAGATTAAATTATTCCAATGAGGAGTAGTCTCTCTTTTTAAGGAAGTCACTATTTCTTCTAGAGCCCACCTTTCCCCTTTTGCGTCCACCTCTGCCCCTGTGTGCTGGACAGGCCTGAGATGTGCAAAGCAGAGAGATGCTTCCCTGGATGGACCCCTCACCTCCACAGCAGAGTTTGTCATGCATAATTCTGGGCTTAACACTACATAATTATTCTATTTTATTCATAAACTCATAGAATGACCTGGGTTGGAAACCTTAGACATCACCTAGCTTCAATTCTCCCACTGCAGACAGGGAAATTTGTCTTTCTTTCACTAGACCAAGTTGCTCAGAGCTTCATCCAACCTGGCCTTAAATGTTTCCAGGGATGGAGCATCCACAACTTTTAGGAACATTCTATTCCAGTACCTCACCACCCTTACAGTAAAGATTTTTTTCTGTTCCATTCTCTTCCCTGGACTTACAATTAGTTGAATAAAAATTACACCATAATTTACATTTACATTAATGCCAGAGCTTCGTCAGCTAAAAAAACCCACTTTTAAGAAGACAAATCAAAAAGGTTGAAAGTGCAAACAGGGTTTTATTTTTCTGAATCTGTTTCAGAGTTGATGTTCACAAGTATTAAAACAATGTGCATGTGTGGTCAGGCAGGCTTGTAGCATTTCAGAAATCTCTTGCGTTTGTTGTAGGGAGTCTTTATAAATTTGCTGACGTTAATTAACATTAATGTGTCCAATCTGGTGGTTTACTTGTTGCATTGCTACCTGAATGCAGCACTTCACTGATGGCTGCTTAATTCCATATTGTTAGCAGGTCAATAAGGCATTTTGATGCCAATTTGGTTTAAAGCTCTGTGGACTGAGCAGGTTTTCCCTGCAAAACTCAGGAAAAAACAGGAGTTTAAAAAACCCCAGCTAATGATCACTTAAGGGTACTGTATAGAAGACAGATATTTAGAGACTGATACAAATCACTCTGGCAATGTTGTTCACACCCTTGAAATGCAGAATGGCTGTTCATCTCTCAGCCATTAAATAAGGTTTAATAAGCCTTATTTCTTGAGTGGTCTTCAGAGGAAAAGGGTGAGTCACTGGGTTTGTTGGAGATGTTGCTGTAGGCTGTAGAAGACAGCCCCAGCTGGGTTCATATCTGAAATGAGAAAAAAATTGTGCTTGTTTGAACAAACTGTTCTTTTAGACACAACACCATTATTCACATTCAAAACAACAGTAGAAAATGCTACTGTCACTGCCAAGTCCTGGAACAAAATAAGCAAAATCACCTCTCAGAAACCACCAGAAAAAATATACATACACACAACTACCCACATCTATATCTATCTATATATCTACATCTATATCTATCACTATAGCAATATCTATATATCTCTCTCCACCTACATATCTATATCTATATCTGTGTGTACATATATACATACATACATACATATATATATATATATACACACACACATGTATATGTATGTACGTTATCTATACCCACCTGCTGGGTTAGTGCAAATAAACGCAGACATTACACAGTATTGCTAAGTCCAGTTGAAGGTGTGTGCTGAGGACACCAGTTCAACACACCAGCACTGCAGCCAAGGCAGAGGGAGACAAGCTGGATGGAACTGCAGCAGCAATGCTATTGCAAGGGAGGAACATAATTAAAAGCAGGAAACAGGAGAAGCCATGAAAGGACATGTTGCTGATCCATGCTGTATCTTGAGTTGGTTCTCAGGGAAAAGGAATGACTTTCTCCATAATTTTTGCACGTACTGAATCAGTTTTGCACATAAAGTTGCACACCAGATCTACATTGTCACAGGAAAGGAGCTGTTACAGAAAATTGGGTGAGGTCTAATAAATCTACCCAACCCTACTGTAATTCAAGACTTTGTGTTCAGCGGACTGTTTACCATCATTTGAAATTACTGACTTGAAACAAAAAAAAAAAAAAAAAAAAAACAAACAAACAAACAAAAAAAAAACCACTCTGCAAAAAAGCATATCTTAATGTTTCAGAAAAGCTTGCATTGCTGAAATCACAAATACCTAAAGGAATCTTCTTTGCACAACCAAGAAGTGGTAGTTTTATTAATTAATTTTTAATCATACGAACAGAGTTGCGGTTTGGGTTTTCAGTTAATTTTCATCTATTTGATAAACTGAAAAAAAACCACACCAAACCCAGACACACACCTGTAAAACCAGAAAGGAGAAATTTCTCACCAGGGCAAGGAAGGTAATCACCTTATATGCTGAATCTTTAAACTTGTTACTCCAACAGTTATACTAAACCATATATCCTGCGAAGGCACTAAAATCAGACATTCAAGGGAGGAACAGCAACAATCTCACATTGATGTCACAGACATTCTGCAGATGTTGCAGGAACATCATTGTCTGTTACTGAGCACATTTCTGATTATTCTTTATGATTCCATCTACTGCAGCTGATTAATCTGCAGTTTTGAATGTTATTGCTAAATATTTCTTGCTTTTGACAAATCACAGCATGGTCGATTTTCTAGTAAATGCATTTCTCTGAATTCAGGATTTTATATTTGGCAACTCCTCCATTTCTCTCACTGCAGTGTAAAATCTGACAAAGAAATAGGTCAGTGCAACTCTCTGGATGAGGAAATTTAAGGTGAGAGATACTACAAAGATACCTCTGAGATGTATGTATAGGTGCATAAAAAGTACCTGCTTCCTTAGGAAATTAGGAATTACAAATTTTGATTTTCACTACAATTCTCAGTTATGTTGGCGCTAATAGACTAAGCTACAAATCTTCAAGTATTCTGTAAATGATGTTAGAAAGTCAGGCTTTCTTTTCCTTAATGACAGCAAAAAGCTAGTTTAAACTAGATAACTACAGCTAAATACAAATAAAACAGGAAAATACTGAGAAATATATAAAAGCAGTTCTCAGCTGCAGAGAACAATAACACTACTGCAATATTGATTGGTATTGTCTTTTGCTGTCCCATAGTCCTCAGTGTGCACATGCTATGGTCAGCAAGCTAAAAATATCTCTCCTTTTTGTGGACAATCTGTTTCAGAAGAAGCCAAGAGAATGTCACCAATCAAGATAAATACAGTCATGGAGGCTACTACACAGGAGCCAATATGTTCACACAAGATGGACAACAGAAGGCTGCTAAAAGCATTTTATTCTTCCATGGTCTGCAATTCAAAGGCTGCTTGAATTTCTTTACTCCACCTTTTAAATTACCAATCAAAAGGCAGGCAATAAATTGTGACTTTGGTTTTCCCAGAACCACTAAATGCTCTTTGGACTAATTGTATTGGGAAGGTGAAGAACTGAAAACCCATTTATTCCTTCAATCATCAAGCACCACAAGAAGCCTGGACAGGACACAACATTTCTGTTGAACAAAAGCCAGGTGAAACAGTGCACAGGCAGCTGAAAAAGGCTTGTGTCTTGACAGTGTTAATAACCATTGTATTAATAATCCAGGCAGAGGTGCTTAAAACGTTTGCTTTCATGGAATAATAATATTTCTTCTGTTAGTTCTTAGATCGATAGCAGAATCCATGTGCTTCCCATTAAAATTCTGCTGTTTCTCTAAACCGTCACAGATGTACAGGTGGCGTATCTCAGTATTCTGCACATCTCTGCCTAGAAAATGTATGCTATCCCCTCAATTTAGAAAAGAACCTAGTTAAATCTATCTCTTTTTTTGAAGGGTTGTTGACTTACAGCTGATTTTACTCCTTCAGGGGGAATGGAGAACATAATTACTAGGTTTAAACATTTAAGCACATGGTTAAATATGACATAATTTAAATATTCAGGTGTTGCTGCTTATACTTCAGCTTCTGTGGCGAAATCACCCAACAGCCATGGGTAGCAGCCATTCAGTAGATGGCACTCCAGCCTGGAGCCGCGTTGGTGCCGGCAGCCAGCCGTGTCAGTCCCCAGCAGGTGGAGCGGCCGTGCCCACACTGCCCGGGCGGGCACCTACCGGGAGATGGTCAGAGCCGCAGGGCCCTCGGAAAACACCCGGCTGTGCATGGCGCAAACGGCGTGGTGGTCTTGCAGGGAGTCAGTCACCCTGGTGCCGTCCTGCTGTTGACTCTTGCACGAGTTTCATGGCTAAAGGGACACTAAGCTGTTGTGTTTTAACAGCTGTTGTGTTTTAAAGCCTTTTCCTCCACTTTCAGAAAGGTGCTGCTAGGGGTGCTGTTTGAGTTTCCCCACATTAACTGCAAAGAATTAATAGCCTGTGTGCTATTCTGCAATGAAATACCTTTTGTCTGCCCTGTGCCATGTGTTTTACAACCTATCAGAATACTAAGGATTGGGGTCAAACTAACAATGTACCTGTTTTTCCATGCTCAGTGCTCCAGAGTAAATTTGCTGCTAACGTTCTGGGTGCCATATTCAAAACACCATGCACCATTTTTCTGACAGACACTAATACTGAACTGTTCTTCAGCCATATCGGCCCCTATCTTGGTGGATGACTTCAAAGAGTTGGCAGATGGGACTCTGAGCAGCGTGGTCTAATGGAAAGTGTCCCTGCCCATGGCAGGGGGGGTGAATTTGGTGATCCTTAAGGCCCCTTCCAAACCAAACCATTCTGTGATTCTACGATTCCATGCCACTGTGACATAACATATGGAGAAGGGGGGCCATGAAAGCAGCTGTTTCTGTATGGCCAGCTCCTCGTGAAGGTCCACTCAGGATGTGCTAGTCCCAAGAATGGAATGGCAAGCAGTGGCAAAAGAATTTCAGAGATGGATGGTGACTTCCCTCAAGATGGCTCCAGATACTGACATCTCGTCCTGGAATCTAATTATGCTCATTGCTTTCCAGTGACTGATCTATTTGCTGCCAGTAGATCAGCAGTCAGAGCTCCTGTCATGAAGATTAGTGCCTCCATTAAAAGGATGTTGTGATCCTTTAGAGGGAAGTAAGTGAACTGGGGAATAAAGATAGTAATGTAAGTCTTCAATATTAACTGCTTAAGAATGGGTCAAGGCTTGAATAAGGAGATTTTGATTTTCTTTATCTCATGGTAGATATGCAAGATCCATGCTGAAGTTTGTAAATGCATTTTTAGGATGAATGACAACTAAATATTAAACTTAATTTCGATATATATGAAGATCAAATCCATTAGGACATGGATTAGAACATTAAAATCCCTTACAGAAGACATTGTAAAGGACTATTTTAAACTACCAGCAATTCTGATGAAAAACAACAGCTTCTCAAGCTGATTCTGGGGGAGTCATAGTTCCTTTCCTGCTTGTGATTTCACAGCTGCATGTCACACTAGTGGTGGTGTGATGTCCTAAATATACGACCTACTATTTGCTTCATTGGCCTACAGATGGCCTTATTGAACATTTGGGCAGGATGCAGAAGTTAACTTCATCCAGGACAGGTGTGGGGTGGCAGGAGAGAGCAGATCTGGAGGAATGCAGACCAGCTGTACACAGTGATGTGCAGTTTGTGTGCTGTGCATATGTGCAAGAGCAACAGGAGAACCAGAGTAAATGGTGATAAACAGAGATTTGGGAAAATTCTCAACAGTTGGAAGTGTTCCCTCTGCAAAATGCAGGTATTTCAAATTGGTTAAAAGACCATGCATGTATTGATAAATCATTATCTTTCCAAAAAAAGCTCTATTGCTAAAACAGCCCTTGAAGCAGCACCTACTGAAACATTCCTGTTCCTTTTGCATTAACACCACTCACACACAACATGTAAATGCTGGACTAGACTCACAGAGCTGACCTACCAATGCAAGGCTGAGGATGCAGCAAAACACCTGGAGAAGAACACTGAAAATAAATGAGAGCACTTTACCCATATAGATAGAATGATTAAGTGTACACTGGGGATGTTATGTGAAAACAGAAGACACAGAACATGTTTTTTTACACAGTTGCAAGAAACCTATAACACCAATGCCATCACAGGCTTGATTACTAGTCCTTCACTCTTTCCCATGATGAATATAAACTTCTCTCAAAATAAGCAATGGTGTATTTTTTTAAAAAAGAGGCAAATTTATTTGATAATGCTTTGAAAAAGCAAAATTGAAGTTTAAGGCAATACTAAAGCTTGAATTAGCAGAGGATGATGTATGTACCTAAAGACACCAGCACTGAAGTAGATTTCAAAGACAGTTACAATCTTAAGAGATACTCTCTCTTAGTGGAGAAATGAGGTTCAAACATTTGAACCAAAACTGACGTTCAAACATCCTTCTCTTGCTTATCACCCCTCATACTCCCTGCCATCAAGCTGCTCAATTAGAATGGCTACAGACAGCCTACTGCTTGGGTCTATTTTGAATAAGCACAAAACCAGATCCAACTTCTTCTTTTTGTGTCTGACCCAGCCACATGTCATTATTAAGACAATTTGGCAGAGTCTCCTTTGAAATTTGCATGCCTCTTTCCTGTACTTTGTGAGAAATTAATTCTGTAGTTGCTAAGGCTGGTCTGAGTAGAGATCAGTATATCAAGGCCTAGACATTGCAGATATGAATGGATACATGCTCTGCAAAGGCAGGTGAGTGCTACAGGTAAAGAAGAGTCCCTTGAAATCTCAATTCTCCTTGTTCCCCAGGTATTACACAATGTTTCTGTAATCAGAGTGTAATTGCTGTAATGGCAACAGCAAGCCCAACTACCATGCTCTCCATTCACAGAGGCAAAATGCTTCTTTATGATTTTGTTTTGGTTTGGCTTATTAATACAAAAACTTTCTGGGAAAAGAAAGAAATAATTACAAAAATGCTTCTGTTTTACTGCTTAACTGTGCAAAGAAGTGAGAGAACACAGTGCAGTGCAGGATGGAAATAATTACATAAAACCACAGCAAGTGCATAGTCCCAAACTGAGATGAGGCAGGAGGCATTACAAATCTCCCTAGGAATATTACAATGTCCACAAATCTGAAGGTCAGATCAATGAGTTTTGTAAAAATTTAACTAAGAAATTCTTACCGTTCTTCCCACATTATGTTATTATCCAACATCGGTAATTAACAAAGTAATTTAAAAAAAACAAACTTAAGTGTTTTAAAATTTGGAGTCAGAAAGAGGAAATCAAGCCACAGGTGGAAAGTAGAGTCAATCAAATGCCTAAAGCCCTGTCTAATTAAGTAACACTTTTCGGATAGATCTTGGCATTTAGCTTTTTTGGCCATGAAATACAATTTAAAAACCTCACACAAGGGCAGACAAAGCAATGATCTACATCACAGGACTTGTTTACACAGGAAAGAGCCAAGAATAACCACTGCAGAGCATCTGTTCAGCAACAGCTTTCCATGGGGATAATTTTTTTTTGCATTAAGTATGCATTTATGTGGTTTGGCTGACCATGAGAAGTGAGCTGTGTTAAAAGCAAACAAAAGCATCCATCATGGAATACAAGAACATCTTCTTTAGGAACTGGCACATCACAGTTTCTGGGCTCTCAATTCTGCACTTCAGATTGTTTCCCAGTAACCACCTTACATGGATCAATCCAAAGTGCACTACTCCTTCACTGTAAATGTAAAAAATGAAGGAAATGGAACAATAGACCACATGGATTCATGATGAGGTAATAGTTAGTTAGAAGCTGCTTGAGGTGCTGAGCTACTGCTGCAACTCACACACGTAGTCTCACAAAGCCCAGGCTGCCAACTGCAAAGAAACAACAATAGTCCAGCACCACTAAACACCCTACAACATGTTTCTTTGGCTGTAAATGGCATTGCAGCCATTTACAGACAATCAAGAAGCTGTTTCAAATATAGTAGTGCATACAGCATAATTAATATTGTAAGTTCAAATATTACACAGATGTGACTGTTTATTCCATGAAGATTTTAGACTGAGTCTGAAAAAATTAGCAGCTTTTCTTCACTGTAATAACTTTAAGACAATGGATACACTGTTCTGAAAGGAACAGAATATGTGGGAAACAGGGAGGGCAAAACCTTTTCGATGTGGGTGTGCCAGGCAGCAAGAGGCATCTGATGCATCTGACTTACTATTAAAAGAGCTAAGCAAAACATCCTAAAATACAAGAGGTGACTCTGAACAACTGATAGTTTAGTTTGCCCATCTCCTTTGCTGAACAAACCAGTTGGTTCAGTAGATTTCAACCACGTGTATTTGTAAAATTTGTTCGCAGCCATGAGGTATTGATAGAACTAAAAGTGACAGCCACTGACATGTTAAATGCTGTAGGTACAGGTTACCTACGGATATCTTATCATTACATGAGAGTAGTCTCAGTCTAATTATGCAGGTTTGCCTAAAAAAATAAAGCCTTTTCGAAGAGTTTATTAAATTGGCATTCGGAGGGTATATGCTTATGCCTGGGCTGAGGAAGCGACTAGGTTACACTGAGGTAATGTACCTTTAAATCAACTTAATATATTAATACTAGGAACTGTACCACTGTACTTATTCTGGCTAAAAATTACAGCCCTAAATGGCTCCTATACCAGCACAAGCCCTGCATGTAATCAGGCTACATGGCCAAGGCTGGGTAATGGCAGGAGGAGTCCACCACAGGAACAAGCTCCCATCACTCCTCAGCCTGGTGAGATCCATCCACAAGCAGCATCTCAGAGCACTGGAAAAGCAAGGTGACAGCCTTTAGCTTAAAATTTTCTTGTTTCCTGCTAAATGAGATTGTATGATGTAGCATTTACATGAACCAACAGCAGAGTCATTGAAACTCAGCTGGTGCACAGTAAATTGTTCAGCTGCTACATCTTCAGCAGAGGTGTAAGCCCTGAGGGGATGGGAGAGGCTTGCTCTGGGTGTGACTGGGATGTTAGGATGTCGTTGGATGTTAGGAAAAGGAGTCCATTCCCAGTACCCTAACCACTGTCAGTAATGCCAGACTCTGTAAACCTTCTTGTTTCCAAGCCTAATTGCATCTTTGCTGTTCTGGACCCTCTAACTCCATTGGAAGTCACCTGGCTGCAGCTTATCTTAAAATATTCAGCACTAACTTGACCCCTCCCATCCATGCTCATTTCAGACAAAACTTATCAGTCTAAATACCTTTGAAAATTACTAATTCCTCCCAGCCTCTTTACTGTAACACCTGGTTCCCATTGCTAGCACCCCAACTTCCTTCTGCCTGAGGGGAACAAAAAGTTACCTTATCAAGCCATTGCACAGACACTGTCTAGAAGTCAATTGCAGAAGTCTCACCCACCTCACCAGTTGTGACTCAGCTGCCCCTCATATTTGGGGTCCCATCAGCAGAATAAACAAGTTTCCAAGGATTCAGGAGTATGGTGAGAACTATGGGTTAATCTGCCAAAGAAAAGAGATGCTCATTTGGAAATACACAGGTGCAACCTGCTTAAAGCAGGGCTCCATCTAAAGTTTATGAAGAATAGCTATTTTTTTAATTTCACTTTTCCAGATGTGGGATAAATGGCACATGACAGTTTATTACTGGTTTCTTCTTGTCAAAAGAAAAACCAGAAAGGTTTGTATCAACTGAGAGTATTTGGAGTGAAAATAGCACAAGCCTCTTCTTATTCAACCTCTTTTTATGACTGTATCAGGACAACAATGAGCAGTGCACAGTAATCCACGTAGGCACTGCCTTTCACATGTCATGCACATAATCTGTGCTAACCAAATGGCAGCTCACAGCCAAGCCTCTGGGAACTCAAAGGAAAAGCTACCATTTTACAGCAAGTCTGACCCAGACATCTTTCACTTAAGGTACAGAATTGTCATGGGCTGCTGCTCTGGATCCTGGGGACACAGGTATTTTGGGAGGACCAGTTAAACCCTGGGCAATCTGAACTGTCTGAAGGAGATGTTGCTATCTGCCTTGACTACAAACATCTAAGTACGCTATATAAGCAGGGAAAATAGGACAGCCAGCTGCTTGGCTTTTGTGCCTTGCATCCCAGTAGAAAGAGACACAAATAGAAAGCAAAGATGTGAAAGATGGAAAAAAAAAAAACATTTATCTGGAGTCCCCTTCAAGAACAAGATTGTTCTGGTCTCACATTCTGCAAGAAACCAGCACACGACCAATAAGAAACTGCAGATAGAAACCCAGTGTATGAGGTTCTTCCAGTCAACCACTGCTTTACATTATTATAACCTTCTCTGAAACAGTCATAAATATCAAGCCAAAATTTAAGGCGGTATCTTTTGTTACTTAAAATTTCCCCTAGATGCTGATTTTAACCGGTCAGTTTGGTGTATTCATGCAAACAAACAGTGGCTCTATGCAATTTTATTAAACTTGAATTTGAGAAGCAAAACTCAGCAGAATAAAAATTGCCTAAAAAGAAAGGGAGGAAACAATAAAAACCTTGTAAGAAGCAAATTAGGGGAGAAAAAGGAAAAGAAAGTCTGTATTACTTTGCTTCTATCAAGCATGTAAAGGAGGATTCCCTTTAAAAATATTCATGTTTCTTTCATCCTTGTTTATTTCCTTCTTGCAGAGTATCATGCAAGTCCAGCAGGTTGACTAGACAACGCTATGCAAAACCAAGTGTGTGGCAACGAACCATAGCTCTTTCTAATGGTTTTCAGTTTTTAATAAGGCTCTTGGCTTCAGCTCAAGTTGAAATGATGGCAAAACAATCTCATTAATAATCCTTTTCTTGTCAGTTGATAACTTTCTTCTTCTTCACACATTAAGGCCTTCCATTTGACCTTGTCTTTAGATCAGATACAATATGGAAAACTGGAATTACTTATTGGTAAAAAAAAGGCAAAACAAAATAAGCAGTCTTTTTTCATATTACATGCAAATCCAAATAATCCTCTTCCTCCCACAGTCTGACCCAATTTTGCTTGGGCAGACTGTGTGCTTCTAAGCCCAGCACTTTTGAGACTGCAAATAGATTTAGCAGATACTACTGAATGTGACAGCACAGCACTTGCAAAACCAAGTCTAAAGCTACTGCACTCATTGCACTAAAATGTCCAGGGTCGTGGCAACTTGCTTGTTCTAACCAAAAGTCCTCCCTTAGCCAAGGTCACTTAAATGGACAAGCTAAAGCCAAGAGTCTCATTCCTTCAGCGGTTTTAGATAGGAGAACATTTGCCCAAGCTGCATGAGGGATCATCCAATTTGCAGGTGGGAGTATTTAAATATGGTCATCTGCTTATTGCCAGACATACTTGGAAATGGATACAAATCAGTAGCAAGACACTGGAAAATGTGTTGATTTCATGCTTTATTGCAAATAATCTACAAAGAAATTCCTCCTTGCCAAACAGGAACGACACCATAGTTGAGGACAATTGTTGTTTTCCACCACAGAACACAAACCAGCAAGGGGAGACATTTGCAGAGTTCCTTCTTTTGTTCATCTCACTCTTTCTTAATCCTTACACCTTCCACAAGATGAAAACATTGAGCATCTTTACCAAGTATTTTTCAGAACTGCAATCATTGACACAACTCCTCTCATTTTTTATTAATGCTTTCTAAGAGTAATGCCTAAGAATCCCAGTGCAGCCTAAAGCTGCATGATTTCCTCCTCTTCAGCCATCAAAAGGAAATTATGGGAAAGCCTTAAAAATAATGTTTTGTGTTCATAATAACCCACATTTTTTTGCTCTTAAACTCTAACTTTTATTCAAAGCAGTGTATTTTGCAAATTTATGAATCTTCCTTTTTATTGGGAATTTTTCATGACATGATCAAGCAGTCAGGATCCAGTCCTGTAACATTATCTGGCTGCAGAAATTTATTCAACTCGAATGAAATAATTGAAGGATTATAAGCATGGGTAAAAAACCCAGCATTGTAATCACTCTGTGACCTAGGCTAGGTCTATATTAGCAAGTAGCAAGATTCCTACAGGAAAAGCTCTGCAGTGCAAACTAGCTTATCTGGAGGATGTATCCTTCTCCCTCTGTGTGCTCTGGAAGATTTGTTCCAGGCACGCCCCATCAGTGGTTGGAGTGCAGCTTTTTTGTTATGTTTCAGGTGGAAACTGTGTCTTTTTTCAGGTTTCTTACTGTGTCTTTTGGGACTGCTCCACAAAATGAACCAAAGAGCAGGAAGGGAGGACAACCAGAGATTTGCTTCAAAAAACACATACTCACCTAAAACAAAATGTCAGTGTAGATGAATGCACACTTAAGTTTACCCTCATGCATAAATGGATGGTCATATCTGTGGCAGATTTAATCTGAAATAAATCAAACTGATGGAAAGATAGCAGAATAAAATCTTTTTTTCTGTACAAATTTTAAGAAAGAGCTGTTGTGGAATAAAGTTCTCTCTTATTTTTGGTATTGAAACATGGAAAAATGCTTTATATAGATTAAATAACTCCCTGAAGTGCAATTAGTTTATCATAGCATTGAGAAGCAAGTTCTTGGTGCAGGGAAAGAAGTCCCCTGAGACCAGCAGGTCAGCCAGTGCCAGCAGCAGGCCCCATCACCCATTCCAGCACTACAGCTGCACCCTGAGAAACACTTGGACATCATGTCAGGACACAATGCCACTGGCAGAAGAAAACAGGACAAAAATATCGTGAGGACTTCACAGAAAATGCACAGGAATTTCCTTGATGCAAATTTTTATCTGTCAACAGAATTAAATTGGCAACACCAGTTTTCTGAAACTCCCCCTTGCCCTGATTTATATCCCTTTCCTCAGGAAATCAATCTCCTTTTCTCAGCCCTTTCATCTTTTTCTCCTTCAACTTTCCTGTGTTTTTTTTTTTTTTTTTCCCTAGGATGTTATACTTTTTATTTATTTATCAGCTATAATAATCTTTAAGTTTGCTGTTGAGCTGAAAGCTGTTTCCACTTTAGTAGGTCTGGTGGTAGATGCTATAGGCAATAACCAACTGGTCCCTCTGAATTTTTCACCAGACAGCTTTATATAGATCGAGGCAAACTGAGAGCCTGTTTTCTGGCAAAAGCAAGGAGGAAAAGCAGTTGGAGTATACAGCCCTTATCTTCCATGAATAAATGGAGAGAAGAACATTTAAATAAGAAACATCATGAAGGTGACTTAGATTAGGAAAATCTTCTCCATGCTAATAAAAACTGGGTACATTTACCAAACTAAGAGAAGCCCACCCCTGTGAGGAAATCCATCAAGAAGGGCTTGGACAGATCTTCCACTTCAGAACTAGAGAATGTGAATATTATGATGATCTGTATCTGGTCCTCCTGATGCAAGCTTTCCTATAAAAATAGGAAGGAAGAAAATTTCTGTAGGGACATCATTCACATCTTCATTCTTCTGCTTGTCACAGTCATCTAAAAATGCAAGTAAGGTCTTTCACTTTCCATTCTTTCCGGAAATATATCTGCACAACATAGCCTTATGAAAGGTGATATTCAGTACAGCACTGAAGTGGGACAGAACAAAAAAAAAAAAAAAAAGGCTTGAAAATGAATGAAGGATTGAAGTCCTACAAATAAGCAGTCTGGAAGTTTGAACAGGTCTTCTTCAAAAGAAAAAACTGTTCCCTGTCATAATTGTTCTTTATTCCATTAAGAACACTTGCCTGCACAGTCCCTTTTTGCTAAACTTAACTATAGCTAATTATGTGGGGGGTTTTTTGGTGGCAAAATTGTGTGGCTTACAGGTTGCACCCTTTCACATTAATGCAGAGATAACCAAGGCTTATAAATCTCACCAATATTAATTTTTGAATGCTAGAATATAAGAAAAAAATTGATTTCTGAAAGTAGGTTTATACTGGCAATCCCACAGAGAGCTATTTAATTGTGTTAGTCTCACTCTTTCCTTTCATTTCAGCCTTTTCCTATTCTCACCGTCCTTTGTGAATCCTTTCTTGGATAGGATGGTTGCTCAGAGCCACCACTCAGCGTAACATCCAACAGCAACAGCAAAAAAGGTGATGTTCGGCCTTCAGGTGTTTTCACCATCCTACCACAAAATTTGCCACTACAGCACATGTGACAATTGGAGCCCTGTCTACACCCAGATGTTTTGTGGAAAAGACTGATACACACACTTCATGTAACATCCCCACAATTCTCTGTACTCCGTTACTGTGTTCTAGTAGTTGTTCATCTTGATCTCTACCTGTCTCTGCAGTGTTTTGGTTAAGAGCTCTTATCAGGTAAAAGTTTTGGAGTACTCAAGGCAAATTAATAATTATTTTCTTTGAGAACCTTTATCCTAGAACTTGCTTCACATTTTGATGTATTATTGGAAAAATTAGTCCACAGTTTACAGAAAAAAAAACAAACAAACAAACAAAAAAAAAAACTAAGAAAAGGTTATAGACTTCTCAGTATTTAGAAATTAAGTAAATAAGTATAATGGTACTAAAATTATTTCTCTTTTTCAAAATAGGAGAAGTTGCTCAGATCCTCTGAGGGTTCTTATCAGTACTGAGATAAGATCATTCAAACTCTTCAGGAGCAGAAGTCCTTACCCCTTCTCGTTGCGACAGAAAATTAACTCTTTTTCTTCCACTCTCATCAGTGGATATTTTCCAAGGCACTTTCATTTATTATTGTTAAATTTCAGCAGAAAAGGAAAGCCTCAACAGCAAGAGACAAGCACTGTCAGAGATAAATTATTTTCCCCACCTTCTCAAGCTCTTTTTCAGAAGGCAGATTCCAAACCCCTAGAATCTAAGGTTTCAGAGTTGTGGCATAAACACTACTATGAAAAAAAATCTCCAAGTGATGGCACACAACATTAATCATCTATTTCAAATCCCTCTTGGAATTTTAACACCTAGCCAGTGAGGAAACAAAATTACTAGAATATTGATTTCCTGAAAAACCAGGTAAAGCTGAAAATAAACCTCCAGGAGATATTTTATTCACCTTTTAAAAACCAGTTAAATGGATTTATCAATCACAGGTCAACACAATCATTTAGGTTGGAAAATACCTAAGATAATCAAATTCAACCTTTGACCTATCACCATGTTGCCAACTAGACTATAACATGAACTCCTGTGTCCAGTCATTTCTTGTAAAACTCCAGAGATAATTTTAATTTATTTCCCCCCCCCCCTTAACTAAAAGGCTTATAAAAAACTCCCAGTAAACCTGGGAGTTTTCCCAATAAAGCTGTACTCTTTCAGTCCCAGCAAGATGCGTCCTTAGGGTGCAATCTCATGAAGCACACGGGGCGCCGACACCGGAGGCGTTACCAGCTGTGAACGCCAAAGAGCCCAACTCAATCAAGGTGACTCCATCACGGGACGCGGCTTTGATCAGGATGCGGATCCGATGAGGATGGCGGTCACAGGACACCGACACCCCCGCTACACAGCCGCAGGGCTCAGCCTTTCCCCCTCCCAGGGGCCGGGGCGGACAAGCCCCCGGCGGAGCAGAGCCATTCCTCGGGGCTCGGGAGGGGCGGAGAGCGCGGCCCCGCCCGCTGCCGGTGACGCGCCGGCTTCTCCCGGCTTCTCCCGGCGCTGGGCGGCGGCGGGAGCGGCGGAGGGTGAGCGGTGCGGGATCGGGATCGGGATCGGGATCGGGATCGGGATCGGGATCGGGATCGGGATCGGGAGCGGGAGCGGGATCGGGAGCGGGAGCGGGAGCGGGAGCGGGATCGGGAGCGGGAGCGGGAGCGGGATCGGGGGTGTCAGACCATGCGGACCGCGGGGTGTTCCCGGGGCGGGAGCCGGGCTGTGTGCGGAGCCGGGAGCCGGGAGCGGGGCCCGGGCTGTGTGCGGAGCCGGGAGCCGGGAGCCGGGAGCCGGGAGCGGGGCCCGGGCTGTGTGCGGAGCCGGGAGCCGGGAGCCGGGAGCCGGGAGCGGGGCCCGGGCTGTGTGCGGAGCCGGGAGCGGGGCCCGGGCTGTGTGCGGAGCCGGGAGCCGGGAGCCGGGAGCCGGGAGCGGGGCCCGGGCTGCGGGGCACTGCCGGGCTCCGTGCCCCCGGCCGCGCTTTGGGGCGGCTCGGGCAGCCCTGGCCCGGCCGCCAGCCCTCACAGCCTGCCCCGGCGGCGGCGCTCGGCTCCTCCCGGCCCTCGGGAGCGTGTTCTTTGACAGAGGGCTCCGCCGCGGTTTACGGCGCGGTAAGTGACTGCCCTTAGCAATGATTAACGCCCGGCAGGGAGAAGATTTACTGCTGATCTTGTTTTGGTCCGCTCCTCTTTGTTTTGCTGTAGCAAATCCATCGCCTTTGGCAACTGTGGGCTAAAGATCATAGGGATGTGCAAAAGCTCTGTGTGTGTATATATATACATATTGTTATTGTTGTGTATATACATTATATAACGTGCAGTATACATATACTATATAATACATAATGTGTATCATAGCATGCTTTTATGTTAAATGCATTATATTCCATGTGCTAGTCTGTTAGTCAGGAGACTGCTTATGTTATTTTTAAATTCTGTGTTATCCAAGTTAAGCAGCGTGAGAAATGTTTAGGTACGTACGGAGACAGCCTATGAAAACACAGTATGCAGTTAAAACGAGCTGATTTATAAAGCGGAGTTCCAGTGACAGAGTTGCCGGGTTTGCCTTGGGTCGTGTTCTGGAGTTGGGCACAAAGGCACGGGGGCAGCTGCCGGTGCTTTTCCTTGAGGCGCCTGTGTTTGCTGCTCATCTCACGCCTGCTGGGATCACCCCTGGAGACACAGTCAGCATCAGACCAGGACAACCGGCTGGGTGTTTGCACAGCCCTTAAAGGGTATGGCAGTTCTAAGGAAATATTGCGTAATTCTGCTAGCAGCGTCCAGGGGATAAAGGCAGATGGAAACGTGGAGCCAAGGATCAGGGGCTGGCTGGTGTGTTTGAGGCACCCACCTGCCACGTGCTCACATCACCCATGACCCGAGGGAAACTGCAGCTGGAGTTTCATTGCCCACTCTGCTTCTCATATTGACAGAAATAGCTCAGGTGATGGGAAAGGGGGTTCTTAGTTGTGCTAGAGACAACTGAAACTGAAAGTAATGCAAGGCAGGGCTTTCCTGAATGACGCAATACTGGACTTCCTTTAGAAAAGTGGTAATAACAATGTTTTCTTTGTCTAGATGATGCAAATAATAATTATGTCTGACTCAGACTAGGGATGCTTAGGATGCTTAACTTGAAATCCAGAAATCTCTTGTTTATAATGCATGTTTTATGTTGAATCTAAGGAGTAATTTGCCCTCTAATGAATTTAAAGATCTTGCATTGATACACCATGGTTGTATTCATAGAAATACTGGTACCTTTATTATAGATGATGATGATTTTGGATTTTATTAGGAAAATAATTATACTGAATTATTTTTTTAAAAAGGAGGTAAATATTTGGAAAATATTACCACTAAGGATTTGTGCTCTTCTACCATTGCAAAACAGCTGTGCTTTTCTGCATTAACTCCTGAAGAACAGCTATTCTGGAGGTTAGCCAGCCCGGGTGCAGCTGCTTGAGCTCATTCTGTGATCTCTGCTTGCCCACAGCGATGAGATGTTTTTAGCCTAGGTGCAGCGTACAGGTCACACATGAGTTGTGCCCTGCTGTGCCGAGGCTCTAGGTGTCCTGAGATTTCCCTTCCCAAGCACTGTGCCATACTGATCAAAAACTACTGAGGATTTGGGTCAAACGGAGTAATTCTCAGACATAAGAACAAGTGTAGCACTGAATCGAAGCATCGGTTGGCAAATGTGAAGTGAGCTCTTGTTGCACTGTCACCATTGACCCAGGAGTGGTTATATGACCTATGCAAGGCAGTTCAGTGCTACACAGATGAGGAACAGAACATAGTAAGGGGTGAAGGCTCTGTTCACAGGGATTTTAAACCCGCTGTGCTGCTGCACATGGATCTCTCACAGAAGAGCTTTTTCAGACACAGGCCATGGCAGTCATCAGTTTGAACATACCTAGCTAAGCAATCCTAGAGCACCTTTCCTGGATGCTTCCCTGCTTCCTTCTCCTGGCAGCTTATTGCCCCTGCCACAGAGCAGCATTGTCTCTGCCTGCTGGGCTGAGCCTGCAGATCAGATACTTGCTTCAGAGTGGGGTTCCCCTCCACTCACCCTTTGACTGGGGAATGAGATACTGTCAGGGGTACCAATGCAGAAGTTGGGGCCTTTCTGACCATAAAGGGCTGACTCAGTCTTGTGGCCTCATTTTAGGCAATTTTTGCTCAGTATGTTTCCTAATTGCCATCGTTTTAGGCAACTGCAACCTTCTCTGCTTTTATCATGCAATTTTGTAATTTCTCCACGTGAAAGAAGGAAGCCCTCCTCTGGTAGGTAGATTTAAAAAGAAAATGTGGAAAAAAAAATAAACACCCCAAAAGAGCAAAACCCACACTATGATAAATCACAAAGAGAAAAGGTTGTGAACATTTACTCAGCAGCATGGACTGCAGGGGCTGTTTCTTGCTTCCTACGAGTAGGTAGTGTAAGACAGGTGACAACTTTGGTGTATCATATCTCTGCAATGTGTCACACCAATCTTATTTCCATGCATGTGGTGTGTAGTATGCATAAACTTTTGGCTTTTGTAAACAGAGAAGTAAAAGAGATCTCGATAATTTACGATACTGTGTTTTTTCTTACTTCCCATTAAACATTTTGCATATTTTTATTATCTAAAAAAACCCAACCAAACAACCCTCAGCAACTTTTTTGTTCTTCTGATAAAAATACAAAGAGAAAATCACTGCTGTGTGTCCTACAGGAATTTCTCAACTTCTTGGCAAAATAAGTCTTGGAAGAGAGAAGCAAAGCATGCTTCATGTCTGCAGGGAGCTACATGCACAAGTTTGCTGCGTAGTGTTTGGCTCTGGATCTTTGTATCATTGCTTACTAAGTCTCTACACAGGACTTAAGAATAGAAACAAGCATTTTGCAAGCATTCTTCTTCCCCAGCTGGGAAAGGAGAAAAAGAAACCCAGAAGAATGCTTGATTAGTGATAGACATTGAAAGACAGGAGGGCAAAAATAAAAATCTTGTCATGCCACTTCATTGGTGGCTGCAGGTGTGACCTCTCCACCCACAGAAAGGGGACTGCCATCACGATTTCCTTGTTGGCAGAAGCTCCAACTGAATTACACTCTTGGTCAACAGCTCTCTGTGCTGTTAAAATCAAGCATCTGTGGGAGGGAAAGAAGCAGCAGAGAGACTGACAGCTTGGAGCTGAAACCACTTGCAGCAGCCCTGGCACAGACAAACTCGTGGTGGGAGAAGTTGCAGAAGGAGCAGGGTCTTCTGAGGAATCCATCTGCAGTGCCCGTAGCACCAAAGTGCAGCATCCAGCAGTCTGGGCACGGTGTGTGTGACTGGTGCCTTTCAAGGTGACTGTCTGGAGGGACCCAAAACACTTGTCATGCTGGCACCTACAGGTGATCCACCCTCTTCTTGAGCAGCAGCTGGGGAGTAAGTAGGACACCTTGTGAGCACTCACAAAGACACCGAACATCTAAGTTTAGCTGTCTGAATCCTACTTGTCCAGATTTCTGTAGACCAGGCGGAACAGTGGGAGTTTTAATGGAACATAATCCAATGATGAAACCACAGATGGTTCTGCAATTCCTACAGTGTTCCTCCAGGGATCCTCTTTCAACTTTGAGAAATTCAAGCCAGCGTTTTTCTTCTCAAGGCCTAATTAGCCTTCACAGAGCCCTTAAATGTCCTCAGGGTTCCTGGTTTCAGTTTCCGTTCTGGTTTTGTTGGGCCTGTTCTCCACAGAGAAAGGAGCCCACACTGTCTGCCAGCCTTTGTGCTGGCCCTTGACTTGCTCCGTAGTGCACTCACTCCTTCAGTGCTTAGGGGACAGACACAAATAATGTACTTACTACGTTCTTGCCTGTTCTCTTCTGCTTTGCTGAAAGTCTGCATTAAACAGGGTATGTCTCTGGATCCGTGCCGTGCAGGTGTTGCTCAAGGTGTCCACAGTGTCCCAGCACTGCACATTGTCCCTCTGGCACCTCAGCATGACTTATGTCAAACTGTCTCCCAGTATGGCAGGTGAATCCATCAGTAGATATGAACCTTGAAAAAGCTATTACAAAAAGCATCACTCTGTGGGCCCAGCCTGAAAGGAAGTACTTGATTGGATTGAAGGGAATTTCTCTTTGCTCCAGCATCTTCATATTCCTGGTGCTGCGGATTGTCATAGAGCTGAGGGGCAGGATGCACACCAGTGAGTTCCATTTGTTTGAGAACAGGTAAACCAGCCATAATTTCATTATGGATCTTCTCTCTTGTGCATAAAAAGAGGAAGTAATTTACCCTCCATACGTTCTTTTTTTGAGATGTGAATGAATTCCTGTTTCCTGATATTGAAAGATTCATGGCTTAAGAAAAATACTTCTTCCTTTCCCTTTCTTCTCTACCAGACATGTCCAGGAAGATGCACTCACTTGTAGCTAAAACTAGGTTTCAAAGCCCAGTGTTCTACTCCTGTAATAAAGCATTTGTTTCACTGTAGAATTGACAATGAGTAATTTACCTTGACCTCTGTGTGCTGCCCACGCATCCTTCAAGTTCCTGCTCCTCCTTTCCCTCAGGGAGGCCCTAGCTGCTCACCCTACCTTGCTTCTTGTGTACAGCAGCAGTCACCAGGTTATAAGTTTTGCCTTCTAATAGTCACATTGTTTTAATTGTGTAATGGTGATGTGTGGTTTTAAATTAGGCATAACTTTAGCTTCTCTTTTAATGAGGTCTTCAGTTGTCTTCCCAGAGGGGAAGGCTTTATTTTCTCAAGAGCAGTGTGTCTTTCCCCAGAAGAAATGAGTTTCTGCTAACGACATATGAAAAGGTGAGGTGGCAGTGGAGGTGTTGGGGAGTGATTATGGGGAGAAGGGACATATCTGCAAGTCGCAGGCACTGAAGAACATCTTGATAATGCCAGAGCCTATGACGTGCCAGGCACTCGTGTATAAATAGTCACGTTGGCACGTAGTGTCATTGCAGTCGTGCTTTGAGAACAGCTGAGTCTGACAGCCTTGTCTCTCATGCACAGCCCAAAGACACCCTCACATGTCTTCAGACATGTGAAATAATAAGACTGGTGTTTAATGGCTGAGACATGGGTTGTTGTGCTCCCCATGGATTTAGGACTACATGGCATTTGTTAGATGTGTCTGAGCACTGGGTGCAGGTGTGACTGTGTGGAGTTGGGGAGGCAGGAAGGCAGATCACTCATTCCAGATGAGAGAAAGGCCCTTGTCTCGCCCTCTCCATGTGGATGAAGATCAATCACAGAATCTGCCATGTTGGAAGATCTGTTTGACCTGCTGGCTGGCAAAAAGATGTCAACAGTAGGTATGTGATCCAGTGCTAAACCTTAGAGTAGAAATGCAAGATCCTCTCTCAGCTGAGGTCTTTTTTGTGAGCTTTCCATTGCTAAATCGCAGGGGTTTAATGCAAACTGTGGTAGGTTGGTGTTAATAGTCCAGGTCAGCCTGCAAAGAAAGCATCTTGATTTTCTCAGGAAGACTATGCATCAGTATTTGCACCAATCCTTGTAACTAATGCAAGATAACTGTAAAGATAATTTGGAGTCCTGTGGACTATCTTTAAGAAAACATAAGGCAATCTTTAGGCTTCAGACTGGGAGAACAATATCCTGTACTATGGCATATGGGCATAAGCAATGATTTTCTTTCAAAAAAGGATTCTTTCCTTTTCTCCAGAGTTTCCAGAGTCACAGAACCTTTGGACCAAGGCGAGTTGTTCACATTAAATATCTCTTCTTGGCGTAATAGGTTTGCTTGAAAAAATAAAGCTTTGGGGCTTAACTGTGTAAACACTAGTTAACACTCCAGAATTATTTTGACCACTTGAGGATTACTAGAGCTTCTATCATTCCAACCTTGGGTGGTAAGTGACTTGTCCTAGACATCTGAAATTGAAGTTTGTTAGTAGTGTGGAAAAGCTGTAAGTGGGTTTACGTCTTTCACCAGATTTCTAGCAAAGCTTAATTCTAGGAAGTGTTGTCTTTTCTCCATAAGCTTGGCTAAGCTAGATAACTTTCCAACCTTGAATAGCTTTATTCTCTCTTTAATGTACATGAAATTCTGGATTTCGGCAGTCAGTTAATAACTAGCTTTTACAATTACAATTGTTTTTAGTCTAGATGACTGAAACCTCTAACCATTCTCCTTCATGTTCTCCTGGTGCAACAATAATACAGACTCTCTCAAGGACAGTACTATCTTTACAGAGTGTTTTCTGAGTATGTAGAACACTTGCTGTGCATAATGTGGTGCAGGATTTAAACTCACCTATTAAGAGGAGACGCATCCTCAGTATTGGCTGTTTACGTCTCCAGTGATGCTAAGTCATCTGTCAGTTCTGCAGAAAAGTGGCAGGCAGTGAGGAGTAGGCTGGATACCTGCAGTGGGGCTTTCCTCCATGGGCTTCCAGCTGCAGGGGGTGTGTGGTAACTGGTACCTCCTGCTCCTGCATCCTCTGGGCTGTTGGTTTCTTGATGTGCCGTGATTGTTGTGGTTTTGTTCTGAGATCTCCACCTAGCCCTGGGCAGAAAAGGCATTGTCCTTGCAACATCACTGTGTTTCTACAAAACAGGAGAGCTGGAGAGGGTCTCTTGGTGGTTATCAGGTCCTACCAGCCGTGTGATGGACACTTGGTATGGATTTAGCTGAGTAGTACTTGTAATATGTCTATACGTGACGTGTAGGTTTCAACTGGTTTGCTTAAAGGTGTGGTTATATCAATTGACACTTGTTCTGTTTTAAGACTGGATTCTGGGGTTTTTTGACTGAAATAAATATATTTAAGTGAAGTTGGAATAAGCTGTATTTCACACAAACCAGTTTCTTCTCGATCCACTGTTTTCCCGTAGGTTTGTCATACAGATCTGTGCATTCTGCTCATTTTGGCAGCTCCTTCTCTGTGAGAATGAAATCTTTCTCCTACTGAAGGCAAAAGTTGTTGTTTAGACCACTTAGTGGTCTACTTGAATTCATTGTTGGAAAAATATCACATGGATTTGTGAAAGCAAGCCGTGAGCCGTACTTGTCCTGCAAGCACTATTTTCCTCCTTTGCTTCTCTTATCACTTTCTCTTGAACAGTGTTTGTTCCAGGCTGACCAGCAACTTCTTTGACTTGGCTGCAATGGCAGAGCAGTCAAACCCAAGTGCTGCTTTTCTTCTTTCCCTCCCATTTTTGTGTATTTGCCGTGCTTCCTGCTATTCTCACACAACTTGGTAAAGAAGTGTACCACATCACACGTGAGCCTCCTATGCTGGGAGTTGGCCAAAAGCTGATACCAGTCTTATAAATTCAGGGTGCAGCAGTGGGATGAAAGCAGCCAAAATCACATCTTAATGTTCAGTGGGCACAAAATAAACGAGAAGTAGAAAATCCAGGTATATGGATGAATCACTGATTTTCGACTTGTTTTTTTTACTGGTCAGTCTCATGAAATGTTTCTCCTGTCAGATGCTGTTTGTTTCTCAGAATTGCTTACTTTAGCAATAAGTAACACTATTTAGAAGCCATTTGTTCCAAAATACTGTTTTCGTGCCACAAAGCCTGTTGAACAGGTGAACTGCCCAGTCAAATTCCCTGTTAACACATTCTTGAATGGTTAATTTGATGGTTGATAGACCCAGCTCACAAACTAGCGCAATATGTGGATGCAGCTACAGAAATGTGACAACAGTAAGGTTTTGTGTCAATGATGGGCTATCTGATGCATTCTTCAGGGGAAGAGAGCCCCAAGAGTGAATCGCCATAGTGTGATCAGACGGGAAGATCCAGCAGTGCTGTTGTAATGATCTGTCATGGGCTTGGTCAACTTAAAAGACACAAGAGACACAACAGTGTGAAGAGAGCTGATCAAAATGCTTTGTGGGCACACTGTACTGACTGCAATATTTCCTGTCTTTACCCATTGCTTTGAGCTGCAGTTGTACAGACTGCTTAGGATCAATGTGTCTCAGGATAATACTGCTTAGCTGTTCATTTTATTTTTTACTATATCTGGGCTGGGTCTTTCCCAGACACGTGTCATGAGACTGCAACTTCTAATTCTGTGGTTTCAGCCAAAACTATGACTTTTGCTTTACTTTCCTCTCTGGGCACAAGACCAAACACTAACACTTCCTGAATTGGAGCAGGTAGCACATCACAAAAATAGATGTTTTGATGGTGTAAGGAAATCCGCAGCAGGAAAAAAGCCAAGCTAAAACATGCCGTGCTAAGTAACAGCAATTCAGGCAGCACACAAAAATTAAAAGATAAGTTGTGTCACAAATTAAAAGATTTTGAATTAAGCAGAAATGAGAATTTTCTGGCACATGAGACTCGAAGTGTTCAGGGACGGGTCAGGTGATGGCAGCCTCTGCATCTGAGAGCCAGATAAGAAAATGTAGCGATAAGGCTGCATTGTATTTGCTGACTTTTGCTCTTCTTACTCAGCAGCAAAGATACAGCTTCCATCAGCCCTTCTTTTCCTGTGGTAAATAAAAATTAATTATTACAGAGATACCTTGAGAAAGATACTATTTTTAAGGCAACTTAGTTTGATTTAATGCAATGAAGTACTTAATTCTTGAGGAAAACGTGGGGTTTTAAGAGAAGGACATATGCATTCTCTGAACCATCCTTCAGAAGCACCATTTAATATTTTTCTTAGGAATTTAATCTGTGTTCTGAAATGCTGAGACTTTATTCTCTCTTTACAACCCCCACCTTGTTGGTTTCTAAGAGTAACAGCTGTCTGATGAGTTGTTTGTAACTTGCATCATGTTAAAAATACCTAGGGGTGCCTTATCTGTCTGTGCTGGATCACCTCCTAAGATCTGTGTGTGGTTTGTGAGTGCACAGTGTCTACCTCCTCACTCATCCCTTCTGCAGCTGAACGGAGCTGTCACTTGCAAAGTGCACAGTGCTATGCAGCAGCTGCTTTAGCCTGGAAATTACTTGCCTCTTTCCCTTCTCAGAGGTAGTGTCAGTGCCAGTGGTGTGCCTGTTCTGTGTAAGTGTCAGTAAGAAGCCTAGTACCTGTCCAGTGTTTTCCATGTTGAGTACAAATGAAAAGATGGTTGAATTGTCCAGCTTGCAAGGTTGCTCGCTCTTCTGAAATTGATTTCTCCCAGCTCAAGGGAACTGAAAAGCTCTCTGGAGCAAGCTCACTTCCTGAAACTTTACCTTGAAGGTCACCAATGCTTCCTCCAAAGACTGCCTTATCTCTTTGTCAGCCTTCTGAAAATGTCCTAGCAACAAAACCTGATTATGTAGGCCACAAAATGATTTTGCCTAGTTTAATCTACTTCTTACGCACCATGAGGATTGGAAAGAGTAGCAAAGGCAGGCTCACATAGCAAACCAGCTTGACAGGCTGCCTGGAAAACACAGGAGCTGGAGCTGCAGGAAAGTTTTGAGTGGTCCCCTGTTAGTCTGCAGAAGCAGTGGCAAGTATTAGTGCTGAGTAATAAATAATTACCATGACCAGCTCTGGCATTAACTGTTCTTTCAGTGACTTAACCCACAGTTACTCTTCTGTAGTTGTTTCCTAAAATCCCAAGATGCCAGTGTAAGCCTTACCAATAATTTCTATTATGACTAAACCAAAGTAATAGTTGCTCTGAGATCAGCAATCCACTGAAACTTGAGAATATCCATGAAGTCCTTTGGTTCTGTGTATGTCTGCAATTTGAACCTGAAAAACAAAAATTAAAACAAACAGAACCCCCTTCCCCCTAAAAACCAACCCAACCACAACAACAAAAAGAGGAATGAAGAAAAACATGATACTCTTTCCTATTCTGAGATTTCTTAGTACTTCTTCCTTGTTTATATTTAGGCTTTTAGAGGTTTCAGAAAGGCTTGGCACATAAGTCATGCTGCTGTCTAGCAGTATGGTATTAACTTGAAGCAGTTCAAAGCGTGGTATAATACCACTGTAATTGGAAATCTGTGACCCACATCTGACACTGTAATCTTTGTGATGTATTTATTTTGGAGGGTAGAGGGAAATTAGTGTTTTTCATTAACTCTTTGATTCTCAAGTTCCTCTGAAACAAATGAAAATTTCTTATATATTGTAGTGTTTTTATTAATGATCTAGTTCATTCTCCTGGTAAAATGCATTTTAATAGCCAGGAAGATTGCGGGTCAAGAGGATGGCTGACTTGGGAGAAATGCTAATGTAATGGTTAGGAAGAAGCTGTCTTATACCTCGTGGCCATAAACAAATGTTTAGAAACCAAATGGAGTGAAATTCCATAGGAAGGAGGCGTTAACTAAACATCTTGGCTACAGTGCCTGGGAATTTTAAGTTCAACCACAAAGGCATGATACTTGGCAGTGCTTTTCTACACTGCATTGTGATGAAAGAGAAGGTGTGTGAATTCTGTCAGTGGTTTGGAAAGCTCTTGTTCTTTTAAAAGCAGCTTACACAGCGTGCTTGTTTTTTGCTCAGCGCTGAAGTGATTCTGCTCCTACTGTGATAGAACACTGATGAAACAGGTACCTTGACCCTGGGAAGTGAGAAGGATTTGCTCAAAGGGTACTTAATTTTGTTGATTTCACTAAGCAGGCTGTAAACTCCTGACTGTTGTGTAGAGTTTAGATGAAAATGCTGATGTTTCATACTCTTTTCACTTCTGACCAACAGATCCCTATGGTAGTTTGCTGAGGGAGGGTGAGGCAAATAACCCTCAGGACAGGTGGAAGGAGGAACATGCTCTGTGACCTGCACAGAGTTTCAGTCTCTCAGTTTCAGTCTGGAGTTTCAGTCCTCACCATCTGGTTCATGGACAGTGAGGAACAGAAGTGAACTCATGACTCTTATCAGTACAGTTGAGTTGACCCCAGGTGTTAAGGTGGAACAGGTGAAGTAGAAGGCATAAGCTTATGCTGCATTTGAGTTACTCTGGATTGACTGAAAGTCCCTGCTTGAGGAACAGCATTTGAATAAATTTTTTCCCATCAAGAAGAGCAGTAGTTTTGTGTTGGCCATGTACCTAATTGCTGTAAATGCCAAGCTGTGTTTGGATGTGGTCAGTTTGGCAACACAGAACGGTGTGTTTTTTTAACTCTGCAGAGCTTCTCTTATTTATTCTTCCCATTCCTCCTCCTTCCACCGTCACCTCTGCCATGTATGTTTTCCTTACAAACCCACACAGATCACTTGCCTTTCAGGAACATAGTATGGCCTTGTGCATATGGGCATGTGTTTTTGACAGTGAACTCCATGTATGAATGCAGCTGAACTTTTTACAGGCTGTAAATGAAAATTTTTATGACTTTGTTTGAGTCTTAAGGTCAGCAAAACATAAAATGCAGGAAAGACTTTTAAACATTTAGAGATTCAATTTCTCTCTCTCTCTCTCTCGGTCATATTGAAGCCTTGAATGAAAGTTTGATTACAGACTGATGGTGGGAACAACCTTGAAAGCGCAGCTGAGGACTTAGCTTGTGACTGGACAGTACTTTCAATCATCACCAAGGTCTAAAACTAAATCACACTTCCCCATTAAAGTCTGAAGGTGGTCATTTAGCTATATGATTAGAAATAACCAAAGGTGGATGGATGGATGGATGGATGGATGGATGGATGGATGGATGGATGGATGGATGAGCTGACTACCAGCATTTATCCTTGAGAGGAAACACTGACCACATGGAATGTGTGAGCACTCCCAGAGCAGGTAAGGATATTTCATAGGCCACTGCCCAGTAATGAGTGAAATCATTAAATTTCAGTGCAGCTAAATACAGCCACTGGCGAGGCAGCCAGGAGGGCTTGCATTTGTTCATGCTCTTCTTAGAGCAAGTTGACGTGGTTTTTGTCTGCACTGCTGCTCGAGTTTTCATCTTTCAGTTTGGGAACGCTGGGGAGAAATCACTTCCTCCTTTAGGAGCAGTCCATCTACATGATAAAAGGGTATTTTCCTAGCAATGTTATGTTATCTGTTTTAATTGAAATTTTAAATTAGAACCTAATCTCTAAAATAAGAAATAAAATATAATACTGGATATTATTTATCTGTTACCCTTAAGAAGAGCACTGCAGTTTATCTGTTTTCTCTAAGAAAAGCACTGCAGTACTTGTATTTTTTCCTCCCTCTTCTTCCTGATTCTTTTTTAGGCACAGGAAGTATGGCAATTCATCCTACGTAATCTTTTTGCTTTTGAGTGGTTGTTGTTAGCAGTTGTGGAGCTGTTCCCTGGCAGTTTTGTTGGTTATGCAATTAAGAACTGTAAAAAATACGTACTGCAAGAAGCAGCTGATATAGGAAGTATATGAAACTAATAAAAGAAAAAAGAAGTCTTCAGACTGATAATGGATCAGAAGCAATGTGAGGGGTTTTTCCCAGTCTCAACAGAAAGTGTTCTATTAAAACTACGGATCGACCACTGGCTTTTTTGATACTGTTTCCCTTGCAGAGGAAATTTTGGTTAGATAAAAAAGACCAAAAGCTTTCTGTTTGTCTTCTGATGGCTGGTTTTCTCCATTACTGGTATATTGGGTAGTTTTTTCTCAAGATAATAGATAACCTCTTAAGCAGAAGTTTCACTGGCTTCACTGTTGTGTTCTGCTTCACTGGCTTCTCTATGTGTAACAGAAGTCCCCAAATATATACCTTGCTACCAGACAGAATATTGCGTTCAGTATATTTGCAAGTGGCTGCAGCATGACTGAGCAATCTCACTGAAATCAGCCAGAAAAGGCAGCTTTGGGAGGCTTGCATTTCCATTATTGATTTTTTTCTCCAAATTACTTGATGAAAAACTGAGGTATTTTAAATTTTTTAGGAAGCTTTTTGGTATTGAAATATTAATTTTTTTTGCCGTTAAATATTTAAAATTGTGGTGGCTGTTTGGAGTTTAAGCTGTTCTTGCTAATCTAGACATAATTTGGTCATTAGAAAAACAGATGACAAAACAAAACGTGCTATTTCAGCCTTGTCATTCGCTAGCAGTCTTAGGAATGAGATATTTTGGGCATGCATAATTTCTCACTTAAATCAGCTTAAAGACAAGAGAGAAACACACTGCAGAATTTGGTGGAATTAAGATACATAACTGGAAAAAAATGAATTGCCATTTTGAAAAAAGCCACAATACATTCAACCAGATCAGAAAGGGGAGGAAATTACATCAAACTGTATACGTTTACAACTATACTCAGTGGGAGAGATAGCAGAAAGAATCTTCTTCAAACAGCCTGAGCCCAACACAGTGGAGTTTTTTTTGTCTGTACTCAGCACATGTGAGGCTGCCCCCCTAGTCCTGTGTCATGTTCTGAGCCCCTCACTTGGAGAAGGACATTGAGGTGCTGGAGTGAGTCCAGAGAAGGGCAACAGAGCTGGGGAAGGGTCTGGAGAGTGAGTCCTATGAGGAGCAGCTGAGGGAGCTGGGGGTGTTCAGCCTGGAGGAAAGGAGGCTCAGGAGAGACCTTACTGCTCTCTTCAGCAGCCTGGAAGGAGGCTGTAGCCGGGTAGGGATCAGCCTGTTCTCTAGGCAGGACAAGAGGACATGGCCTCAGGCTGCACCAGGTGAGGTTCAGTTTGGACCTCAGGAAGAATTTCTTCATGGAAAGCGTTGTTAAACACTGGAATGGACTGCCCAGGGTGATCCAGGTGGAGTCACCATGGAGGTGTTCATGGGTTTGAGTGCCATGGTCTAGTGGACAAGGTGGTGGTCAGTCAGTGGTTGGACTTGATGATCTTTGAGACAGCCTAAATGGTTTTGCAAATCCATGAAAGGTCTGTGATGTGTGCTTGTGCTCTACTGTGAGGTAAAAACTGTTTATCTCCCTAACTGGAGTTAAAAAAAAAAAATAAAAATTTGAGGTTTTGATATTCCTATTCTATCAGTACCATTCTAGCTATAGCAGTGAAATGATGGCTTTATCTTTAAGGTGATGGGGACTATACAATTGCACCCTTTAGGATGAAATCTTATGTATGACCATTTTTATTTGGCAACAGAGTATCCTGTTTTGATGTGACTGACCCGATAGAAATTTGACAACAACGTGTTTGTTCCAGAATAATTTCATGGTCAAAGAAATGGATGTGCACTTATCTTTGTATCTTGTTTCATTAAAACGGGTGGAGTTTGTAATTTGAAAGTATTCGTAAGAAGCATTGGGCAGGGGTGCGGTGTTCAGCACTTCTTGGCTGGGCTTGACCTAAATATGTAGTTGTATAATAACAAGCGCAGCTTCTCTATCTCTAAACAGAGGTGATGTGTGTGTAAGCTGGCAAGTAAATAAAGTTGTCCTGTTCTTCCTCATGTAGGTACCTGTCCTGAGCAAACTGTCCAGTTTATCAGATTGCAGACACAGTTAAAAATATGGGATTTTCAGTGAAAGAGTAGATTTAAAATGTAAGTTAATGACAGGATGTTTCTATTTGGTCTAATTATACCATTCCTTACATGGAGGTTTGAAAGCACGGATGGTGTGAAATTTAGCCTGAGTTTTAGCTCTCCTGCAGGATCCAAGCAGTTTGTGTCTTGAGTCCTCTGAGTTTCAGGAAAATGGTTGAGACGGGCATTTGAGTCTCTTGGCTCAGATGTTTTAGAGTCTCTGGAGCTCAGCTGCAGTCACAGAGACCTGTCCTTGGGCACCCAGGAGTGAGGCACAGGCAGCGCTGCCTTGGCTGTGTTTGTGCACTGGGAATGCTGGCTGAGGAGAGCTCTTGGGAGGTGGGTACAAAGATGAATCCTGAGATGGCTCTGGGAGCAGAGAAGAAAAGCACTGACTTCCAGAGATGAACAAGCATCACTGGACTGTCAAGTATGACAAATATGTAGAGAAGGGGACTAGCCCAGTGCTTCCAAAAAGGATAATGTTTAAAATTAATATATTCTGAGACACAGGTAATGCAGACATGTTTTCTGCTATATATGGTACTAAGCCTGGCTTTTCCCACTGCCTGCTTTTAAAGAGCAAAAGTGATAATGATCTTTAAATAACTACTAAATACCGTTCTGATGTCTATTCTGGGTTTTTTTTCAGGTTGATTTTTTTTTTTACTACAAACCAGTGAAGATGACGCCAAAACATGAAAAACAGGTAAGTAGTATCTAAGCTTTAATAAAAAAGGATTCAAGTTTGGCACCTGTGGATTGAATTTCATTAAGGTTCACATGGATCAGGGAAGATTCATTGTATTCTTCAGACTTTTTGTTGCCAGGATACAGAATATTCTGGAATGATGCAGTGCCAGTTCCTTCTCTTAAAGTTTGATAGAAGAATCAGATGTTCATTCAGTGTAAGTGACTGTGTGTAAGGGGTTAGACACTGAGACAGTAGAGAAGGACTTGAATGGAGTCTTCTTTTTATCAATTTTAGGTATTTTATAGGACTAATGGTTGGGTCAGGCTCTGAACTCTGATTACCAGCTGCATGGACCACAAGAATCCCACTTGCACGTTCTCTTCTGCTCAGTCCGATGAATGTTAAAAGTTTCAACAAATTATTTTGTCTCAGCTCTTAGTCTCTTATTAGCTTTACTACACAGCATGAGTGGAGGGAAGATGCCAACACTCACAGCATGAAAAGTCCCATGACCTTTGTGGCTGATCCTTTTACTAACAGGCAACCTGATGGGATATATTATTTTTCTTGGAAGCTTTATGGAAAATTACTCTTCAGGGGTTATTGACTAATTAGATGTGTAATAGGAGCACAAGCTCATCACCTGATACTGTCCTGAGCACAGACATTTGAATTGAAATGCAGCTGAAATGATTAATACAAATACTCAACCAATGTGAGATTGTTTTTATTCCTCCTTCTTGTGGTAGATTTCCCCCTCATATTAAAAATAGATATTTCCATGTGAGATTTCCTGTTTTCCTAGTAGGAAAACATTAGAGACTTCTGAGAAAGGCACTTTTTTTTTGTCAAATTCTATATAGTAAAGCCTCTGCCTTATCCTTTTCTCTGAGGAATCCATTTCATTATGCAGAAATATATCCAACAAAAAGAAGAGAGAACAGGAAGAAAAAAGAAAGGGAAAAATTAAAAGAGAAAGATTTCTTATGTTTGCTTCAGCTGCCTTTATGGGTTGTTTTTCCTTTTGAGGCAGATTCAAATGGAACATTTTGTTTTTCCATGCTTGTGCCTTTGTGACCTCAGTGCTGTCCTTTTAGTCTGCTGTCAACACTCATGTTATTTGCATAGATCTGTAACCATGAGGGAGTAGCTGTAATCCAGGTTTGGGTGTCACTTGGGCCATTTTGTCATATATGCTTGACCCTGTCTACCTGGACTGCTCCTGGCCTTGAGGACAGGCTAGCAAAATGCCACCAGTTCCATGCTTAAACTGGCTGGTTTTGCCAGGAATTAAAAGGCATATCCAGCCTGAGAAACTGCTCTGCAATCCCTGCTTGTTAAGTAGTTGTGACTACTTTTGGGGCAGATTTGAAGATTCTGATTATTCATTGGGATGTTTAGGCAAGTGTGGCTGCTGGGACCTCTATCAAGGCTATAGCTTTAGGAGTTTGGACAGAAAATGGTTTGCCTCTGAATTTAGCAGTTTCCAGAGAGAAAGAATAAATGGAGATGCCACATCTTTCAGTAGCTTTCTCTTGAGTATATACTGTTCCCAGTGCAAGAGGCTTCCTTGGCCAAGCCTGGACACTCTTAACTGTCAGCAGCAAATTTTGGTTTTGAGAGAATTGTTGCTCTGAAGCATTACAGGATACATATTTTTGAATGCATTGTTATAAATGCATGTGTTGTGCCTCTCAATTAATAGAACCCCAACACAACCAAGAAAAAAAAGGGAAAAGAAAAACAACCCAAAAAACCCCCTACCCGCCAAAAAACCAAAACTGAAAATATATGTAATGTGACATAATAGCTAGAGCTGCAGTTCTGGAAAAACCAAGCAGCACTGGGCAAGGGGGGAAGACACCTTGTACAGGATTGCAGCTGGCAAAAGTAAGAGGTCCCTGAAACCTTGGCTGTCTTTGTACTGAGTCTCCCATGTTGTACAGCTGGACTGCAATACAGTTTTGTGACAAATGACTAAGTTAGTCTTTGAGTGGTCTGTGGGAGGGAGAGGTCAGCATCACCTCCCCTAGGTGGACAGTGCATTGCTTGAGAATAGACATGTCTATTGAGAGTATCCTCATTTTTATGGCAAAATGGTGAGGGAGTGGAGCACATACAGAGGAGAAAGGCAGTATTGCTGTGATCTCCTGATTGTTTGTGACCAGGGAATGCAGGATGGACTGTGCATACAACAGCAGCCTTGCAGAGGAGTATTCTGCTACCTAATTCTGCTTGGACTGTAACATAGCCTGTATGTGAATACTGACCTTTACTCTAGGGGTGCAAAAGTATAGGTACCTTTCCTGGCAGTGGATCGTCACTTATACTGGGTGGTTAGGTCTGCTTTGATTAAAGCAATGCTGTTTTCCCAGTGGGATCTTGTATTCTGGAGAAGACTTAAAGGTCAAAAGAGAAGGAACAGTCTACATGTGCAATACCACTGTTTCAGAGCAGCAAAATCTGTAATGGGAATAACACTTCCTGGATTGAAGAGATGAATAGCGGAAGTAACCCTAAATCTTGAGAAAGGCTGTACATTTTTATTTTTCATTTCTAGTTGCTTACTGTTTATCTTGCTTCACTCTAACCTCGGTAGTGTCATTTTTTTCGGTAAATAAGGGGGGAAAAAAGGAACACCCAGTCTTCTGTTGAAATCCTAGTGTTTCAAATCAAAGCTGACAGAGTCTGTGTGTGAGGACTGCATTTTGCTGAGGTGCTCTGCTGTTCTGCAGATCATTTTTCCTCTTGGCTCAGTCCTTTATTGCTTAGACACTGCCTGCCACAGCATATACAGCAGGTCTCATTTCTTTGGTAGGTAGAGTCTGAAGGGTCTTAGCTTCCTCCATGTTGAAACTCAGCGACTAGTTAATTGCAAGTTAAAACTGTACAGAAGTTTTCTGGTGTAAATCTTATGGTTTGGAATGATTTGCAAGGTAAGACATAGCTAACCAACCGCGTATCCAATAGCAACTTTTAGTCACAATGCTTTGGTAGCATAAAGGTTCAAAATAAGTATTTTACTTCAAAGACTATTTTGATTCTGTACAAAGGAGAGGGTTATGGAAGGTTATTTGGAAATGGGGTAATGTGGGGAATCTGGGCAGAAGGAAAGACAGCAAGAAGCTGATACAGCAGTGGATGAGAGGGAGGAGACGGGTCAGGTTAGAAAGAGGTTGCCTGAGGTTGTGACCCCTGTGCTGCAGCAGCTGGAGGGAGGAGGAGTGCTGTGTCCTGTTCAAAGCTTTTTGACACAATTTCTCTTTTTCCAGTTGCAAGAATGATGCTTTTAGTGCTCAGCAAAGGAAAGAAAACATGTTGAGAAATAGTTGCAGCTTTAGAGAAGATTGGGACTCAGGGAAATAGGAATTCAGGGAAGACAAAAACCTGTGATGTAAAAAGATGGTGCAGTGGCTCTGAAAGTCTGCTCTACCTACCTACCTACCTACCTACCTACCTACCTACGTATGGTAAATATTATAACTATGAGGAAGGTGGAGAAAAACAACAGAAAAAAGGTGGTGTCCTCTCCTGTGTTCAGCACATTGCTGAGGATCTTCTCTGGAGCAGAAATAACTTCCGCATATGTCCCACTAGTGGTTTTGTAACAGTAAAGACATGACCCTCAGCTGGTAGAGGTGATTAAAGCTCTGTTCATTTGTTCCTCTTGTGTCATGATGGCATGGGGTTTAGAAGCTGCAGGGGAGAACTGGCCCTCTGGTGCTCTTCAGTGAGGAGAGAAGCAGCAGAGGTGGCAGGAGCCTTTTTCTTTGGCAAGGTGTTCCTGATGCTCACCAGAAGGGTAACCACCAGTTATACAGAAAACACCCCTGGGACCAGGAGCTGGGCTAAGTGACATAAAACCAACAGTTGTGTCCAGCCATCAGGCCACAGGCTCCCCATCTCTGAAGCAGTAACCTCTGGAAATCAGGGAGCAAAATTATTTAATCCAGGCCTTGAATGTAGTCTCCCTGCTAGAGTGCAGTGGCTGTTCTGGGAAAAGTGTATCTTCACCTTTCAAGGTCATTGTTCTCCTGTCAGTCCACTGAAGGTCTGCAGTGCTGGTAAACACAAGTCTCTGTTAGGGGAGAAGACTTGGCTGAAGAGTGAGGCTTTTATTTCTGATGTCTTTGGTTTGGGCATAGGAAGACACATTTTGAGAGCTTTCTAGTTCAAGATTTCTTGATTTATGCAAATATGTACTAAAAAAAGCATGTTTTTTTACCAGAGACACTGTCATTCCTCCCACAGTGGATTTCTGTACCTGGAGATCTTGCGCAGTGCCTTCCTCTCAGGGGGAATGTATCTACGGTTTAAAGGGATACACTTTTCTTTAAGTCTTTGCTAACTGGTTGGCTTAGCTTTGGGGGGGAATAGCTTATTTAAGCAACTGAAGCAGGGCAGCCTGTACGTGTGCTTCAGAAGTAGCAGGTATTTAAGCACACTTTTGACCTTTGTATTTTAAAGGAATATTATCCATCCTAGCATGAATTATACAGATTTATCAGGATTTTGGGGTTTGGTTTGGTTTTTGCTACAACAAAATTTTGAGCATTAGCTGAGAGTATTGAGAAACATTTAATTCTTCAGTCTCTTCCAATTCCCATTAGTGATGCCCAGTTACATTACAGTAACATCCACAGGACCTCTCTCTGGTTTGGATCTCTCAAAATGATTATATAAATGTAGAAATTACAAGGAAGTAAGCTAGATATGACAGCTTCTACAGCAAATACTCTATATGATTGTCCCCTCAAAAGGGGGAATTTTGCTCTGCCAGTGTAGCTGTGTTGCTTCCTTGGGCAGGTTGATGGTCAGATTGGAATAGAAACGCTCCAGTGCTGAATCTTCAGCTGTACTCTTTGTCACTGTTGATTACAAATGTAGGGACAGCCTAAAATACCTGCCCCGTTCTCCTTTACATGTGTGACTTCGAATGGTAGGTTTTTAGTTTGTCACTACCAAGATCTCATCTCCCATGCGTGAAACATGTATGACTTTTCACAGGGTTACTTAATCTGAAATACTCCTTTTCAGCTAGCAGTTTGGCAGGGACTTTCCCAGACATGTGGTGTAGCTCAGATGATTCATTGCTCTATGCTTCTCCATTTATAGGGTTGCAAAATTCAATAAAACAGCAGTTCAGCTTTTAATCTGACTCAGTAGTTTGTGGAACAGCAGAACAATCAAGAGAGTCTTTAAGGCTGCCTTTGTCTTCTGAAATTAATTGCTTGATTTTTATTATGCACTTACAGGAATTTGTAACTGTCTTGGTGCGAGACCCCAGGATACAGAAAGAAGACTCATGGCATTCTTACATAGACTATGAGATATTTATTCACGTAAGTACAGAAAATGTCAGAACAGATTCTTTGGGCTCTTATTGCTGTTTCTGTCCAAGCCAGGGTTGTCTTTGGGATATAAATGGAATTTCTGCTTCTGGGATGCTGCAGGCTATTATTCTCTTTTTAACAGCCGGGATGCAATGGAACAGGTAAGGTGGGTTTGCCAGTGGCCGTGTCGTACATCTGGCAGAGCTGGGCTTGAACCTAATGTGTTCACATGTGCATTCCACAATGTCTTGCAACTGACAGTTCTTAGCCTTACTTGTCAACTAGGGGACTGTTACAGTCAGAGATACCTTACTGTTGTAAAAGAATGTCGATGTTCTGGTGTTCATGGGAAAACAACTTGCTTTTCAAGTAATTTTCCGGTTATTTGTACTTTAAATTCTCCTCAGTTCTTTTTGCCAAGTTATTTGGTTGGGGAAAACAACAATGTGGTTGTTTTCAGTGTACCTTGACGTTCATATTACCCTAATTTAGTGGTGCTTAAATGTGTGTAGTTGCATTTGGGTTTGTGATTGCAGTCCACCATATGTTAATGGAAGTGCACTTGGCATTATGGTGCTTTTGTGCCTTAAATCTGTCCTATACATAATTTTGTTTTCTTGGTTGTTCTTTGGTGGATGACGTATGAAGGCGTTATCCTAATTTGCCAAATCAAGATCCAAGGATTTTAACTGCAGTGTAAAATAAAGGTATTTGAGAGCACCAAGTTACATGGTTAATGCTTGGCACAAGACCAAAAGCATTTCCTTCCTGTGTGGAAGTGTTAAGCAGTTGGTGTATGAGAGCCAGCAATCAAACGATGACTTATTAAATGTCTGTGTGACAAGTACTTCTCTGTGTGGCAATAAGAGTTGTGAAACTTCTAAATTTGCAATGTGCTTCAGGTACTGCTTGCAAAGCAATTGTGTTTTTCATTTCTGGTAAATAGAAATTCTGTAGATTTGGCAGGGTGGATGCTGTATTACTGCTTTGCAGACATCAGTGCCCCTGAACAGAAGTGTATTAAGGCTTTCTCAGTGACTGCTGAGTTGGGGAGATGTTGTTTAGACCCAATGTGTCTTCATTGAACTCCAGCCAGCAACTATGCACCACACAGCTATTTGCTCACATCTCCTCTGCCCCAGCAGCAGGATGGAGGGAAGACAATTAGGGGGGTGAAAGAGAAAACTTGTGAGTTAAGAGCAATTTAATAATCAAGATGTAGTAATAACATTCATAATACTATTAAGTAATAATAGTATTAAATAGTAAGAATAACAATACTAATAAAGAAAACGAAAAAAGAAAAATAGATAAAGCTGTAGAAAGACAAGTAATGTAAATGAAAACATGTGCTCAGCATCAAGTAACCAGTTCCCTGCCAGCCCCTCAGTGGCAGTCCCCGGCCAACCTCCCCCTAGTTAACTGCTGAGCAGGATGCCATATGGTCTGGAATATCCCTTTGGTCAGTTGGGATCAGCTGTCCCAGCTGTGTTTCCTCCCATGCACCCCCAGTGTGCTCACTGGCGGAGTGGGGTGAGGAGCAGAAAGGGCCTTGGCTCTGTGCAAGCGCTGCTTGGCAGTCACTTAAACATCCCTGTGTTACCAGCACTTTTCAGCACAGATCCAAAAGCCCCAGCTCCTCTGAAGAAGATTAACTCTCCCCCAGCCAAACCCACCATACAGTGGTATACGATCCATCATCACTGAGCAACTCTGAAGGTATCATCAGCTCTGCTTCCTTGCCACCACAATGCCAGGGCTTTTGGAGACCAAGTCCCTAGGTCAGTCCTGCCATCCAGTCAGTGGACTCAAAGTATTGTGTCTGCCTGGCTTTTAGGCCAGCTAAGTTCCCCTTCTACCCAGTTCTTAGAGTATTTGTCTTCTTAAACTGTGCAGTATCCTGGGTGTGGTCTGTGCCAGAAGATTGTCGTCTTTGTGCTCTCTACAGTCTGCACCTTGTGGCTGTCTGGAGTTATGGCTCCTGGCAGGCAGGGAGGGTGGGCTGGACTGCAGGCAGTTTTCTAATGGAGTCTGTCTGGTATGTGGGATTTCATCTAAATGTGCGCTCCCTGGGAAAAATTTACAAAAATATTTAATTTCCACAAATGGTTTCTCTTTTGATGAATTGGCATTTTCCTAGTGAACTAAAAGTGTTCTGTGGGAATATTTCCAAATGCTGCTACTTGAAGAGAGCAGTCACATTGGCTTCTTTGGTTTGATTTAAGTGGGACTGCACACTGGAAAAACCCCGTGTAGCTGTTTGCAGGGTTGTAACTAGAATAGCTAAAGATCTTTTTCCCCTGCAAAGGTTGACATTATCTACTGAAACCTTTTTCTGAGGTCTATTTTTCCTGTTACTATAAGCTGTACTGTAATCCAAATCTCTTGCTTTTGAAAAGAAAGCAATGAAAAGTATTTCCCTGAGAAGCGTGAGGAACTGTCACCAGTCCTGTCTGAGGTAAAGCACAGTCCTTAACATAAACTGAATTAATATCAAGCTTTCCATTGGTGTCTTGAGCATTAGTATAACATCTTGGATGCATTGTTAATGTCATGCCTGCACTTTAGCTTAAGCTGATTTGCAAAGTAAATGTTTTTTATTTCCCAACAGACAAACAGTATATGCTTTACAAGGAAAACATCCTGTGTTAGACGACGCTATCGAGAATTTGTTTGGCTCCGGCAGAGGCTTCAGAGCAATGCAGTGCTTATGTGAGCAACTTTATAGATGGCTATTTATTAATCTGTCAGTCGTGGAGGGAAGGATTGTTTCACCTTAACTCGAGAACTGCAGAAATCAGATCTGGAAAGTATCCTGTGTTTCTTATTAGCACATGTTTATTGTGTAAAATGCATTTTATGTGCTTTAAACCCAGAAGAATATGGCTTGTACTTACAACCTTTTTTTGGTGAGCCCCCCTCTAATTTGTAAGGAGACTTGTTCTGTATTTTCTTTTGCTATGCACAGGTAGCAGAAATAACAATTTAATGTAGATGTTTGTACCTCCTCTTTGTTCTTCTTCGATGTGCTTATGTCGTGCAAGCACCATAAGAAACCCAGCCCCAGACATGGATGCAGGCTTAACAACTGGACCAGAAAAATCAGATTAACTTATTTTCCCCTCTGATATGTGTAAAAAGCCCTTCCATTTCTCAGCCTTATGTTCCCAAATAGATTTCTAGAGCTTCTGGAACATAACTCATGATTCTCACATGCTTGGGGTTGGCATTTGCTTACTGCATTTTCCCCTGCTGTTTCACATTTGGTTTTAACTGTGTATTTTTTTCCTGTTTATAAAGACAGCTACCTGAACTGCCATCCAAAACACCCTTTTTCAATATGAACAACCCTAATCATGTGGACCATCGCCGTCAGGGTCTGCAGGAATTCCTGGAAAAGTGAGTACAGCCTATCCAGAGGTGTTGGAATGTCTATGAGGTCATCAATTTCTAGTTTAAAATAGCTCATCTCTGGTACTTGAGAGCCACCGTGTGGTCATCTGTACATGCTGCACATTGAGTTATATTTTATTACTTGCACTGTCATGATTTGTACACGTGACTTCAGCTCTATTGGTTATAAGGAGACTTCAGCTGGGGCTTTTCCATTGTGTTTCAATGCACTGATTACAGATAATAGGCTTACATTTAAGTCACTTTGCAATTACCTACTGAGTTTGGGAGTTCTTTCACTGTGATGTCTATTTGTAGCTTTCAGTAAGGAGCTGGATATTTTTGTAGGAAGAAGAAAGCCCTCCTCCCATTATGTTCTTGGAAAATCAGTATCTTTGTGGGCTGAACCCCTGTGAGCCTGGGAAAATTCTCTGGTGAGATCTCCTAACACGGAGATTTCCTATAATGCAAATGACTGTTTACCAGTCCCACTAACATAAGCAAGCTCTAGCAACTGTGACAATTTTCAGTGTAGCTGCCATCTGTATAAAATCATTCATCAGGTGTGGCTAGACCCTGGCCTGCATTACAGTGGAGTAGTGTATGAGTTTCAGTACTGCATGCCTCATTCCCACTGCTGTGACCACTTCACCTTCTGCAGTGGCTGAGCCCCTGTTGGTGCAATTCTCTGCTTTTTCTCTGCTGTTCTTGTCGTGCTCTGGCACTGCTGGTGTGAGAGCAGGCTGCTCACAGCTGCTGGGGCAGGAGCTGTGTGTACCTCTGCTGGCTGCCTTTAGCTGCTGCTCGGGGTGAGGGCGTGGTGAAAGGCTGCAAGTAGAGACTATTCATCTTCTTTCCAGTCAGTGTATTATAAGCCTCCATAACAGACAACAAATCATTGGTCCCGAGGTATATTTGTTAGGCTTAGCAGCTGAAGGCAGGGACAGCTAACTGCTGCAGGAATAATATTCTGTGTGCAGTTATATAGGATCTGTGGCCAAAAGGTCAGCCAGTAAATACTGGCTGAAGGCATGTGAGACAGTGCAGAGAAAGCAGAAAAGGATTAGAGGGTATTTTTACACCTCAGTAGAGAAAAGCAGCGAAATGGAAGAGCTGTGCTCGTAGAAGTATGTCAATGATAATATGACGAGTGTGGTAGCTCAGGTTCCTGGGTCTGAGCAGTTCTGTCTTATCTGTGCTGCCCCATGGAGTAGTGCATTTCAAAATATACTGTAATTTTAAAATCGTAAAGAGACCAGTCTGGTAACAAGATATATCAGCATCAGAAATGTTTACAGCTGCTGTCTGCATTTGAAAAGACAAACCAGAAAGGTAGATTATTTTAAAAGACATCCTCATGCTCCAATTTTGTGGATGACTGTAGCTTAAATGAGTACTGACAGCAGAAAATGACAGCATGTGGAGCATTTCATGGTGCTGCTGTTAGTGCAGGAGTGGGAAAAGAGGCAACTCAATTGTAAGGTAATGATTTAAATGTTTGAACTTGAGTGCAGGGAAAGTGTCAGCTTTTTCCAGCCCTGGGGAGCAATTGGAAGGAATTTTCAGAGGTTGTGTTGAGATGCAGTGGCCTGGCACCTTATTGTACCGTTGCCCTCTGCTGGCTGGCCCCGCTGTGCTGCTGCTGCTCACAGAAGGCATCTTCCTGTTGGCTCAGCCACGCTGCCATGATGCTTTTCCCCTCCCTCCCCCATTTTATGACCCCGAACCAAAGGTTATGATTGTTTTTCTGAAATTAAATTTGTGAATTTGTGGAACTTTCATACGAGAGTTAGTGTAAAATATGTATATATATGCTTACATGTAATATGTAGGTATGATATACATATGTATGTAAAATACACACATATATTCTGTGTGTTTGTATGTTCTATATGTACAGTATGCATATGCATATATATCTCAGTACAATATACATGGATATACATTATATACAATGGATATTGTGTATAATACACATACTTGACTTTACTGAAGCTCTGGGTCTGGATCCTGCATGTTCTGTGGGGTGGCAATGCCAGGTGAAGCAGGACATTGCTGATACATTAGAAGGGTGGTTCCCTAACTCAAAACTGCTAAGCTGAGAGCTCCATTCACCCCAGCAAGGACAGCAGTCACTGTGCACAGGCTCACAATCCTACTGGTGTTTCTTTGTGGCAGTGGGAAGAAAAGGGATTTGAACCTCTGTGAACCTGTCTCAGGAGAGGTTCACAGGTAACATTTTTAAATGCCTGCCCGTGATGCAGGAATCTCAGGTGTTATCAGGATCTGAAACATCTGTGAAAAGAGGTTTAGATCTTTCAAAGTCTTGGTTTGTGCCTTGTGCCTGTATGACCAGGTTTGTGCCTTGTGCTATATGACCAGATTGCCTGTGCAGGAGCCACGTGTCTGAGGAGCAAGGACTGAGCAGCTGGAGGGTCACTAGTGCTCAGCTCCTGGCCCTGGGAACGCTTCCATATTGCCTGTACGTGCAGTATGGATTGCTGGATGGCTACAGAGTGCTGTTGTCCTTCCTCACTTCCCGCTCCAGGGTGAGTTAGCACAGGGCACAGTGTGTACTTAGAGCCTTTGTGAAGCCTCTCCATGCTGAGCACAGTAGCGTAAGAATTAGGCCAACAGCTGGGAAGTTAAGCACTAGACTTTGGTGAAATCTGGGAACAGGTGTCCCATTTTGATTTGGTTTTACTGCACAAATGCAGGGTAAGATGTACTTATCTTACAGGTTATTATCTCTGAGTGATGAAGAGCTATAAAGCTCACTTCTTGTCTAGGCATAATTTAATATTTCAAGAGGCCATTTGCATTAACGGAAGTCAGCTAGCCCCTTTTCAATTATGAATTACTTTGTAAGAATAAGGAAAATTATGTGTTTTTCCTGCTAAGTATACTTGTCCTTTAAGGATGCCTGTAAATTCACAGGAGAAGTTTATTCTTAAACTAGAGGCCAAAATTAAAACACTATCATCTTAAAATTTTAGCTTCTGGAAGATCCTCTTTGCTTTCATCCCTTTGTAGCTGTGCAGGTCTAACTTTGGGATTTAGATTACCCTCACAGAAGATCAGCTGGGTTTGCTCATGAGAAAGCTAATTAACAAAGCCATTTTGAATGAAGTTGAGTTCAATTGATGACCTTTTTTTTATTGAATATAGTCGGATCCCGACTATATTCAAAAAATGTGATTTAGGGAGAAGGATTACTCTTCAATTAATTTTCAGACATCCAGTTTATGATGGGGTGGAAGAGACTGAGAGTTTTGAGAAATGAAATGCTTGGATCCACAGGGAGCAGAGGGCATCCAGAGTAGTGCTGCTGCAGAGGGCCATGCACTGGGCTTGCTTAGAGCTGCAGTGAGAAGGCCACTCAAAATTCACCCGCCTAAGGCAGAGCCATTTTCTGAAGGTGTCGGGTGTTTTGCCCTTTTCCTTCCACCTCTTTGCCTTTTCCACTGCAGTCCCACAGGCTGCAGCTGGTGCAGGGTCAGAGGTCTCCTCTGGAGGTGTCTCCACTGGGTGCTGTCTCAGGGATGTGGAAAGCGGGAGACTGGCTCCAAAAGGGATGGATGCCAGCTTGCCCCTTCCAGGGGCTCAGGCAGGAGCACTGGTGGTTGTGGGGCAGATGGAACCACCTTGGGCAAGTTGTCTCTCTACAGTGGAGCCTTGCTGCTATTTCCTATCTGGTGAGGGAATAATGTGTAGCAGGCACATGTGGCCTGATCTTCTCGTAACCGCACGCATTATCACATACCCAACAGTTGCTTCACAGTTGCTTGATATCAGTAACATTTCCTCCCTTATAAAAAGTGAAGGAGGAAACACAGTCAGCTTTTTAAAAGAGGAAACTGGGGCTTTGTTTGGTGTGGGCTGGGGCTGAGGGGCTGGATGCTCAGTAGAGGGCACCACAGCACAGGCTGTCATCCCGTCTGTCAGCTCCTTGGGATTTTCCCTTGCTCTCCGTGATCTGATGTAAATGGGCAGAGTAAATCTGTCGAAAACAAAATCGGAGTGTTAACCTTCCACACACATTCAAGTGTGCATCTGTCATTGTATTAGGTTACAGTAGATACAGGAAATCTTTAGTTAGGATTAAGCTGTGCTGTTCAGCCATATGTTGTTTTTCTCCAGCAGAACAGTGTATAATATACCTAATAAAATCATGTTGAAGAAAACCAGATTTTGGATCTTGTCCAGATAAGAAAAACCACATGTTTTTTCTTTTGTAAATATTTTTGCCATAACACAGGAAAAGAGAAATATTCTTCATATAGTATCCAGCATTTCCTCAAATACGAGATTATTTCTTCTGCTTCTGAAGTGATGTTTTTCAGTCTTGCTTTTTTGAAGGTCTAGAGATCACAAGCATCTACTGAAAGCTTACAAACAAAGATTCACAAGGCCGTGAATAAAAAAATTATTTTATTATCTCTAATTCTAGCATAGAGCCTTATCCTGCAGCCCCCTTAATCACATAAGTAGTCATTATGCATGTGAGCAATCTGGCCGAGAGGAGTGAAATCTCTGACAAGTAATGACTGCTGATGGGATCAAGACTTGCAGGGTGTAGCCTTTCGTTCTTCTCGCAGGCGTGCATAGGAGGTCTGTTGTTCTCTTAAACGTGCTCCCTCAGTTTATAGGAATTATTACGGTGAGCCGTGACTCCTCCAGTAGCGCAGCAGCGGCGAGTGCTGATTTACATCACTTTGAGCACAGCCCTGCCTGGCACTGGCTGCAGTGAAAGTGTTGGAGAAGCACTGGGAGCGCTGCCACGTGTGTCGAGACTGCGCACGCGTCCAGCCTCCGCAGACACATCCGAGTGTTAATGTTGGGATGCTCCTCCCTTCCTCTTGCCTTTTTAATTTGTTAGGTAGTGGTTTGTCATTTTCATTTTTTAAGTCCTTGTAGCCAAGACTACTTTTTAAATGTACAGCCCTTCACACAGTGAGCCCCCAGGACAGCAAAAGCGCCAGGGACCAACTGCTATACCAGCACTTAATGCTATTACTAGTACCATCTGGTGACAAATTCCCTTGAAAAAAGAACATTTTGAACAAGAAAGCTTAATACTTATGGGCAGTGCAGAATCTGTTGTTCATTCTGATTGCTTGAAGCATGCCATTATAAAGCAGTCTAACCTGTTGGTTCAGAGGAGGCGGGAAAAGCAGCGGTCAGTTTTTAATTAAGAGGAAACAAATTCTTCAAGGGTAGAACCAGGTAAAAGGTCTTTGTGTATTTGCTTTCAGGATGGTTTTAAATGACTTGTAAAATGCATTGAGTGTTTGGTCTCAATGTGAACACATAGTGAACACACACATGTATCTACATATATGAGTATATGAGTTGGGTGTGATTAGCTTCATGAACATCTTTCCATTGCTGTGCCTTGCTTTTTCTTCCCTCTCTTCACCTCCAGATGGCACTATGAAGCAGAAAAGAAAATTACTGTGAAATAATGAGTCCAATGTAAAGTAAAATTGGAAATTGAATTATAGCTGCAGAAAAAGGACAGTAGCCTTGAGGTCCTGATCAGTCTGTACTCTTATCACTTTTGTTTGCTGTTCCATGTGTTAGGTTACTGCCGAGTTAATAACAGTGCTTTAGCAGTTCAAGGCTTAGCAGAATTGTACTGGACATGAAATAAAGCTAAAATGAATTTGTGTCCAATATCATTGACATTAGTGCTCATTACTTCTCTGGTGTAATGCCTCAAACCATCTAAAATCAATTTTAAAGATTACCCGTTATTCTGTAAAGAAAATAAAATACATTTCAAACAGCAACAGAGCTGTAAGTGTAGTGTAATCTCATGAACAGTTAGTTACTCTTGTTTTCACTGGTTGGCAGGAAACTTTTGATGGTACAGCGAGAGGAAAATCTGTGAAACTAAATGCCATTCACAGAATTTAATGACTTGGCTTTTTGCTGCGTTACTTGGCATTAGGCACGCAAATGTTAGAATTGCAGAAATGTGCATCCCCTCACTGTGCCTGGGAAAAACAGTAACTGTGGTAGTTACTCTACAGGAAACTCCCTCCAGCACATTGTTTTTCTTTCATTTTTTCTTTTGAAGAGAAGTAGAAGGAGCATATTTACTCTTCCGATTGCATAAACTATAAAAGTGGATTTATTGTCTGGAATGATACCTCTACTTTTTGTTGCAATGTTTGTCTTTGTTTGGAATGTGGGTTTATCAAGAGTCAAGGCTGAAGTCCTCTTTTAGTGGCTGCTGAATGATGGGTTTTCAAACTGTAATCATGAAGCTGTTGCTGTCAAGGTGCGTGGACCTGTAAATTCTGTTTCGAATCTTTTTTACACAGCCTTTGCTGGATTTTAGACTACAAAAAAGTTAATACATTGCACACATGGATTTTACAGATGTCTGTTTGCTCTCAAAATTGCAAGAATTCGGATTGGACTAAAAAGGCTTTCTCTATGTATGAAAGTGTGCTTATTTTGAACTTCAGCAAAATCTGGTCTTTCTAAGGCTCAATTTCACCCACACCTGGTAGATCATTAGGGTCGCTGGCGACATTTCCTCATTGGAAGGTGCCAGAGCTGGAGTTGTTTGGTTGAGATTGTGTGTTCACCTGGGCAAATGAAATGTGCATGCACAAAAGTATCTCGTGGTTTCATGTAGATGTCTCTTACTACTTATTTTAATTTGACAGATTTTTATGGGCTTGAATGAAGCCAGAAATCCTTTCGTGTGTTTATTAGATGTTATTGTAATGTTGGCTGCTTTAGAGAACAGTTTTCAGAACGTATTTGTGTTTAAAACATTACAGTCCAAACACACCATTAATCTTATTCAAGAGAAGGAGCTAATCAGTTACACTTTTCATTTTAGTCAGAGTACCTTTAAAATGCAATATTTCTTTCTGCTCTTAGTAGTTCTTACATTAATGTCATCTCTTGTTTCCTGTTGCACAGCAATGACTTTTTTGGTAAAAAACTGTAGCCTAAATGGGTATAAATAAGTAAATATTGACTCTGAGTAGCTTTGAGTTGTTTAAAGATACTTTAATAATTTTTTGTGAAGCATTCTTTGGCATGGTGGTAGCCTCTGATGTCTTTATTACATGACTAAAATGACACACACAAATTGAAGAAATTTCTTGTTAATCACTCTAGGATTTGTATAGTAAAGAACTCCTTCTTTAGAGAAATGTTGAAGAAAAGTTGTGTATCTTTTTTTTTTAAATAGTGATGATGATCCTCAATCTTCAGACCTTGAAAAAGTCTCCCTACAACTTTCTGTGCTACTGGAATGTATTGTATTTTGTTTACTGTCATGTGTTTTAAGTAAATACTGTGCTAAATTTATTTGGAGACTTAATCAAAAATATACATGAACCAAATTTTAAAACTGATTTTTGAAAATAATAGCTGGAATTAGATAAAATTTAAGAGTCCCTGAAAACTATTCGCAAGTAAATTAAAACCAGAGTTCAATATTAGCATTTTCATTCTAGCTTAAATATACAGATATTTGTAACAGTGTAAATAATTTTGTTTAGCATTGGCTCAGTTGTTGGCAGGTATTCCAAAAGTCCTGATGTTGCACGTGTATGAACTCTGTTCTGCCTACGCACTGTCTGTCTACACGCTTCTTTACTCCACCAAACAAATCGGTGACTTGCAATTTTTAAAAACGTTTGGCTATTAAAAAAAAGACCAAATTTTTGTAAGAGTATATGCCTCCAACTGCCTAAAAATCATTAATTGATCCATGTGGTAATAGCAGATGGTTAAATGGAGGAAATGTCCTTGAAGTTATTCTAATAGCAGATGTGCCTAACTATTAGCTTCGTGTTTTTACTCACCTAAAATTCCAAATAATGTAATAAGAAAGTAACACGCACCTAATCATTTTAATATGTTCATTGCCTTCTGTTACTGATTTAGGATTCATCTGAGAACTTTAAAAGCAGGACATCACTTAGAATTTGTTCTGAAAAAACACTTTAGAATATATATGCGTCTGTGTGGAGGCTATATATAAACATTTTCCTTTTTTTGCTTTTCCAGGATCCTACAAGATGCATTATTGCTCTCAGATAGCAGGCTTCACCTCTTCTTACAGACTCAGCTAAGCCCAGAAGATATGGAGGCCTGTGTGTCTGGACAGACCAAATACTCTGTTGCTGATGCGATTCACAGTTTCGCCTCTCTGAACAGACGTTTTCCTATAGAAGATGAAGAGAGAAAAAAAGGAAAAAACGATGCAGACTCTGATTCAGAGAGGTGATTTGTGTATATCCTTACTTTCTGAGATTATATATCCATACATATACACACACATGCTTCACTTTTTTGTTGATGTAATACTAAGATAATGAAAAAATTAATTGACTGAGATTTTATTGAGCTGTGACAGCTCATCATAGAAGTCTTCACACACACCTCCACACTGAATTAATGAATGCAGTAGAAATTCAATTATCTGCATTCTGATTATGTGAATTTCATTTAGTCAGACTTGAATTATTCGCGTTTAAATTATCTTGCTAAAAAAATATCCAACTGCACTCCAATGGCTAATTAAAGTCCAAATTTCCTGTCTCTCTTTGTGACTGGAGATAATTAAAGTTCTCCTCTGTTACTCAGGCTTTGAGTGTGTTGTGAAAACCAATTTCCTCCTTTTATTTTTTTTTTTTTTCTTCTCCCCCCCCCTCCCCTTTTCTGCAGTTCATCCTCCGGGCTTGGACCTAGTGATGACAGCATTTCATGTGGATGTAAAGCAAGCCCAGCTTCTGAAGAACCGTGAAAAATCATTCCTGTATTGCTACCTTTAGGACAGTACAGAGCAGTTTCTGCTTTGTTTTCTGGTTATGTGTACCACACAAACAGGGCTGTCTGGTAATGTGTACCTAAAAGATCCGTCATTAATGCAACCATATGTCCTTACAAAATACTCAAAACAGACCTTGATACAACCTTTTTGGTGATTTATTTTTTAATGTATCTTGGTGCAGGTCTACATACTACCTATTTATGTGACTATTAAAATCTCAGTATTGGGTAAGTTGTGCTGTTCTGACATATGTGGCAGTTCAAATAATTCCCTCAGTGACTGCATGTCTTGGATTTGAAAAATAAAGATAACTTAATTCCTCATCTTAAAAGTTGGTATATCATATCAAACATATTCAAAGCATCTTTTAGTCATTTGCATCAGAGAAGTTTCATCTTTAGAAGTCATTTGACATTGGTGATGAAATTACACACCCCACCAAGGTACTCACTTTTTAAAGTAGCTCAGCAACATCAGCAAAACAACATTCGTAGAAACTATATGCTGCTGACAATTTGAGATATAAATACATCTTCCTCTGGTCCTTCTGTAATGTTTATGGAAAGACCGGTTTTATCATGCATAAGTACTGAAGGCAAAAATTCTTGAGCATGGTTGCTTAGAAGTTTAGAAATATAAATAAAAATTGCATCATTTCTAGGCTTGCTGGAGATTCTCAGCTCCCAGGGAATTATTTCCATTGAAAATCCTGGATGAGGTCCATCGAAACCAATGGCTGAATTTTGCACTGACCTCACTAGGGCCAGGATTTCACCCAGCATGTTTAACTTCAGGCATCTATATTTGAAGGTTCTGGGAGGGGTGTTTTAGTTCAGCAGCTGAACTGCGGAATATCTCCCTCTGTGAGATGATGATAATCACATAGCTCTATCTCCCTGCATGGATGTGGCCCTCTCCACTCTCTGTGAGTAACAGGAGCTGCTGATTTCATTGTGGCTGTAGTTACCACGTTGGAATATTGACTTTTTCACAAACAAAAGGCAGGGTTGAACACAACTTCTTAACCACCAACACTTACTTTGATTAAATGTCAGTTTTGCTCTTTATTGTTCACAGCAGCTGCGTAGTGTCTTGTCCCAGATTCTGTCAAAGGAATATGTTTCACTGTGGTGTTGTATTTATATTTGACATTTAACTGCTATTAAAAAGAGCTAGGGGGTCTGATCACCCCAGCAAAGCTCCCATTAACTTCAGTGTGTGGTAGTTACTGGCCTAAAAATGGATATAAATACGTGCCTTTTTTCTTTTTCCCTTTTTTTTTCCCTTTTAAAGAAATCTGAGGTTACTTTCAAAGGAGCATTTTAAACCTGTGAATTACAAAAACAATAGATTATTAAATAGACAGCTAGTAAGGGGTAGCATAAACATGTGTGGGCTTGCTTTTTAAAAGTATCCAGCTGGGAATCTGTGTAATTTTAGAAACAGGTTTTAATAGCCTGAGAATAACATCTTTTAGGTAACTACTTTGAGCCACCATATTATGTTGATGGTAGCACTCTGTAAGATAAATATCCATGTTTCTTTTTGCTGGGTCTTACTGAATTGCACAAATGTATCTATTCACCCTCTCAGCTTATCTGTGAGTTAGCAGCAGCACTATTTTTAATGTGAAAATGATAATGTTTAATTAAAGCAACAAGTTATCACTAAAAGTAGCATAAAAATAGCTGTTACTGCCAGAGATTTTGATTACTTGATTTTTTTCTTCTATATTTTTTAAGATGGCACATTACAAAAAATATTGTTTAACAAATTTATTTAAAAGGTGAGAAGGATTTAAAGACAGAAACTGGAATAATGTTGAGAAGGCTATTACCATTTTTATTTAAGGCAATGTAGGGTTTTCTTTTGTTTTAAAAGATTGAGCTAAACTCTTGAAGCACTTTACAGTTCTGGCTTACTAACACATTCCCAGTACCTGACAACAATTACAGAAACACAAGGTTTGGAGAGCCTTTGTGGCTGATTTTATTTTTTAATTCCAGGAGCTTATGAGTATGCTAATGAGTGTTTTCCAAATGAAGATGTTTCTGAAATAAATACTTGTTTTCTAATAGCTCTGTTGTTATTCTCTTACTTTCTTCGTCATTCTCTTAAAAATAATCTAAGAGTACCATAACTTTCTTCTCTGCTTTGACAGAAAATTGTTCAAATATTTATCTTTTGGATGTTGTTTGTGTAGCTAGTGTTACTGGAATTTTTCTTATTAATGGGGGAGGGAAAGTACTCCATGCTTTCTAGTATGTCTCCATGTATCAGCTGTATATAATCTCATATAAAGGCTTTAAGGCATTTTTGTTTCATTGGAACTTAAATGTAACTTTTACAAATGTAAATTTTTTTAAATAATTAAAATAATTTTAATGTATTTTATTACTTTAAAGATTTGGTAATTTTTCAACACTGTGACATAAAGTTTGATCAGTTGAACACTGGTATTTTCATTCTTATTTTTTAGTTCTGAAAAATGCTGATATTTCCTGCTAGCTTTTTTTTAAAAGCAGGATAATACCTAATTTATAAATTAGAAGTAGTAATCAGATTACATTATATCTAATTGCAATAATTCTGCATTCAAAAGCTTTTCTTCATCTTTTGCTTATAGCTTTACATCCTCATTTTTACGATGATTTCTTAAAAGCTTTCAAGTAATTAAATAAAACAAGTTATTACTTTCTAGCTCATGTTTAAACCTGACAGTGGGGTTTCCTTTATTTCAATATCAATATCCTAATCACTTTATGATTTACCATGTGTAATTTACTGTTATTTTTATAATGTGTGTATATGTATATAAATATATGTATACACATATATATATGTATATATATATATATACACACACACTGTGTATGCACACACTGTTGTGTTTGGGTTTTCACTGTTTCACATTTTCTACAAAAAGAACAGCAAAAGATGGTGTATTTGGAGTGAAAATTGTTCTTCACATCACAATGTATTTCTGTAAGCACTAAGAGAAATTTATACTCTAAATCTCACACTGTAAAACAGTGCAAACTTCAGTGTCCACGTCTTTTTTTGACAGGTGACATACTGAATTTGTTTTCCAGATGAATGTTAAAATTTGACATAATTACTATGAATTATTAAACAAAAAACGTTTATGACTTGCTCTGTTATACAGGGGATGGATAAGAAGAATAAACCTTGTATGGTCCTGTGTCGTTTCCCTTTCATTGCAGGACTAGGTTGAGGATTAAGGACCGGGGGCTTTACTTTCCTTCCTTAGCTTTTACAAGGTGGCAAAAAGTTCTTTTCACGAAAGGCCTAAACACTTCAGGAAATTATTACACAATTACTCTCTGCTTCGCTGTTAAAGCTGCGCCATAACGGGTTAAGTCGCTTCTTCGCCTTCTGGAACAAAACCTGCTCAGGAATGAATTGAAGTGGCCCCGTGGAGCGGCAGTGGAGCCGTGGCCTGGGGCTGGTTTTGGCTCGCCCGTGGGTGCCGTGCCCGCCGCAGCGCTCCGGCAGCCCGCGGGGCTCCGCCGCCGCACCCGGCGCCCGGGAGGACTTACAGAAGGGGGAGAGGGGAAAAAACAAAACAGCCAGCGGGGGGAAAAAGGGAAAAGGACGGCAGCATCCCAGATCGCGCTCCCCGCTGCGCCCCGGCCCGGCGCCTCCTCTCGCCCTGCCCTGCCGCGGGGCCGCGGAGCGGGCGACAGCCTTACCTGGGGCCGCCGCGCTCTCCGCCCCGCTCCGCCCCGCGCCCGCTGCTCGGGGAGCGGGCCGCCCAGCCTTCCTCCGGTAACTCGTGGCAACCGCAGCCCGTGGCAACGGCGGAGGGGGAGCCGGGGCGGGGGCGGCCGCCCGCGCTGCCGCAGCGCTCCCTCCTCCTCCCTCCCTCCCTCCTTCCCTCCCTCCCTCCTTCCCTCCCTCCTCCCTCCGTCCCTGCCGCCCCCGCGGAAGGAGGGGCCGCGCCCGCCCCGCTCCGCGCCCGCCAGGGGGCGCTGTGCGCCAGCGGGAGGCGCCGCCGGCCGGGGCGGGACCGGGGCGGAGCGGGCGCGGCCCCGCGCCGGGAGCGCGCTCCGCGGGCGCGGGTCCCCGCGGGCGCGACGGAGCGTTTTGGGGTCATTTCGGGGGTTTCCTGCTCTCCGCCGGCTCCCCCCGTCCCTGAGCCCCTGCCGCAGCCGCGCAGCTCCTCAGCCGGGCGGAACAGGGAGGCGCCCATCGCGCTGGGGATTCGCGCAGCGGCGCGGCGGCGGCTGCACCTGCCGCCCCACTGGAGAGCCCCGCCGCCCCCCACGCACCTATCCCCACGCCTCCGCCGTGTTTTGGAAGTGCCTGTTACTATGTATTAATGGTTTTATTTATATTTTTATCGAAAGGCAGGCAGGGCCCAGCGCAGGGGCCAGGCGTGACGTGCCGGCCGCGGTGGCAGGCAGGCTGCTCCGAAATGGAGGCCTTTCTGCGGAACAGCCAGAGCCAAAGGGCCTCGTGTCACACGGTTATGTAAGACACAATCTCGCCTGAAAACGCACAATGAATCGGGAAGGATTTATGTAATTAATTGACCAGTCTTAACCTGTTATCGTGATGTAAGGAATTTGGAACTCATTAATTTGGGCCCTGACAGATTTCATATTAGAGCTGGCAAATATGGATTGAGCCTCTTATTCTTGTAGCAGCTGGAATTTCCATGACAGTGAGGATTAGTGAAGAAGACCTATTGCTCAAGTCAAACTGCCTCTTTTGTAATCAGCAGCCCTGCTCTGCATTAAAGGGGTAATGGGAAAGAGAAAAAAAAAAATAAAGAGAGGAAAAAAAAACAGGAATGTATTCATGTATGGAACAGAGCAAAGGAGGGAGAAGAGGGATGTATCCTCGACAGCACAAGCATCAAAGCGGACTTTTCCCAGCTCCATGGCAATGAAAATGCCACAAAGGCAGCCCTGGGGTGATGGAAAGAGAAAGTGCCTGGAGGACAGGTCTGTGCCATCACCATGGCCCTTGCTGCCTCTCGGGCTGACCCTCAGATGGACCCTCCCAGGAGCCACCGAGCACTTGGCGTCACAGTGTCAGAGGTTCTGGGAACAGGGACTGGGCTGCCAAGAGCTGGAGGCACTTAGGAGAAGGCTTTGGGTCATGATCCTGGAGAAGGCAGGACTTGAAGGTCTTTCAGCCTGGGCTATGACACCCTCCCTCGTGGGGAGAAGGATGCTCAGGGTAGGTAAGAGCTAGATCCAAGGTCAAGGACTGGCCTCCATGCAGCTATGGCAAGGGTGACTGCACATGATATGCCTCAACTTCCCCAGTACAAAGACAAGAAAGAATAAGAAAAGTCCCTTTGTCTGCTGCTTTGTGACAACCTCTCAGTTCAGTTTTTCATGGTGCCTAACTGGGGAGTGCCCTCATCCCATTATAATTTCTTGGCATTGACGTGGTAGTAATAACATTGAGTGCAGTCTGTATGGAAACAGTCTAGGAGCTTCTATTTTCTCTCCTGGCAAGCTGTTAATGACTGCCCTGGTAGTGAGTACAGTTGTTAGCAGTGACATTAAAAGGTTTTCATGAAGCCTCATAATATTTCTACATGCTAAGTGTTTACCTACTCTTGTGATAAATGCCATGCAGAAATGGAGGAGTGTTTTTCCTTTTCCTTGCTTTATGCCATTTGGCAGTTGAACATTTCCCCTTCACAATTGCTTAGATCCTCCATTTGCTGCTGTGAGGAGAAGGGAAAAGTCATAAAACAGGGTATGGACAGTAAAACCACTATTGTTTGCAAAGACTGTAAAGTCAAATGCAAATTAAAAAAAAAAAAAAAAACAAAAACCCACAGCTAATAAAGCATATGTAGCTCTTATCCTCTGGACAGCTTTGGCCATATACATATTGGCCTTGATGTCCATCATTGTGTAGGGATAATTAGTGAAACCTGGCACTAAAATGTATTCAGTCGTAAATTTGGAACAATAGTCTTGATCATACCTCTGATTTTCTTGATATTAAAAAAAAATAATCAGACCAATAGATTGCCATTCGATTGTTCTCCTTCAAGGAATGTATTTTGTCTGTCTCCTGATACGTTAAAAAAAATCTTCACACATGTCAACTATCTCATATTTTCCCAAAGGTAGGGAATAATTTATTGTTTGTGACAGTACACCCAACTCAACCATTGTCTCACTCAGTTTATCTTTGTTTCTCTGATGATCAGGAGCAGCAAACCACCCAGGTACTGCTGCAGCTATAGGTTTTGTCCACATGTTCCTCTTGCTAAAATGTTGATCGGGGACATCTAATTTACATGTTAAATGTGCCAGCATATGTCTGAGTTTAGAATTATTTCAAACAGCAATAAAAAACATTCTAAAGTTTAAATGGATACTCTAAATACAAGTATTTGCACGTTCTCTGATTTCTTGCCATGGTTATATTTAAAATATGTGTGAATGGTAGAACTTTCCTGTGATACCCATGATTCTGAGTGCTTGCAAAATTACTTCTAGTCTCTGCTTTTTTTTTGGCTCATATATAAGAAAACAGTTATCAGATGAGATTAATATTTTGTCAGATTTTTACACTATTTTTGTTCTTTGATGGTTAATCAGAAAGAAGGAAAAAATTTATACAGAAAAAAGCCCCACAATTAAGCCTTCTGAACAAAAATATATTTGTTTCAGATATTTTGTTACTTAGAACAATACTGGTTCTAAAGACTGGCTTAGTCTTTTGTGCAAATACTAAATGCAAATTTCACAGTAAAAGTGGTTAAGATGTATCAAGCACTGATTCAGTTCAAGTCAATGGTAAAAATTTTGTGCTGTTTGTGTGGGGGTTAAAAATTCTGTTTTCTGAATGACGCTGAAATTAAAAATTACATTATTTTGGAACCAATAGCTGGCCTTTTTGAGTATGCTGTAGTATTTTTTTTCCTGAAAACAGAAATATGTTTGCTTTGAAATGGAGAACATATTAAAACAGTAATTTTCAAATACAGTGATTGTTTTTGTTTGTTTCTGAAAGACAACATATGGATGAACTTCTGGATTTATTTCCTGGTTTTGGTGTACTTATGTTAAGTTATGGGTCTTCATAGACTCATAGAATGAGTTGAGTTGGAAGGAACATTAAAGTTCCAAACCCCCTGCCATGGGTAGGGACACCTCTCACTGGACCAGGTTGCTCAAAGACCCTTCTAACCTGACCTTGAAAACTCCCACAGATGGCTTGTCAACAGTTTCTTTGGGCAACCTGTTCCAGTGTTTCACCGACTACACAGTAAAGAATATCTTCCTAATATCTAAGCTTAACCCACCCTTTTTCAGTTTAAAGCCATTTCCTTTGTCCTATGGGATCAATAATAGTGATGATTAAGTGGACTACAAAGTCTATCTTTTCTTTTTTCATGTTCATGCTTTCAAAATGCCATATATTTCCAGTTTCCAGGGCCTCTCATAAGTTCTTATTTCCTGTTATTTCACAGTTAATGAAAACGGTTTCAAAAGAACAGTATCTCCTTGTGCTTCAGAAAGAGAGTATTTGTGCTTTTTCTGAAGTCACTCCTCTGAGCCAAGTGTCAGAAATCTTGATTCTGTTTTATTTCCTATGTAAGCAATACATTCTTAAAAGGTTTCTGCAAGGAAAAGGCAGTCAGCAGCTATAGGTGTCCAAGCCTCTTAAATGCGTAGGTCAGATGAGGGTGTTAAGAACCTGAAAATGCAGCCCTGAGTTATTCATAACACTCCTCACGTATGCCTGGATGAGGTATTTTAGCAGCTCATTCTTTGACCTGTACATTTCTGGACACATGATTATTTTTTAGAGATGGTTGGGTTTTGATAAATTTGGGGCTCATGTTTTTATCCCTGTGTGTAGGGCTGAGAGCTGGGCAGGTCTCCTAGGAGAGAGGCACCCCCCTATTCCTGTCTTGCCCCTGCAGTCTACTTTCAGTATTTACTGGCAGCCCCTATCCAAGAGCAGATTCAGAGTCCCAGGACATACTGGTTTAACCCAGTTCATACTTTTCTTGAAGGCAATGGCTGTGAGGCAGTAACACAGAACTTCGTCTGGACGCAGCACTCATCCCATGAAGCTGAGCTTTGATTAGAATCCTCAGTGTGGGACAGGTGTTCACCCACAATGATCAGGTCTCCTGTGTTCCCATTTGTGTCTGCACAACACTTTTTATTTTCGATGGTCATTTGAGGACTTTGTGTGTTGAATTATCAGACTGAGATGCTAAAAGTACGGGGAGAGCTTTTCTTAGAAGCTAATGCTGACCTAGAGAGTTTGGTTCCTAAACAAATTTAGTTACTCCAACTCACTCCATGAAGAAGCCCATCATTCCCCTGATGTGCTAGAGCCTTGGGAGACCTGATCCTGGGACAGAAAAGTAACCTTTTGAATGTCCACCTTGGGACATTCTTGTAGCCCCAAGAAATAACTTTGTTGCAAGAGTAACCTCTTTATATAAGACAGCTTCTTCATTTTTGGCAAGAAATGCCCTCTAAGTGCTGTTTATAAGAGTCTTCTATTTTATTACTATTTCCTGCTCTCTAAAAGGCTCAAGACTCTTGCTGTTTCTAATGATCTGAGGCATGGGGAGAGGAGGTGTCTGTCCATAATTTGATCACACACAAAAAAGTCTGAAAGCAAGTTTGGCTCCTGGATGGTTTGAGTTTTGCTGGGAAATCAACATCCACCTTGGCACCAGAGTCCACACATCATGGGCTGGATATAGGAAGTTAATAATTTGTCTGTGTTTATGATACAGATTTCCTGTCCAGAGTCTCAAAGTCTTCTGCAATGAGGAATTAATTCAGCCTTACAATAAACAGGATCTACTTTTTTACAGTTGAGGAAACTGAGGAACAGTGAGGTGACCACAATGATGTACAGGGCACCTCTCTCAGATGAGAGAGGAATGGTGTTCCTCCTGCTGCTAGGCTCCACTGCATTACCTGCTGAGAGAGATGAAGTGCCATGCTCCTTGTGAAAATCTCACCCCAGCTATCAGCACAAATCACTCCAATGAGATAGCAGAGAGGTCCCAGTTTTTGATGTTTGACTTAAAACACCTGATAGGGATGTGCTTTTTGATTCCCAGCACCATGCACTCTGGAACTTAGAAACCAAACTTCATCTGGCATCTATTGCATTTGTAAATTTTTGGCTAATTATTTTTTGGGTTGCAGCATTCATAACAGAGATTTATGTCTATTTTGGTAAAAGAGAGTTACTCACTCTTCTCACTAATCAAAAAAAAAAAAAAAACAAAAAACAAAACAAAACAAAAAAAAAACACAAAACCAAACAGGAAGTGAGAAGAGAGAGGTAATTAGGGTACCTTGTTTAGCCCACTTAAATAAGCAGGGCTGACAGTATTTTCTCTGAGGGACGCTTGCAGAAGTGCTGCCATCTTTTTGATATTAGATGGTGTTATCATTGGATCTGGAGTAAAGGAAGCAGAGCTGATGTTGACTAAAAAGTATAGGAAAGATTGATTTTGGCCAGATCGTTCAGTCTGTACTCATCCATCCATGACACTAGTTATTGAAACATTTTGGGACTGCTAGCATGAGTAAAGACCATTGGTGTAAATGAGCACTGCAGACTTCCTTTTCCAAAGTTGTGTTGCCTGCTCAGCTGATTTCAGCAGACCTCCTCTCCATGTGAGTTTATCTTGCTGGTGGGATGTATGACCTGGCCTTTCATAAGTAAAAACAATTCTCAAAAATTGACATAAAATGCAAGCATTACAGGTAAATGTAATTCTCTAGATTAAAGCAGCCCGTTTAATTAAGTCCAAGCAGAATCTTTTAAGGTTCATATTTTGCTTTCTGACCAGATTTTTTTTCTTGGGGCAGTGACAGAGACACTTTACCAGAAGGGCTCTGCAAGCTTATACCTAATTCTGCATTGTTTATAGAAAGTGATGATGACTTCTGAGCAGGAGATGAAGATTGTGCCAAGGACAGGGCATTGTGCTGTTCCTGAAGCTTGACTGGCTCTTCCCTCCCACTTTGTTCCTTACTAATCACCGTGGCTTCCTACAACACATTTATCAGGGCAGGCCACTGCCTGTAAATAAGAGAGTTTTTGTCCTTTCAAAAAGCCAGAAGTACAATGTTATCTTTCCTCTTTCCCACAGAAGAGAGCCATTAGGAAATTCCTTGGTTTAGTTTGTCCCTCCTTGTTCCTGGATGATGTTGGAGCCATTGTAAAAAGATGAGGCTTATGTTTCCTTCTGAAGATGGCCAACTCATTGATGCCTTGGATTGATGAGCTGAATGTTCCCTGATACATTGCATCCTGTAAGAAGAGTATTCTGGGCTACTTCAGGACTTAGGCGTCCAAAAGACTTTTGCTGGTCTGAGAACTGAGTACTTGGTATTTTTCTGGGTGCAACACAAGGGAGCAGAGATCTGAATATTAAATTTGGTGAAACATAATTTGGGGAGACAGGTCATGGCAGTGGTGGTGATGTGCTTGCCCTAATTCATAACCATCAACCTCAGCACCTCCTGAAATTTCTTAGAAGAGAGGACCCAAATTCCCTGGTGGGAACAACTCAAGAAGGAGACATTAAAGATTTCCCTTTGTAAAGTGAATTGCTGTTCCTACAGAATGTTCCTCTGGCAGTTCTCAGTTTCTCTGTCTGCTATAGCAGGGAGGACATGAAGGGGCCCCTGGCTAAAGCTCTCCTGACCCAACAAGGGCCATGGATAGTGTCAGGGATGTCAGCAGCAGGAGAGTCTTTTGCTCACTACCTGGTTTTTTATGTGGTTTTGCCCTGCCTAAATCTCCCCCTAGAAAATAGTGCTTTGGAGCCTGCTGAGTAATGTATGCTGAACTCTACCACTCGAATACATGATGGTTTGCAGCTCCCCTGATAGATCTGAGAAGTTCAAGCTTCCTTCTCAATTATGCAGGTATTAATACTGTGCACACACAGAAACTCTACAAACAAATAAAAGATTTTACTTCTTGCGAGTCACAGATTAAAAACCAAACCATCCTCACTTACAGAAGTCATCCCCTGGGGTGAGAAGAACCATTTGTGTTAGCAAGAGAGGTGAGACCTCCCAAGATGTGCCAAAATCATCCTGAGATGAAATTGCTCTGCTCTTCCCGGGAGGGCCCACAGCATCTCACAGGGTCAGCTCCATAAATTGTATGTTCTTCAGGGCAAGGACCTTGCCCTCCGATTTGTCTGGGAAGAATGTGTTCAGTGTGCCATACCACAAATAATAAATAACTGCTTTGGCCCCTGGCTGGGCTTGGGATTATGAGTCAATTCTCTCTCCTGATTCATTTCTTGTTCTGAGATACCAGCAATGCAATTTTACTAAAGTACGTCACTGCTGGTGTTAGTCCTCTGCTGTTCCCTTGCTCACGGTAAGGCAACTGTCATCTCCTGTCTGCAGCAAACTTCACAGCACTGAGGAAGAATATTAATAAGATTTCCAAAAGGCTTGCTGCCACTTTGGGTGGAAAGGTTTCCTGCAAAGAATGTGCAGCAAAACTCCCAGGAGACAGACAGAGAAAACCCTCCCACCAGGGAGAGCTGGTGTCATCCAATTTCATTGTCTCTGTGTCACTGCAACAACCCTGTGACTCTGACACACTGCTCTGTGCTGCCCTAGCTTGTGCAGTTCAATGTAATTTCCTTGGTTGAACATCTTTATTCTAAAATTGTAACAAGGTATAAACTATTTTCCCTATGCCTAGCTGTTGGTTTAAAGAACAGTCTCTTTCCTGTTAAGGTCAGCTAGATTTTTGCTTTTACCATTTGATTTTGCTTCATATTAAGAAAAACCAAAACCACAACAACCTTATATGTCGTATTTCCATACAGATTAAGGGTTCAGGATCTCAAGAGTTCATGTGACAAGGAAACCAGAAATACCCCTGTGAGTAACAAACACATGTAGCCCAGCAGTCAAGAAAAAGGGACATAGACATAGAGAAGCCAATATTAGCTGATAAGGCTTCAGTGTTTTTTTTCTGAAGGAGCTTGCAGAAGTCGGTGTTACTATGAAATTGCTAGGAGTGTCCTCTGAAAAGCAGTGGGCAGCCCTGTTGTGGTTTCTTAGCTGTGTCTTACTGGCTGCCATTGCACCTAAGGTGGTGCTACGAGGTCCTGAGTGTGGCTGCCCCTGCCTCACTCCAGCAGGACACTCTGTGGTCTCACTGCCCCTTACCTTCCTCTCCATGAGCAGCTCCAGCAGGGTACAGCTCTGCCAGAGGCACCTCTCAGGGTGTGCCAGCTATCAGCAATCAAGGGACAGGCTGCCTTTTCCAGGTTTGTTCCTGAGAACACACCTTAAATGCAATCTGGGCATCCTCAGTAGGTCTGTGGGACATAAGCAGGGCTGCTTTCCAAGTTAAGGGATAAAGTGCAAAGAAAAGAAGACTTTTAATGTAGGAAACCCCATGATGTTAGTCTTTGAAGAGCTCCCATTAGATGCTGGCAACCTCAAGCCAATTCAGCAGCTGCATTTGCGGGGCTTGACCTTTGTTATTTTTATCTTCTTTGGATTCAGGAAGACAACTCTTAATTGGAATTAGGAGTCTGTGAGCTGGCTCTGGATTTTTAAACAGATGTTCATCGGCTTGACCAACAGATTTCCATACTTTGCATTGCTCATTTAGGCATCACGTTGATACATTTATATAGTTGAACAAGTGTAATATTTTAGAAAGTTTGACTAATATATTAATGACATCATCCATACATAAATTTTAACATGGAGCAGTGATTTTGCTTTGTGTGTTCAAGAAATATATCCCTAACTACTGTGTAAGGCACACTGAGGTTTTTGTTTCATTTTGTTTTCAGATTGAAATGAGGAAGCTAATGTACATGAGTTGGCCTGTTCTGAATCTTTGTCATCTTAGACAGCCCTGCTTATTGCCAGCTCATTTCACAGAGATCTATTTCAAATCAACTCATAAATTATTAATAGTACATGTGTAGGTCAGAGAGACGCTAACCCTGACAATCACACCCTAATATTCTCTCTTTAGCATCAGAAATAAGAAAGGAGATGTGAATAATCAATATTCAACAACCATGGTACATCTCATACAGATATGGTATATGCACTTAGAAAAAAAAAACCCACATCTTTGCAAAACCTGTCAGGCTGGCATTAATCTTGCATGATGAATAATGTGGCAATCTATGAATTTTTAACACCTTTAAAATGATAAAATTGTGGAATGTGATATCCAAAAGTAAATTTGTTCAAATTGGAGAATATTTTTGATCAAATGGAGATATTGAATAATGTGTAGAGAAATATTTAAACATCAATTTAAATTGCACAGCAGGCAAGACAGTTTGTATGGGTTTGTGACTGGGAGCAGCTTTCCGTCACAAATAATTTCCCTGCAGATTTAATTATAACTCAGAGCTTAAGCAGTAATTCTTCTGAGAAGAACCCCAACTCTGGAGACCCTGAGCAGTTCCTGGGGCTGTCTGGCAATGCAGGAAAGGCCACACAGTTCCTTGCCTTGCCTGCTTCCTGCTGTGCAATGCCCTCTACAGAAAACACCACCAAACCCAGGATACCTCCAGAGAGGACGTAATGCAGCAGCAGAAAGGGGCAGAAGCAGAATTTCACCTTTTATTTGCAGCAAGGCTCCCCAGTGAGCAAGATCAGGCCCTTGCTCAGCTGGTTGTGCTTGGGGGAAGAAGGCAAGCTCAGGTTTTCAGTCTGGAAAAAATGGCATGCATGCTGTCCTGCTTGAAGTTCAGTACAAATTTATTGTTGACATTCATGGGGACAGGATCAGACTTTACGTTTGAAGTCACCTCCCTCTGACAAACTGCCTGACAAACACTGAACCAAAATGCTTCATTTAGAAACTGTCAAAAAGGAATTACTAACCTTTTATACTTATTAAAATTGCGATATGTGTTCCTGTAAAGGGACTAGAGAGCAGCTGGACATTTTAATTTTCGCTCTGTGCAAAATAAAAATGACACTCAAGAACTTCACCTATTTTTTTTAAACCCTTCTAATGAAAGCATTTTATTTTATTCCATTTTTATTGAACAGAAAATAGGTGTTTGTTTCCCCAGATTTGAGGAGAATTAACATGTATCTGATTGTTAATATTTGATCCTTCTTTAATTATTTATGGTATCAAGGAATGAATCTGTCAAGTAAATAATGAAATGCGTACATGCAGCATATGTAATTAGGTTAGGTGCATAAATCCAAAGTGTTCACTTTGTAGTTGTCAGTGCAAAATTTATTAATAATGAGAAATGCTAAGTGAAGAAAATTTCTAACAGTCTACTCATTAGTGTAGGTTAGAGCAGTTGCTGAAAAGGAAAGTTATCATTCCTCTCCTACTGTATTTCATCATTTCAGAATGTTAGTAAATCGTTATAGATTTTCCTCATCTCTGTTTTAAATGCATAATAAGAGCAGTCTTTAAGTTGTGCTGGGAAGGCGCACTTCGTTGTCACTCTACAAACAGACAGCTATTAAAGTAGAGGAGTTTTGCAGCTTTGTGTAGTTTAAAGGCAATATTATACCCCACTCTTGCTTTCCTCAGGACACGGGAGTTCCCAAGTGTTTAAAAGAGATGAACTGCACTGTATTTATCCCCTGGCATTTTAGGACTGAAGGTGATGAATGAATGCTTATGCAGAAGCACAAATATGACCCTACATTTGTCGGGAGGGTAGTATACAGGCAGCACAAAATGGTGGGTGAGGCAGTCTGTGTTTGCTCATGTTGTGTGTCACGTCCTGCCTTAGCAAAAGTCACACAGAAACAATCTTCACACAATGCATGTCTGCCTAGGGTATACATGTATTAGAAAAGCTCAGCTTTTAGAAGTCCAAGTATATAGCCAGGTGTAACAACCACAAGACATCTATTTTGAGTGGAGCAGTGCATCTGAGTATTTCTTGGGCCATGGGTCCACACAAACACAAACCTTAATATATTGCCAAGGGCGATGACCTGAGTGAGGAGTTGAGTGGCTGTGCCTGGACCCAGGAGCCTATGAGCCAGACTAATAGGCTTTAAAAATGGGGCTATGTCCCATGTCACTTACCACTCCTGCACCTTAGCTTGCTATCAAGTTGTTTCTGCTTTTTGCAAATTAAGGGAAAAATGGTTCTAGTTAATAAAAAACAAACCAAAATTACTCTGTGAGTTTATGCCTTCTGGGGTCTGAGAAGAATGTGTGTGAGAGATGAAACACCTGTTTGAGACAGAGAAGTGTTGTTGTGGGACCACAAAAAATCTTTCTCAATCCCAAAAGGTATTTTTCAAAGCTCCCTCTCTGAAAGAAGATTTGATTGCTAAAAGCATATTTAAAACAATATTTCAATATCATTTTGAAGCTTATCATTATCACTAGCACTTCATGGGCTAATTCTCTATATCCAAGGGTAGGCATTCACCCCAGCTCACTTTTGCTGTGGAAAATTAGATATCTAGTCTGAATTAGTCATCTGGGTTCCATTTGTAGTCATTGAGATTCATCCCAGCCTGAAACTGGTGCTTGAGGCTAAGCCTAAGTTACAAGAGGTGAATCACTCTCTAGAGATGCTGGCTCTGTTCTTGGGATGCAGAAAGCTGATACTGGAAGCCTGACTTCTAGTCTGCTAAATGAGATGAGCTGAATCCCGCACAATGCATCTGGATCTGACTTCTACTGAAGCTTTTTAAGGGAAGGTCATCGAATGACGACACTAAGGTAGCTGAAGCTCTGGGAGACTGACCACACAACCATAGCAAAGTGCTTATGCTGGCTGTGCCTTATTTTTCCAAGACATTAAAATACAGAGGACTGGATTTGCTGATCAGCAGAGGCTGACCTAAGCCTGGGCTGTCACAGAGAGCCCCCAACCTGAAGCTGCATAGTTATATCCATATCCCTCACTTCTGCTGGCCTCAGCATCCACACAGCACAGCAGGCAGCTGCTTTGAGAGCTGATTTGGCTGAGCACAAGCCTTTGGGGGGTGTCACAGTGTAACTTTTCATTTTTAGAGATCTAGCTGACCATGCAGCCCCACAGTCGCTAGTGCTGGCACAAGGGAGAAAGATGGGAAGGCAGTGATTGCCGATGTTGTGAGGTGGCAGGGTTGCTGCTGCTGGTGGCAGCGCAAAATTAAACAGATTGTGAAATTGAACCCGGAGCAAAAAGATGCTGACACCCATTCATTAAATTTTGTATCCTGCTGTTAGATTTTAATCACAACATTTTGGATCAGAATCACAAATCCTCTTATTTGCCGTAAGAACTTCTTTCAAGCTTAACATTTTTATGCTCCATGTAGGATGCAACAATATTCATCTCCGCTAGCCAAGCTTAGAAATGCATTAAACTGTCCAACCAGAAAATCAGGAACAGGCATTTAGTGATGCAAAATGGTCATTCTGCAACCTAATGCCTAAGGGACAGATCAGTCATCACAGACTCCCACTTCTGCCTGAAAAGACCAATTAGGTGACTGTGTCTATTCAACTATCAATACAGGATTGTTCCCAACAGTATATTCCCCTGTGCTTTACCCACTCTAATTTTAAATTACTCAAGTGCCAAGACTTCTATCACTTCCCTGGGGTGACCATTGCACAATTGAAAGCCTCACTGTGAGGAAATGTTTCCTGATATTCTGCCACAATTTTCCTATGCTTAGGCTCATGCCTTTTTACACAGTTACATGTTCTTGAACAGCTCTACCTTTTATAGACACATCATTGCAAAACATAATGACAGTTACCACCTCCTCTAGCGGTTTTTTGTTTGTTTTTTTGGGGTGTTTTTTTGTTTTTGTTTTTGTTTTTTTTTTTTTTTTTTATAATGATTCCTGGGCAGTAAACACATAAAGGAAAAGTCAAAATTTTCAGCCACTGGTTATCATAATTGGTGTGTGCCAGTGCTGATGTGCCCTGATCATTCTGCATTGAACAAAGGTGCTCCAAGAGGAAAAATTTTCTGTGCACTTCCTTTGAGGAAGGATGATAAAGGCTGAACAAAAGAAAATCTAGAAAAAAAAACCAAACACCCACTTTTCAGGTGTTACATACTACTGTGGAAAGAGGAGTTTGCTACTCACACATGAGAGTCCCCTAGCAACAAATAATTAGGATAAAGCTCCTTACAGGAAGAGCTTAAGGCTTACTCTGTGTTGCCAGGTTTTGGTTAGTAGGTAAATACTAGAACCCAGTGAGTCGTGCCTGGTTCAGGCAAGAGGCAGCAGAACTGTGCCACATCCCAGTGCTCTCAGACACTCTCAGGTGTCCTTTCTTCAGGAAATAAGGCTTGGGTGCATCTTGTAGAGCAGAAAAATACTTATCCCAAATATCCTGGGCAAGTGAATGGCAGACTTCCTCCTCAATTGTCTCTTCATGCATATAAAGGGACAACGGTATTATGCTCCTGCTCCTTTAATTTGAACCAACACCACCCTGAATTTTGGGTCTGAATGAGCATTCAGAATGGGCTTTCCCAAAGCCATTGCTGGACCTTTCATCCTACTTCAGGTAGAATTTCTTTTTTAATTTTTCCTCCACACAGTGAGTGTCATATAGTCAAACTGTCCATCTGTTTTATCAGACAAGCAGAACTGGGAGTCTGATATCTTTTAAAAAAAGATACAGCTCTCTGATTAACTGAAGAGTAATAGCATGAAATTCTAGTCTCCAATAAGTAACATATTGATGCTTATGTCTAATTTAATCAGCATCAGGGGGGACAGGGGTGCCCATTCCTTCACCATCAGTTATACAGCAGTTCAAGGCGATAAATCCTATCTGCAGAATGATATTCCGTCAACATTTCTATAATATTAATTAGATCACCGTGTCAGGCTGTAGGAAATTTGCTTAACATTCATTAGAAATTTCTTATAGATAGATAGGCATCCCTCCCTCCTTTTCCCCTCGCTTTCTTTCTTCTGTGATTGACAGATGAGGTCAAGCCGGAGACAGCCCCCCTTCTCTCCCCGTGCCTGAAGAGCCAGGTCACCGGACTCCATAATGCATGGGGAGTGGGAGGGGAGGATTATGCCTTGAAGAGATATCCTATTAAATTGGACAAAAGCTCGTCTGCCTCCAGGCTCCATTGCCAGGTCTTTTCAGCCTGCAGCCAGCATGCAGAACGCAGGCGAGTGTACAACGCAAAAGCCATTTGCATTACCCTGCAGTCATTTTTATATGTGGAGGTAATGAAGTTGTCAGCGGAGCCTCGAGTGTGGCAGAGCCTGATATTCAAATAGACCTGCCAGCTCTCCCCTCTCCTCACCACCGCCCTCTGCTCCTCGCTCTCCCCCCATCCCCACAGCTGATCCACTGACTCCCTGGGTTACTGCTTCGCTGGTTCCCCGGCTCCGGCTATGCTTGCACCCTTGCCCCTGTCAAGTGCTTTTGTTTCCAAGTCAGGGAGCAGGCAGCCTCAGCCTGGCTGCACACCGCTGCCCACCCTCCCACACTGCCCATGCACACCCACGCCCGTGGGGCGTCATGGGCTCGCTGAAGTGACTGGGCAGTCGCACCGTGACCCTGCCTGCAGCAGCAGTCCTGACAAGATTGCAGGGAAAACTCCCGAGACACCACATTAATCCCAGGTTGAACGTCTGGGGCACTTTGTTGTGGTCAAACAGAAGGGAAAGGTTTCACATTTCTGTCAGTTTTCAAAGTGAGGTGGCATGTTCGTGCTTGGTGTGCCCACCATGCCCTTTGCTGTGGAGCAGCAGAACATGGTGCAAATTGTCATGCATCTGGCAGAGAGGCAGCAACCAAATGGTACCCAGCAGTCGTGTTCACCGGTATCCAGGGGACGCTGGCAATGGGCATTGCAGAAATACCTTAGCCTCATGAAAGGAACCACAGGATTATAAATAACAAGGCAGTCAGAACTGGCCTTTGGTAAATTTTACATCCATTTTAGGAGGAAAAGAATTTAAAAATTCCCTATGGCAAAGCTGCCTGGTAAGCAAAAGGTCTGAATCAACCCCATTAGCCCTGGAAACAGGCTTTTACTAAATATGGGGCTAGGCTGTCAGCTGGTGTTAATTGGTGCAAACCTACTGAAGTCAATGAAATGACAGTGATTTATACCAGGATGAAGACTTGGGGAATGGATACTTAACAGGAAGGCTGTCTTTTCTCTGTTTTCAGTAACTGGACCCACTTGTGGTCACAAATCATAGCTTCTATGCTTGATGGGCAGATGTCACGAGGTAGATAGGCATCTGCAGGTTGTCAAATACACATTGCGAAACAGAAAACCATTAAAAAAATTCATCACCCTGGTAAATATTTAGCTGCCTCAATAGTCTCATTTTTGGATCAGCAACTCATTCATTATTTGCAGAAAAGGATACTTTCGGTGCTCTTATGAAAATGATCAATGATCCTTTAGCACAGAAGGCCCCTGGGATTAATTTATTTTGTAAGCAGTGTGCTAAAAAGACTGGTTCAAGCATTTTTTAAAAAACTTACAGGAGGGTCAAAACCACAAAGGTTTCAGCAGCAGCAATTTTTGGCCTTTGTTCCTACACTGAGATTTTGAAAGATTCCCTAGAACCCCAGCAAGCTACAAATTTTCATGGCATGATGCATCATTGTGCCACTGGAGTTCATATGCCTCCAGGAGCTCCTTTTGGAGAACCCAAAATTTATTTAAGAAAGTGAACTTTATGTTTACAGTACGACAGTTAACCTACAAGAATTTCCAGTATACAGGGTTACTCTAAATGCACCAACCTGCAGATTAAAGGCTCCCTGAGTATAAATTGGCATGATGCACTGTAAATGATTCACAAATGGAGGAGTCCCTAGGTGTGCATTGACTCGCTACACCATAACGTCTCCTACAGAGATTTTACAGCATCGTATGCCAATGATCCATGGATTAAGGGCTCCCTAAGTGCACATCGACACGATAGACTGGAGCTGTTTTGGTCTATCGTGTCAATGATCCGGTGATAATGACGGTGTCTTGTGCAGATCCACTGAGACTTGTGGTTCCTCACGGAAAAGCTAAAATTGTCCCACTTAAGTCATATTGACTATTTTGGGTGCTACAGGAACATGGACAGAGTTTTCACAAAGTCCTCCTCCTCCTTCATATCAGCTGAGGAATGTCTTCAGTGGTGCAGTTCTGTAGTCTTGGTGGCTTCTGCTTGTGTATGTACATGCATATGCAGGTTCATATAAAAAAATGTGGACAAGTGCACTCTTACACATTTTATATGCATAAATCTTTCTTCATAGAGAGGCAGACTGTTACACTGAAGTTTTGTCACTGTCGTTGATGATACAAAGACCCAAACTGAGGGAGAGTCATTCTAGTTACAGATTGACTTCCTATGCAAAAAAGCATAGTTCTCTTTTAGAGAGAGCAGGATAGAGAGGGGAAATGAGAACCCAAACCATAATGCCTAGTTACTCTACTCAGAAATTCGGCATCTCAGAAAATGCCTCTCCAACATTTGTAAACCTCCCCTTGCACAAATGGGAATATTGGTAAGTAACAAGTTTAATGCGGTAAACCTGTGATTATAGTGCAATAATGATCAAAATATAGCCTTTTCTAATATGCCTCAAACCCTACAGCAAAGGTTTGACATGATAAAAATAATACTGTCTAGTCCTTGTACTGTTTCTGTGGAGATAGGAGAGAAGTCAGGAAGACAGAGACAGGTAAGAAGAGAGTGTTAGCAAGTGTTTGTCATCCAGAAATCGTCTGACATTTACATCATCCTGGATCAGCATTTTCACCTTCAGCTACTCAAGCTTTAGAATTGCAATGATGGAGGAAAAGTTAAAATGTAAAAAAATCAGGTTGCAAATGAAACAGCAGGAGAGGTAGAGTCAAAAACATTAAAACTCCAATTTCGGAGGATTGGAACAAAAAATAAAATTTTAAACGTACAGTCAAAACTGGAGTTCTATCAGCCTCCACAGAAGTATCTCAAAAAAACCTCATAATACTCTGAATACATGTAATTGAAAAAGGGGAGAAAGTCTTTGACTGTGATTACAATATAAACAAATGCATTATACATTGACAACTGGATCCTTTGATGAAATGCTACCTTTAGATGCATTATATTGGCTTTTCAGGTCCACCGACATTCATTATAAAAATTTCCATTTTAATATACCATCTTCTGAAATGTTTAAATTTCTTGACTCCTGACAGTTAGGACAAAAGGTACATATTAAGAATTTTAAAAGTATTTCCATCTTCTGCCTAATTTTCCCTTCACAGAAAGTGAAGTCTGACCTCCATTTTTATTTCAGAGGTAAAATACATGCTACTGAGAAAACTGAGAAAAAACACCTTAAGAAAACTGAGAAAAGTCTAGGTATCAACACTGGTGTTTGGTAGCTTAAATTCCAAATAGCTTTCACTGTTTATATTCCTGAAATTTCAAATTTCATTAAGTTTACCATTTAATGGAAGATATAAATTAATTTATAGCATGCATACAACTACTTTAATCATGTTTAAGAGGACAAATTGCTTTATTTCATGATCTGTGAGGTAAAAGTTTCCCTTCCCAGGATATCACTAGCTGATTTTCAGGATTAAACTACTCCAGTCTCCCCATTTCTAGAAGTTCCCTTTCCGTGAAGGTTTGACAATTTTTGATGACAGGTGTGGAGATGCTGAGAAACAGAAATTATCACAAACATTCAGCTTGCTAATGGTTCATTTCAAGAAATGCAAAACAGAAAATGTTATAAGCAGTTGTTCAACCAACCTCTCTCTCTGCCACAGAAAGTCAACTGGTAGATGTTATTTAGTGCTAAGGTAGTGACAAGTGGGACCAGGCTGGACAGCAAAGTGAAGATGCAGTTGTAAATCAGGGTATTGGGTAATCTGTTTTGAACTGCAGGCTGGCACTCCACACAGTTTGCAGAAGACAGAAGTAAAGGGGGACACTTCCTAAAGAACTACTGGGAATACAGAAGAATCACGTAGTCTTCAAAAATGGAAATAGATCTTTGGAAATGGTCTTCATAACACCTATCTTTGACTCCTTCATAATCTACTTCCACACAGAGGCTTAAGAAGCCCATCACAGCTGACAGTTGATGATCATGCTGATGTTCAGCGATGCCAGATACCAGGGTGATGTTGCATTTAAGGAGCAACCATGGGACTTGATTCCAGGTGCAACAAAGCATGACTTTCTTTATTACTAGTAAACATCCCTAGCACACTTTGTATGTATATATACTGTGGATTCACCCATTTTGATAATTATAAAGACTTTCTTCTCAAGAACATTATTTCCACAAACCTTGCTCCATTTTAAGCAAACCTTCCTCTATACTGTTTTGCTTGTAAATCTGTGCATCCTGAAATTGCAGTATCAAAAAGAAAAAAAATACACTGCCCATAGTATTTACTACTTAAAAAGTAATTGTATAATTGTTTTGATAAGCTAATCAGAATGAGCCTTTTGCATATCTTGCTTTGAGGCACTTTTGTCAGTCCCTGATATATGTAAAAATGAACTAAAAATTTCACCCAAGCTGACTGGACTACAAGGCATCATTATAGATTTGTGGGACTGGGGTAAAGCACAACAAATGGAACATGTTTCTGTTAAGAAAGATGAAGAGTGAAGGTAGAAGAAAGACATATGGCATCCCTAGTACCTGATCTGCCATGGCCCTAACCTTCTGCCATAGTCCAGAGAGTTTATTCCCAGTAAGAGATCTATGAATACACACACACAAAATTTTACAGCAAATTCCTATTTTTCTGAAAATGTTCCATGCAGAGATGCTTGGTATGCTTTCAGTAGCACCATATAATGTCTGAACAGGGCTGAATCTGTCCTCATCAGTAGCAGCAGGATACCCTGGGGACAGCCACTATCTATCTCCTGCTGAGGTTGCTCCTAGATATACTGCACACTTCAGCCAATTTGTGAGAGAATACTGCTTTTCTTTGCAATATTAATGGGGAGTGATGCAAAAGTGTAAAACCTAACATGGATCTGATACATTCAGAAGTTGAAAGGCTGGAATAATAATTATATTATCTCTTCTTGAGAAAACTAACCAATGCCTGTTACTACTGTGCTCAAAATCATGCTGCAAATTAGACCCCTGACTCTCAGGCTGTTAAAGAATAAAAGAATGTGGGCATAGTCCTGATATATGTGGAGGAAATAGACAGAGAAATGAAGGGAAAAGGAAAAGTTCTTGGTTGATTTCAGCTTGGCAATCAGGATATAAGTGGATTTGAGAGTCAGGTCAGGGAAGGTACTGAGGTTCATTTTCGCACAGAAGTGAGGAAGAAGAAAGGGAAAAGATTGGGCACTAAGGAGAGAATGCAAGAAATCCATCTGTGTCTCAGAAGTGCTTTTGTTAGATTTTTTGGTTTTTTTGTCTCAGATAGTACGACCCACTTTTCAGTGGGTATCTGGGAAGAAGAGCTCCCCAGGATTGGGGATACCTTCTGACACACTCTGGAGTAAAGGTGCATGAGATTTCTGTGAAGATGGATAGGGTGAAACTCAGTTATCTATACATAGTTGCCTCCTCTCATTGGAGATGTCCTTAGCCACTTCAGAGGATTCTTCAGGCTGGGTGGGATGACACAGGATCTGTGGGAGACCTGTGCCCATCTGTAGTGGCAGCTGAAGCCTATCCCAGCTGTCCAAGGGCATCTCAGGTGACATCAGCCCCTTTGTCTAGGTAACAGATTCAGTCCCATAAAAATGCAGAACTTGTTGCAAAACTGGTGCTTTGCATGAGCAATTTATAGCTGTCCAGAGAACCTTTAAGTCCTGTGCACATGCCTGAAATAAATATACCCTGAAAAAATACCCTTCTTTTTTTTTTTTAAACTTCCAGATTTTGACATTTGTACCCTTAGTATTTAATTTTGAGATGAGAGGAATCTGGCTTCTTTATACAGATGAAAAGTATACTAAACTTTTCCTTTATGAAAGGTCTTTCAAACATTAGCTGAATAATATTTGCCCATTTGACCATCTGAGTAATTACTTTAGAATGTCCTCTCCTGCACTGCTTTCCTAGCAGTCAGGCTTCTGTAATAAAATATTATGTTCAAAATATATTTTAGAAGAAAGGTATATAATCCTATTAATGGATTTCTTTAAATTCTCTATATGTGTTTTGCAATGAAATAAGCATATCTGTACCAATATCTAAAGTTCTGCTTCAGGATTTATGCACTCTTAATGGATGGAGATTATTTCTTTGGATAATATAAATATCCCAAAGATTTAATGAACCCATAAAGACATTCATTAGACTTCTGTAATTAGAATTATAGCTACAAAGGCTTCAGAGTGCTAAATATACATGCAGTATTTACTTGTTTCAAGCTTTCAGTAAACAGCTTTCATCCAGGGGGAAAACTGAGAGCTGTGGAGGAGGAATTCACCACCAAACTGGTGAGGGGGCTCTGAGTGTCAAACTGGGTAAATAACCCATGAAATGACATTTTTGGAGACCAGCTCCTCTAGACTCCCTGCAACCTTCCAAGGTCCCTCTTTGGGGGCTGCTGTGTAGCATGCCTCGACTAAATGTCACCTCCAGCTTGCAACAAAGGCTCAGATAGATCCCTCATTTCTCAGCCTGATGTTTTCTTCATGTCAGATGAGGATCACAGATATGTTTTGGAAATTGCTTGGATGCCTTGCACAACCATGTGTGTAAATGCTGGGGCTGAATGTGGCCCTGACTTCTCACTGTAAGTGAAGCAAGGTAACACTTTTTAATGTCACAAATCCAGTAATTTCTCCAATTCCGGGTTTGCTCAGGCCACTTCACTCTCATGCAAATGTTTTCTCTGTTTTCTATGCAAAGAACAGCAAGACACAGAGCCCAGTGATGATGTCTCAGAATCCAATCAGAAAACCTGCATAAAGATGAAAGGTCTTACCAACAAGAAGTGAGCTTGCTAAACTACACCATTCAATGAATTCAGACAAAACTGAAAAATGTTGTTGATATCAGATCCTTAGGCTGATTACTGAAGCGTTCGATTTTTCAGCATGTCAATTCATCACTGTCTACCTGGTTATATTTAACACTTTCTCCTGTTTCCATCCTGCCTGCTGAGATAGGCAATCTCTGTCACACGGTATCTGCTTCACCAGAAGGTCAATAGACCATTGTGGAGGCCCATGAGTCCTGTTCCCAAGTCACCTTGATTGTCTTCACGATATTGCTGACAGAAGGTGGAGCTTCCATGTCTAGTGGCATCTAAAATATTAATGAGATTAGAGCTTGCATCCTTCAACCAGTTCAGAGCTTCCTTTTCGGAGCTTTGCAATTATGCATCCAGTTCATGGAATGCAAAACCTCCTCACCAATGGTTGCTGGTCTGTGCTGGTGTTGCCAAAATTGGTTACACCAGTGTTGATCTTCTATGAGAAAGTGCCACTTTGCATTTTAAGCCTGCCATGAGTTCAAACTTATTGTGGAAGATAGTAAGCTTTGCCTAGAGCTGAGAGGTTTGGATGTACACGCAGAGTTTATGTTTGGTTACAGCTTATTAATCATGGCCAAATTATGCAAAATATACATAAGGAAATGGTGGGTCACAATTTCCATGTACATCAGTTTGGTTTTAGGGTTATTTGGGAGTTCTTAGGCTTCCGCACCTCAAGCCTGACAGAGGCTACCTGTGGCACCAGAACTGTGGGGTGGGACTGATGAGGATTAAGTAACCTTCTCTTCTGCTATTCCATTGTCAACAAGGGGACAGAGAAGCTGCACAACATATTAGGTTGCCTCCCTGTTTCTGTCATACTATCCCTCATTATGTACCTGGATCCTGGGTGCATATATAATGTATGTACAGCATGTATAATGAATATACATTATACAGCTCTTAAGATCATCTTATAAATCAATTGTTGACTGATTAAAAGGCATTTATTGTTAGAACTTGCTGATAGTTTAGCACAAAGCGACTTCCCTGGTTTCTTGAACAGGGATTGCTTTTCCAGTGTGAACCAAACTCTGGATCTGGAACTTTCTAGATGTTAAGGAAATAAATTTTTGATATTTGGCTTCTCCCGTTTGTAAAATGATAATCACACTACTTGCATAGCTTTGTAAAGAGCTTTGAGATCTGTGGGTGAGACACAGTAGAGGCATTCTAAGCATGATTTATTTCCTTGCTGGGCCTATCCCTAAGTGGCTCATTGAAGAAACAACATTTATAAATATGCATAGCTTCCTGGTATAGAATTTTTCCTATTCTTTTCAGAATATACAGGCTAAGCTGTTATTATTCACTTTTCCATTTTTAGAATCAACTATTAAATTGCACCACACTGCTGTGTTGTAGCAATTAAAATAACTACTGTCTATTTGGCAGTCCTTTAATGGGAAATGAAATTCACTTTTAGGCATATATCATGGTAATACATATATCATATGGTATACAATTTAGATCATTTTTGAGCACAGTAGCAGAATTAGTTTTTATTCCCTACCTAACCATTGTTACAAGCATCAATTTTGTTAATTAAGAATTTTAAGCCCTGTGAATTTATAGTACAATTATGTTTTACTTCATAAGTAGGTCTTTACCCCTCTACAACTATTAACAAAATGTCCACTTATATTATTTGCTGGTGGTTTCAGAGGCTTACGAAATTTCTGATGAAGATTTACCCTTTTTGTCTAAGCTTTGCTCACTTTCTGTCAGCTGTTTGTCAGCAAAACATAACAGTGAAGACTTTTGACTTAAATCCTTTTTTTTTTTTTTTAAAGAAAAGCCAATTCATCAGGTAAGAAAGACTGCTGCTCACACTCTCAAGTCCTGCCAAAGACAAATGGCTGTAAAAATTTAAAATCAATCATTAACAGATTAGCTGTTGGTCCAAAGTAAATAGCAATCAGCTTATTAGGCATCAGGCAGAGTGAGATAAAGGGGAAGAGTTATTGAAAATGAGGATGTTTGCCTGGGCTGTGCTGATGGAGCAGAACAGGGAAAGGCTGTTTCTTTGTTGCTCTAATTACAAATGGAAAATAACCTACAGTGCTGAACAAGTTGAGCTCCCTAGCTGAATTGAACGGAGCATAGTGCTTATGTTCTACGTCATGGCTTGATTTATCTTGATTATCAGTAGTTTGCACTACTTCTTCCCTCCCCAAAAGGCTCTGTTTGGCATTCTCTTATATCGAAGTGAATCAATTTTTGGCTCTGCAAAGAATGGGATGTTGTGGGGAGAGTTGCCACAAGAGAAATGCCCTTCTCATCCAAAAATATAATTTCCATACAGGAAATTCCTCTCATATGATGGAATTTTGTTTGTGACAGGGTTTCATTATGGTTGAGTGACAGATTGCTGGTGACTAAATCACAGCAGGCTTTGTGCCATGGTTGTATTTGGACACCGTGAAATTCTGCAGAGCAGATAAATTCAAGAAAAGGCGGATGTTGTAAGAGGAAACGGAGAGAGAGAGGGAATGGAGACTCAAAAAGGCTGAGAAAACAGAAACAATAGAAGGTGGGTAGGAAGCAAAGCTGAGGGGAAAGAAGACAAACAATAGTTGAGAGTAAAACGACATAAGGAAGCAGAAAACTCGAAGTAGGAAGAAGAAGGAAATGGCTACAAGTCAATGACAAAAGCTCCCTTTCATCGTATAAACACTGAAGTGTTTACACAGAGACAAACTGACCATTAGAATGATTTACCGGGAGTGGGGGCCATTTCCCCATGGTGGAGCACATGAAATCCAGACTAAGATGTTTTTCTAACAAAATAAGGTACCTGAGGATTGTGTGCTCAATGTTTTGAGCACAGTGAATCGAACGGTTTGTTTGTGAAAGAATCTGGAAATGGCACCTTTCTATTAATGACGCAATTCCATATGTTATACTTGTGAACCCTCAGACAGTACATGGCTGAAGGTAACCTCAGACAAATTGCTGCTCACCAGCCTAGTGTGAGCTGTAGTCCCTTGTACCCTGGGCATGAGGTTACACACTGCTGCCTCCTCGCTGGCACCCACGCTGTGTGACTGACCTCTGCCTCTGGACTGCATGGACGCAACACAGTGCCAGTGCCAGCTTCAGTCCCTGTCAGCTAAACTGGCAGCACCTCTGCCAGCTTCGTTTCAGCAGCTGCCCCTTCATCCTAGCCCCAGTATAGTTTTATCCTTCCCAGTGACATGTTCGGAGCCACTGCTCAGCCCTGGAAGAGGAGGGACTCCACTAAACTGCTCTGGCACTGGGATGGTTTCTCACTCTAGTAGCGCTACAATGACACATCCTCAGCCAGGGCTCTTCTACCATGCATAGTACAGAGACCAGACACAAAAAAAAAGTGGGGATCCTTTCTGCAGAAAAAGAATATGAGACTAAATGTGTAATCTTCCATATGATCTTAGTTCTTTTTTCTTAGAAAAATGTACATAGAGGAAAAAGTATTCTGGTATTCTTTAAAATTTTCCATTAAATAGCTGTGGAAAACAGGAGAAGAGGTTATTTCTTTTCTACCTTTTATATTCACTTTTTTTTTTGCTTTTTACTCTACTTCTCATGTATCAAACCCCAAAAGGTCTATCTTCTGTTAATTTTCTGCCGTTTTTGCTTTCATTTACTGTCAAGGATACCCAAGCAAAATTCGCAAAATTACATAAATACGACTTCAGCAGAGAGAAAAACGTGTAAAGTCTCAGGAAAACACATTCTAACAATTATTTGCCAAAGTTTCCACAGAGAAGACCAGTCAGCTGGCAAAATAGCAGAGGCCTCTTTTTCAGTTTGTGCTGAACTGTTGGCTGAATAAGCTACACAGAAAAAAAAAATTACTTTTCTGCCTGCAAATCATGGAGTCCTGGGACACAAGCCCACACCTGGGGGTGACAGAGCTGTGGCAGTCTGTCATCCTTGAGCTGTTTCTTCATGCACCAAGGAGCAGAGGGGTGGTGCTGCTCTCTGTCTACAGCAGGGTTTTTTTTTAACTATTTGCAATGGACAGAAGGCTAGCATGGGGAGAGTACAGGGACACTGGTGCAATGCTATAGACATTGATCGTGGCAGAAGTAAGAGCAAATTGACTTGCAATATGAATGGTGGTGTTGCAAATATAGAGGGAGGGACATTTTCCAGTGTCATCTTCAGCCTAAAAGAGTGCATATTCCTCAAGTGAAAGGTGATTGTAGTGTTGTCTAGAGGTTGCATATGTCAAGATAGATTCTTGTCTTCTTCCTTTTTCCTACGTATTGGTGTCCTCCGGTCTCCTGGAAGCTGTGCAATGAATTTTGTGCCTTTGCAAAATTTATCTCCCTGAAGAAAATTGCCAGGTTTTCGCTCAATTGCTTGTAAGAACAGATCAAAAGCAGAAGAAGGCTGGAAGGCTGACAGCTAGCCAGTTGCTGGGATGCCCTACAGAAAATTGAAGAAGGCAGCTGCAGGACTGGCTCTTAATAACAGAGAAAGACTAGAAGTAGTTGACATTAAGACTGTAAAGAAACAGTTACACTGGTGACACATATTATACAAGGACTGCCTTACTTATTTTTCCACCCACATACTGCTTTTACACAATTTTTGCTTCTTTTAATTAAGCGTTTCAGGAGAAAATAATGGGATCTTAAAGTCTCCTGTATTTTGGAAAAGGTAGTAGTAAATTGTGCAGTTTTGACCTTTTCAGCTTTTTGTAATTTGATTGGCTGTCTGTTCCTCTCCCTCCACTATTTACAGCTGCAGTGAACTGTGCAGAAGGGGTAGAATGGCTAGCCAGCTGAAATACAGAATATTTAAAAGGTTAAAATGCTGCAACATACTGGTGCCTTCCACACAGTATATCGGCATTATAAATTTTGCTGCGCTGATCACACAGAGGACTGAGAAATTAAATGACTTCATGAATCATTTTTTGTGGGACAACAAATGTGACCAAAATGAGGAAAAATTGTATCACTGTGACCCCAGATCTGGGAAGCATATTTTTTGTGTGTTTATTATTTTTGCTGCAGTAATAGATGAAGACTCCTTCTGAAGAACAGGATCATTTTAGGAGGTGTTGAGCATCAATGACTGACACAAAGAAAACCTGCCCCAGAAAGTCTGCAATCAAAACATCTTGAATCCATTCAACAGGTGACTAAATAGAGGTGGTGACCTTCTTAGGAATAAATATTTCTTTTTTAGCATACCAGAGGGAGATCTTAAGGAAAATACGGCATACTTTGAAAGTAATTCCTTAGCAGATGGAGACAGTAATACAGAAAACACTATTAGTCTTGCAATGAGTTCAGAGGGCATCTGAGGGGCAATGCCAAATAATTTGGTGCCCAGGCAGTGTGCTGAGGAGATTGACAGGAATGTAGCAGGGCAACAGGAGATCAACAGAATCTCAGGCCAGCATGACAGCTAAGACACTAATTACTAAAAGAAAATCTTCAGGATTTGGTGCTTCTCTTTGTCATTGATAATGAGTCTGGTAAACAGCATTTAGTTCTATGAAAGCTTTTCTCAGTGGAAAAGACTGCTCAAGGCAAATCTGAAGAAAGGCTTCTCAGGAGAAAAAAAAAAAAAAAAAAACCCAAAAAAACAAACCAGGAAAAAAGGCAGCAAATCTTGGCTTTAAATGTGTGGGTTTTGTGCAAGACATAGCTAAAAAGTGATACCAAACATGTGTGGGGTCTCATAAACCCCAGCAATGACATTTTTGGCACTATGAACACTGTTAAGGCAGATCAACAGTAGCTGGACCTCTGCATTGAGGCTGGAGGATAAAGGCTGAGTTTCATTTCCCTGCCCTGACCCCACACATGTCCACACATGGCTGAGCAGAGCAGAGCAGAGCAGAGCAGAGCAGAGCAGAGCAGAGCAGAGCAGAGCAGGTGGAACACCACAAGAGCACCTTAGGTGATTGAGTGGGAACCAGATATAGGCAGAAAGAAATGATGAATCAACTGGGGTTGCAGAAATAATTCAGAATTGTGAAAATTTTGCTCTAGCTCCTCTGTGCTCTTGGAAGTCAAAAGTTTCATCTTATTCAAGTTGTAGCTCTGGATTAAAGTCAGAAGTGTGGGGGAAAAGACTGTTACCACACTGAGGTACTGGGAAAACGTCTTCAGAAGGAAACTGGCAGTATTGCTTTTGATCCATCATTTGAAACATGCTCATGATCTTCAGGGATTCATTCTCTGTGGTCATTAAAACAGAATGTTTCCATTGATTCAGATAGCTTCTTTCTGGAGGAACTGCAGCTGCCGGGACAAACAAGCCTCCATTCTGCTGTGCTGATACCCCTGGGAGCCAGAAGTGATTGACAAGGGGCTCTGGTTAGGGCAGACTCTCACCCCAAGGTCCAGGAACTGGTGCATGCATTTCAGCAAGAGCAGCCCTTGTAGCACTGAGCCAGGGGGATTTTTCCTCTTTTCATGAGCATAAAGAGGCAGAGAAAAGTGTTTCCAGCCTGCCTGTGATGACAGGACATGCAGAGACAGTCCGTGAAGCTAATCCCAGCCTTCTCCTGCTGTCCAAAGTGGCCTCTATCTTACCCTCCTTACACTATCTTCAGAAGCAGCAGCAGGAAATCCATCCAGGAAATGGGGGATCTCTGGAGTTAGCTGGTGCATACGTTGCTTGAGGGACAGGAGGTCCGGAACAAACTGCATCACCTCTAAAATCGCTCAACAGTGAAGACGGGTTGGACATAGTGTGGGACTTGTTCCCAGGCATCCTTGCATGTATCTGAGTGCAACCTCCCGATGCCTCACTCCCCCTCCCGCTGCAGAAGAGGGTGTCTGTCCCAAACATTACAGCTGACCCAGAGGCTCGGGGACCAGCCCAAGGACCCAGCTGCTTGCCTCCTCCTCCCCTGTCCACACCACAGCTGCTCTGGGGCAGCCTGCTGCATTTACCCTCTGCTCAGGGAAGCCAGAGCGGAGGCAGACTGAGAGGCTTTGAAGGTGCTGAGCTCTGAGGTCAGCTGCTGGGCACGGTGCTGCCTTGGTTTGTCTGAGGGCTGAGGGAAGGAAACTCCTGGTAAGCGGCTGAAGCTGAGGAGCCCTCAGCTCTTCCCCCTCCTGGATCTACAAACAGACCATCCACAGAACAGATACAGAACAGCATTAGAATATACATATGATACCTGGTTAGATGGAGATAATAATTTATGGAAGCCTTTGTTTAGGCCCCTTGGGTGGCACTACAAGGGCCTGGCCATGAAACAGGCTCCTGTCGTCAGCTTGTGAGGAGGGAGAGTCTCCCCTGGAGGTGGTGGCGGCCTTCGGCAGGCTGGGGACCCGGACACAGACCATCCACGGCTGAACACAGGGAAGCCTCTCCATGCGGCAGAGCTGGCGGTGGGCGAAGGCAGCTGCCGAGTCCGGGAGGGCACAGCCCCAGGCCCAGAGGGCACCGACAGCCCCCACCCACAGCGCCGGGCCGCTTCATTTTCATCCGCTGATCAGATATATTTACTTCTCGGGTATTTCCCTAACCAGAATTGACTGCACTATAATTGCCTATTTCTTTGGTCCATTGGCTGTTAACCTTGAAGCGCGGCGGGCGGAGGCAGGGAGGCCCTCCCTGTCAGGCCTGACCCCGGCCCGCGCCGTGGGCTGCCATGACAACCGCGACAGATGTCACCCGTGCCGCCGCGCCCCCCGCATCGCGAAAATCGATCTTGCGGCGGCGCCGCCGCGCACAGCCACAGACCTGCCAAGTGTTCCCGGCTCAATCATTTGTTTCATCTAGCGAGGAGAGGAAAACATAAAAGAAATGAAATGAATTTGACCTCTGTCTTCCGAGTGACTCTGGCGCTGCGCTGAATCCTAGCAAGCGCTTCTTATGAATTTGAAAAAATTACATTAGGAATAACATTTTGAAGTGAAATGACTCTTGTAATGTCAACCCTCCAGAAACATGTTATTTCAAATGTCAGATACCTAGCAATCGTTTGCTATTTTCCGGATGTGTCCGGAGGTTATCTTCACCTCGGTTACATTTCAGATAAATTATTTTAAAGAAACTACCTGTGAAGTACACAAAAAAAGTATTGCCTGTTTTTTTGCACTGCCCCAGTGAGGAGACCTTCTTTGTGGCTGTGTAGAGCCTCTCCATGATGAGAAGACGGTAAACAATGCTCTGAGTTGACAATGTCTCTCCTTTACTAGAATTGTGCCAGAGGGTAAAGGACTTTGGCAGTCCGGAGCAGGGTTTCCTGAGATGGTGGCAGGTACACCGATGAAGGCAGAGGATCCCAGGAGCACAGGAAAGACCCCATCCCAGGCTTTGCTTGCTGCATATGCAAATCATTTAATGACCAAACTCTGCAACTCTGGGCTAACATTTGCCAATGCATCAATGTCATCCCCGCAATGTTGCACATGTGTCCGACAAATAGGGGAAAACCCAAACCCCACGAGACTTGCTTCATGCCTGCCACTGGATGGACCTGGTGGCAAATTTAAGAGGCAGCCAGTAACAAATTTGTAGAGATGGAGGAATCTCTAAGATAACTTTGTCCTAAGGAAAAAAGAGGAAAACAGCATGCCACTGAAGGTGATTATAGCAAAAAGGATGTCTTAAGATTTTGAATGTGATACGTCTGTCTCTCTGATGTGGGATATTTTATTGCATTTTTGCCCTCAAGTGAAGCTGACGGGAGCCAGGCTTGCAATTTAAATCAATAAGAACCCTTTACCATGGCCATAAAATACTTGGTTAAACCTTTGAAGTGGCCACAGTTGAATGCGCAGTGAACACAGCATAAATGCTCCTTGAGATGTATTGTGTGAGACCACTGCTAAAGTGGTGTTCCGAGGAAGCTGAGCCTGAGCACCTTCTGGGGGCAGGGCAGGGCAGTCTGCCTTCTCTGGGGCACGGGGGGTTTGCTGTAGGTCAGTGCTCATAACTGGTATGCTGCCCCACACCACAGATGTACCGAGTTGGCACTCCCGGCTCTGTGGGTTTCCTGGGGTGGGGACTCAGCCGTGAAAATCCCATAATGTGTGATTCTACCTCTCAGCAATGGCTGGGGAAACAGGAGGCAACCATGGCTGGATCAGCAGTGTTTTCAGGGCCAGGTCCTTGATTATGTAAATCAGCATTGTTGCAGGGAGGAGCAGGTCTGAATGACCCCAGCTGAGGCATAATCTGTGCAGGATGAACAGTGACTGCATGAATGTACGTCTGTATAGCTTTTGGCGTGTTGCATGCATGAATACATCTCACAGACATCCAGGTAAAAGCCTGTGTAATAGCAGAAAACTCTCCATGAATATCATGAAGATTTCACCATTTAATATTTAATAGTTAATACTTACAATAAGGATACCCAAAATAAAGGTTGACACTTCACCATTCCTGCAATTTAAGCAGTAGGAAAACAAGTAAAGTTTAAATCTGTGCCCTGACTTTGCAGTTGTTTATGACAAGTCCTTGGGATTCTTTGAGGAGAAGTCTCTTGTTTCTCCATTTATAAATAAGCTTTTCATTTTTCAAGGACCGAGCACTACTTTATTATTGGATAAATCATACTGGTAAAGCCTCTGGCCCAGTGGCAGGGGAAAAGTACATGGGGTGTATGTGTTTTAAGGTCATAAAAGACTGGTTCTTCCAGACACATGGGGAATATGTTCAGAAGCAGCATTAATGCACATACCAGTTACAGCATTGATGCTCTCTGGGTGCAGGTCCCTGATTGTAGAGACAGTCCTACCCTGTGGGTACACTCTCAGGCTGACAAAACTTGCTCAGTTTCGGACAAACAGTCCAGCTGGTTGTGCTGTCTTTTCTGTTTCAGTTCTGCTTCTGTTCTGATCCAGTTCAGGGAGGTTCAGCAAATATGCCACGACAGCAAAGATAGTCTTCCTTTCTGTTCTGTACATTGAGAGTTTGGCCTTAAGCTACTCCCAGTGTACCTTAGTATTACAGAGGTAGCAGCAGCAGGTGTAGAATACTGTGTGCTCAGCAGTTTGTAGGAATATGGGCTTAAAAAAATTTCAGTATGTATTGTCTACAGCAAACATTATTTGTAATAGATCCTATGTCTATTTAGTGGTTTATTTTAAAATGCATATAAATTAGGCTCACCACATTTACAGCTGACTGATTAGGTTTGGAACTTGACTCTGTGACATTTTTGGGGGTTTTATAACCCATTTTACAGGAACATAGGTGTTTCTGCAACCCCAGGAGCATGTCAGAATTGTCACGGATGTATATTCACTGCTGAATATGACCTTCTATGACAGTTTATATAAGTACTGCTGCTCCCTACACCCACTCTGTAAGGCACAGATTATTCACATTCCTTTGTTCATATAGATGCCATGTGTTTCTTTTGCACTGAAAAACATTGTATGTTGCTGCTAACGGTATTTTGGTCTAAAAATAGCTGAAATAAGTGATTGGTTATGCTTCCCTGAGAAGTTTTCCTCAGATCTGAGTAGTTTGCTCCAGTGAACTTTCATTGGCTTCTCTTGCCTTTATGCAGGCTATGTTCTTCCACTCCTTTTAGCAAACCCTGTGTTCTGAGCACAAGCTCCATGAATCACACTTCACTGTCTCTTGCCCTGGATGAACTCAGCAGCAACATGCCCTTAGGTGCAAATGGGAGAAATAAAACCTACAAATTACCTAGATAGACTTAAAAACATTTCTCCTATTCCAGACAGTAACACCAAGAGCATATCCCAGCTCAGAGTCCAAACCCATGTGGCCTACGAGGATAAACAATACAATGGGGAAATAATCAGATAAGGAAGAATGAAATGTGATTTGTTCCACTGTATTACATCTGACAGTATTTGTCCTACCTCACATCTTGCTTTCAAGTTAGGCAGAATTAGTTTGGATATGTGATTGTGGATTTAAAAAGAATCTTCCTCTTTCATCCCACTGCTGGGAGACACCACATGACTGAGCACAAACACATGAGAAATTTTCCACAAAAAATATACATCCAGACTTGTGGCTAGTTTATCTGTTTATATTTCTCTCTCATCTTATTCCTATTTTTCCTTGGACTAGACTGGTAATGAAAGGCATTTCTCTCTTATGGGGCATCTGACAAAAAGACACACAGAGCTTTCTAACATGGTCACTGAATGCTTCTCTTCAGTCTCTGGCTTACATAGGTATGACTATCCAGAGAGACAGACTAAATAAAGGCCTTTAATTTTATGTAGTGGGCCTTTAAAATTAGGGAAATTGCCATGGCTAGGTTATTTCTTCCCAGGAAATTTTCTGTGAAAATGTCAAACATGAATCAGTGATGAAATAGATGGACCCCTGGTCCCTGCTGTCTCTGATGGGTGAGCTGCCTCAGTACCACTTCCAGCTGGAGTTGCAGTTTTCTGTCTTCATCCACAGAAGGAGAAAGAAAGGGGGAAAATGGATTTTTAAAACATGGAAATTCTGACTCTAATCTGAACTTAATATTACAGATAGTCCAGGAGCCCTATAAGGGACACCAGGGGAGACAAATTCTACAGAAAAAGGCACCATTTCCCTTTATTTTTATGTAACTCAACAGCTTTTTAATTGTCCCTCATAGATTTTGCTAAAAACTTCATTCGTTCTTAGTTAGAACAACTGGCAGAAGGATGTTGCTGAGGAGCAGCCCTCATGGATTGTCCTAGAGCCTTTCACAGAAAGGTCTCCTAGTTATGACTTACTATGATCAGCACAGCAATTTACAGTCCATTCCCCTGGATTAGGCAGCCCTTTTCTCTCTTTTGTTTGAACACCATGTAAATGTCCTTTCCCTGCTCACACAACCACAGGGTGAGGTTCTTGGTTCAGCTTTGAAGCCATTGCTGTAATTCTGGATGGGCAGGCTGAGAAAAGAGCAGTGGGCAGGCAGAGGGGCAATGGTCAGAACCACCTGCAGTGGGTAGTTACCTTCTCAGGAAATTTGTTATAATCATCTTTTCCTCTAAATTTGCTACATTCATCACCAGAAATTGGTGGTTTTTCCAAGTTGTAGGCCTTGTGGATATGATCATCTCAGTACAGATACACTCATCAGCACAACCTTTGCCCATCTAAATTAATCTCTCCCCCTTCCTAATTCCTTGTCTGCCTAGACACTTTTATCTAGGCTCTACATGCAGGGAAGCTTTAGTGGGATCCTGGGAGCAGGGAGTCAGAAGGGAAGCATGTTCTTGATCCCAAATATTTCACTGTCAACAAATCACTCTGAATTTTTTTTTTTTTTAATGTGAGAAACCTTAATACAGAGTGGGTCATATAAACCAAAGAGTTTTCTTGGTGAGTTTTCTTCCAGCCTTCCTGCATTTGGGCTCTGCTTTATTTGCTCCACATGCTTCTTCCAGACTTTACCATCAACCTCCTCCTTAGCTGTGGTTCGGAGTGTTATTCAAAGACAAAATCCAGTAAAATGCATTTGCTCCCACAGGAAAGAGCTTTTTGTGTCTGATGTTTTTTTGATTCTGCAGTAAAATCTATGCTGTAATCTACAAACGAGTTTGCATTCCAACATTCACATTCTTCAGTGAAGGTCACAGCACTGTCTAGAAGCATTGACACAAAACGCGTTCCATAGAACAAAATGGAGTTCACAGTTTGACATAGATATATCCTCGATCTGTCATGCAGTTTTCTGCCTTAACTTGATGGTCAAAGTAGCTGGCCAGGTGTGAGCAGGGAGGTGATCTATGTCTCTTCAATAGCAGCAGTAATTTCCTTGTCCCTCCTCAAACTTGCCCCTATTCCAAGATGATGGCAACACTGGTCTCTTGTGTGACCTTCTGATCGATGGAGTGACAAGCTATTTCTTTCTCAAGTGAGTCCTAATCTCCTATTATGCCACAAGTACAGAGTCTACTGTGATAAAAGCTTGCAGTCTATGACACCTGGTCAAAACAATTATTTTGGTAGTTGTTCCCTAAGGATTTGGGCTGTGATGTGAGGTGACTAAACTAATCCCTGGAGCAAAGGGATTCCTAAAGTGAAATATGATTTAGAGGGCATTGGCTGGGGTTTGAAATTCAGTACATGATTCTTAAGACTAGTCAGCTCTGGAGTTATCTGCCTTTCGTTGTATTCTTGTATTTGACTTTTGAGTTGCACACAGTTTCCTGACTCCAGGAGCATTTCAGGGTGGGTGTCACCCATCAGTTTGTTAGGCATGTTCAGCACTTCTCAGGATTTGCTTCTCATAAATCAAAGTTATCTGATCTGTTGTCTTGGCACAAAAGGATAGTCTACAAGGTGCAAAAGTTTAATTTTCAAGCTGCTTGAAACAGCCTGTTGAGACAGGCTTCTCCTAGGCCATATTCTTTCTGTCTGGAAGCAGTTCAAATGACAGTATTTCCATCACAACTCTTTTGGGTCAACTTTGTACCTGAGGAAATCCTTTTGTCAAACTGCCTTCAAGTAGAAGATCCTCTGTGCAGCAATATAATAATTTTCATCCCATAAAAAGAGAAAGTACTGCTTTCCCAGTTTCGTGGAGGGAACACTGAGGACAGCTGGGTCCTTGCTCCAGGCTAAACAAAAAGCTTGTGTCAGGCCGGGGACCTGAAGACCTCATAAAATTGCTGGGCTAGCCATCATTTACACTGTTATATCCAGTTATGTTGCATAGTACTTAATGAAGGCTTCCTCTTTAGCCTTGGAGCTGACATCCTTCTGTGGTAAAAAGTGAGGGATATACAAGTTTTAAATGGTGCAGACCCTAATTTTTCATTCTCTTAAACTCAGCTCAGCACTATGAAATGTTCCAACCCCAAACTAATTTACAGCAGCTAGATATCTAGCAAGAAAAAATTACTGTACTGCATAACAGAGTGACAACTGTTAAGCAGAAGTCCTTCTCCTAAACCCATCTTGGTGTGTTCCTTCTTGTTATCCATGGAACTACAGGCAAACCTGATGCAGAAAGATGTTGTATCATCTTGGCTGCATGTGTGACACTGTCTCTGCACAGACAAATTTCTGTGCTGTTTTTACCTCTAAACTTCAGGGTCACATTATACCAATTACATAAAATAACCTGTGTGAGAATCTGGATTCGGAATTCTTGTTTAGTGGTGATAAGCCTTGATACAGAGCTGATCATAAAGGTGGAGCCAGGCTAAGTTAGTGACTCTGTTCCTTCCAGGAGATCCAGTAGATTCCTAACCAGAGAAGAGCTATGCCATGAAGCCTAGGGAGGTTTTGATCCAGCTTCTCTTCAGGTACATATTTTTCAGGTACAAAAAAGACCTGTCAAAGGTTCCGTGGCCACTGCAGACAGATTTACCTGATCACTCTATTTCCACAGTGGATACTGGCCCTTAGTAAATTGTCAGGCTTTGTTATGGGGTAAAACCATACAGCCTGCTCCAAGATTCTCTTCCTTCTTCAGTATCTGAATTCTTTTCACATGGTAATCAGAACTATGTCTGTGTCACTGGATCCAAGAGCATATCAAAGTTCATGAGTCTGGATATGTGTTTCATTCATATCTGAGAACAGGCTGAATATTGGCTTCTTTTCTGCTTTCACACTGGATTTCATGGAAAGAAAAGTGCAGTATGTGGGCCACCGAAGGATATGTGGCATCCTTAGGCCTATCAGCTAAATGTAGGTGTTGCCCAAGTAGCTAGATTTCAAGGAGACCCTTTCATACAGCATCTCTATGATACATTTATTAATATTGTTTACAGATTTACCACTCTGCAAACTGTTATTTTCTAGTCTCTCTGACATAATAGGCCATCCCTCATAACAGTAACTTCCTCCCATTTACCTTCAAGCCAGATAATAAAGGGCCTTTATTCACTTACAATGGATCTAAAATAGTAAAGTCCTACTGTCTTCAATATGCTACTTTCAGTTTATCAGTTCAAGATCAATCCAAATTTATTTGATTATTTTTCCTTACACATCAATCCCTCTTGTCCCATAGATATTTTTATTAGTTCTTTATGGATACGCTCAGTGGGTAGAAAGATGTCCATTGTACCAAAGATTTGATCATAATGGCTGTTTAGAAGGATATGCCAGTTCTTATGGAAAGAAGCACAAGCCTGATAAACAATCAGTGAAAAAAACATGAAGATGAAATAGTGTTTTAGCATTTCTTTTTTTCCCAGTTGGAGCATGTATGAACACTATTTGTAGTGCAGTCTCACAAGTACTCTCCATGGCCCATAGCTTGATTTTTTTCTGTAGCCAAAATAGATGCTTTGGGTTTTTTCTTTTTCTTTTTTTTTTTTTTCCTGGAGGGGGAGTCTGCAAGACTAACTCTTTATGGAAATAATATTTTTTGTACTCTGTTTTCAGTATAATGGTTGAAGTCAATAATCTTAAGGATCTTTTCAAAGTAAATGATTCTGTGATTTTATGATTCTATGGTTTCTCAGTGAAGTGGTTGAGGCTGATGCAGTTAACCTGCCTGTGTCCACTCACCTTTATGACACTCAGTTAATTGTGTATTTTCTCTTCAAAATGTTCACTACCTGTCCTGTTATCCAGAGACTGCCTTTGAAAGTAAGCAGCCAGCATCTTTTGATGATAGTTTCACTTAACAAAGAAATATTTGACTGGGAGATATTTATTTAAAACATAATAATTCTTGCCTGCATGGTATAATTTAAAATGAGAACCAAACCAAAGCTAGGAGGCTGTTAGGTGCAGTATCTCCAAACTACTTTAAAAAGTGGTAGTTCAGCCACACATGTTCATAAAAAAGAGGCTGAAATTTTCTTATCTAAGCCATTCTTAACAGTTGTCCTGCAGAGTTATTGATCCTTGGCTGCTCATCTAATGAGCAAACTACACAGTGCACCACAAGTACATTTCAGTTTTATGTGCAAGTGCTGTAAATGCTATTTTCAAAGTTAATATATTTTTTTTGTCAGTTTTATAGCAGCTTATTTAAAGTGTTATTAATGTTTAGAAATGTTATTTGGGGGTTATTTTATTGGTGTTTGATTCAGTTTTAAACACTCTTTCTTTATCCCCTCTGTGTTCAGGCTGCATATATATATAATTTTTGAAGTTGCTTGCCTCTTTCTGGGTTTGTCCCTCCGTGTTTCATTAATCTTGGCTCCTCCTTAAGACATTTCTACTACCATAGTGGAACAGTCTGAGTCCTAAATTGTAAGCCTTTGTGAATAAAAGATATTAACTGGATACATTTCCAGATGACAGAAACTGCAAGAAGCATGTGGCTATGCCTAAAGTGTAAGAGCCAGCCCTCCTCATGCGTTTGGGTTTGTGCCCCAGCACAGTGTGGGACACACACTGTACCCAACCCAGGGTACCCCAGAGAGGCATTATAACCCTGAGACTCCTCTCCAAGCCGCAGGCCCTCCCCTGTTTCCACCTTTCTCTGGAGAAAGTAATTTTGCTTCTGTCCTGGATTTCAGAAGGACAACCCTGCCTTTGTTCTGTGGGTGGTCAGGAGTGAGCTCCAGGCTTCCCAACCCACCTCCTCCTCCTCTGGAGAGAAATAAACATGCACAGGGCAGCACACACACTAGTTTATAGTAGCAGCAGCTGTCAGAGAAGCTGCTCAGGGAGGTCTCACGCCCTTCGGCTCTTTTGGATAATTGTGTTATCCTCACGCCCCTCTCTGCCTTTGATGGAGTGAGAGTGCAAAGGACAGCCCTGTTCAGTGAGCTGGGCTGGTATCAGACATGGGGTGACAGTGTTGGGGCAGGTGTCAGAGACAAGTCCTAAGGACCTGGTCCTGTGCTCAGGCACCATGACTAGCTCTGTAGGCACTGCGGTGCAATGAGCATACACATGACCAAGTTCCTCAGATCCCAGAAAAAGGGAGGATGTGGCTTTGCTTTACATATGTTGTTGAACCAGCAATGTATTCTCCTGGGAGGGCAGTGAAAAGCAAGAGGTACTCTCACCCCTCTGAATGCCTGCAGTATCACGGAACAGCTCCTGAAAGATGAGCTTTAGCAGCAAAGGACATCAGTTTCTGTAATTCCAGTGAGCGAAACACAGAGAGCCCTCTGACATAGTCCTCAGGCTGAACTGAAGCCTTGCCCTTGCAGCACATTCAGGGCACCTTCCAGCAGAGCATGTGCTTAGTTTTTAATGCATGGATGATCCCAGTGAGCTTCAGGCATGTGCTGAAATATGAACGAGTGTTTGAAGTGCTGAGAATCTTGGGGCTGTCGAGCCCCAAAGGGATCAATCCCAACACATTATGCAAAGTGTGGTCCTTCCAACTTCATGTTGGAAAAAGGCTGAAGAACTTAGTCCACTCAAGGCATGTGCCCTCAAGGGAAATGCAATTATATAGCCTGTTTCTTTCTGAAACCCACTCCTGATCTCAGCCACTTCAATAGCCCTTCACTGTTTCTACCCTGTTCTTGTTACAGCTGGTGACCATCATCACCAAAATGGAAATCTAAATGTAAAATACATTTAAGTGGCTCTGCTGTTTTCAGCTTTCTGCCTTACATATTTTTGTTGTGTGTGTTGTTTCTGCTATTTGTCCCACCTTTTAGAGGACAAGCCGGTCAGTGGGTTAAGTGACAGAATGTTTTTCATCTTATTTAAGTATGTCTCTATTAAAATGTAAACTGCTTTCTAACGCTTTTGGGAAAAGAACAAAAAAAAAAAAAAAAAAAAAGAAAAAAAAGCGCCTATTCCTGCAGATGCGGTAAAGTCATGGTAATTTTCCCCAGTTGGAACTCCTGACTTTGTGTCTTAGCATCATATACAGCATAATTTATAAAAGTGTGAGCAACTGCAGAATTGTTCTCCTAATAGATTCTGAAGATTCCAATTTCCATTCTGCCACACAAGACTGAAAATCCACTTGTGCTCAGTTATCTGTATCTTTGCCTCATCCTCAGACTGCATCAAAAATCAGGTTCAGGTGCAGGTTAAGAGCATGCATTTACCTCAGGAATATGAGACTTATTAAATATCTCTACACAATTAACATCACCATATCAATAAGAATTATCATTATGTCCTGTCAATCAGGTGCTGAATTTTGCTTCAGGGAAACAAAACAATTTAAATTATAGCAAGTGCCCCCCCCTCTTCTTTTTTTTACATGCTTCTCTTAAAATTGGATAATTATGTGGCTTTTCATTAGATTCCTCTAAGCATAATAGATCACAATATTCACCCTTTGACCTTGGTGATGAATGTTCCTGGTGAAAACATGTGACAAGCAGTGTTCTAATGAGAATAAAATACTGAATAACTGTGAGTCTCACATAATGAAAGAACAAAAGCACAACTACTTTTAAGGCTACAGTGCAAAATGTGTTCATACAGCAATTCTGATAGATTGGAAAAGCAACCCTTTCTTATTTAAGATGGTACCAACAAACTTTGGTATTAGAGACAGAGACAAAGGCACAAAACCACAAAGGAATCTTTGTATTCTGTGTAAACTCTGTAGGAACATAAGAAGTGGCCTTTATCTGCGCTGTCTAGGCAAGTTGTTACACAAAGCTCTGCTATTAAGCTTTCCTAAACATCTCAAAATTTTATGCATGTATTTATGCTATAAAAGAACTATAAATTCAATTTGTTTCCAATAATTTAGAGTGGGGCTAAGAAGGTCAAATTCTCTCTCATGCAAACAGCCACACACAGTAGTCTGTAATGTTACAACACTGGTCATTATTATTCAGTGTTTATAAAGAATTATTTTTGGACTGACAAAGATGACATACCAGTCATCAGTGCCAAAACAGTGAGGAGAAAAAAGAAGGGTTGGCTGAATTAAAAATTGTTATCAGCTACCTTTTTTTCTTCTGTTTTGCATCTCAAAACCCTACTGCCATCTTTAAAAAGGAACCTCAGACCAGAATTACTTACACCCACCTCTGCCGTGATCAGTTAGACCCTGATCTCACTGGAGAAATGACTGCAGCAAGAATGTCTGATATAGTAGATAGTTATCTTTTAGGATTTTTCTATCTTGGTTTTGCTTCTGTTGATTTTTTCTTCATTTTGTTTGATGTATGAGAAATGTTTATCATCTGAATTATTATCTCTGCTAATCAAACTTTCAATCAACTTCTGAAAAAAAAAGTTTTGCTTTTAATTTTTGGCTGGAGTTCATCTCTGATTCAAAGTTGGGTATTCCTTAGCTTGTAGTAGAAATGGCTTTTTTGTCTGAAGTCCTGTCCTTGCAAATACAGTGACTGTGTTTATGTAGACTCTTGGGACAAGGATTTCAGCTATGCTTTGTGCCAGGATCTCCTTTGAGTTATCCTATTATTACAGTTATTGGCACAACATTGAACTGAGGACTACATGAGAGAGAAATTTAGTCTCTTGTCTTTATTAACCTTACAAAATACTTTGGTCTAAATTATTGCTACTCTTATTTTAAAAAAAATGAATCAAATAATATTAAATATTAATAAGGAACAACAACTGTAATTCCCTCAGTAGTTATGCCATAAAGCTCTCTAAGTAACTTCATCTGACGCCAGGCTCTGTGCTTGTACCCATGAGGAATTTGAGGGTTAAACTAAATGAGATGAAAAGTCAGGAGATTTGCACGGCAATTTGAAAACAAAATGAAAAGCCAGTGTAAGTATAAAGACCTGTTTCTCCTTCCCTGTGTCTGTAAGCACCGTGGACAATAATGCACTTTAAGGGAATTTAAAGGATAAGGAAGGCCTAAGGGGCATGCTGTGCTGGTAAGAAGATGCATTTTTCATGCTTCCTACAGGATGACCTGGAGAGGAATCCCACAGAGGGAATGATGTGCCATAGAGCCCCTTTCCACCAGCAGCCCTCATCCCATGGATTAACCCTCCCCACCAGCTGGTCCACATGCCCCAGGCTGCCCCAGGAGGTGCTGGAGAGGGCTCTGCTGGGGAAACCTCTGCCCTCATGCTCCAGCCTTGTTCCTAGAGGCTCTGAGCCCGCTGCTCCTCATGCCTGGATTCCCTGTGCATGTGGGGTGAGCTGGGGGCTGCAGGGCAAGGCTGACAGGCTTGCACAGCCGTCTAACCTCTCAAATATTTGGTCGTTCATGTCTCATCAGCTGTGAAAATATCCAGGGAGAAAAGATCATACCTATAGCAAGGTCTAATGAAGAGAGAAAGTTTTGATTTTCATGCAGGTGAATCATTAAAAGCAAAATAATCTTATTGATTGTTTGTTACAGTTGTGTGAATTGAGGGCTATCTTCTCAGTGATGGAAATTTACTGTGGTTGATGGGATCTCATAAACTCAGATCAAAAGAAGAATAAAAATGAAGGATTGTAAAAGCCCATGACCCCAAATAAAAATGTACTATATGCATTAACCAATGGTGTCTGCTTACCTGGTGGCTATCACTTGAATGTACTGCAACTAGTATTTTGATATTGTATTCTGGAAGGGAAGGGAAGGGAAGGGAAGGGAAGGGAAGGGAAGGGAAGGGAAGGGAAGGGAAGGGAAGGGAAGGGAAGGGAAGGGAAGGGAAGGGAAGGGAAGGGAAGGGAAGGGAAGGGAAGGGAAGGGAAGGGAAGGGAAGGGAAGGGAAGGGAAGGGAAGGGAAGGGAAGGGAAGGGAAGGGAAGGGAAAAACAAAACCCCAAACTGCTCTTAGCTGGTTTTTCACACTCTCCCTATTGGTTTTGGTGTGTCAAATTTCTTCCTTCTAACATTTTAGCTGCCAGCAGCTCAAAGCAGGTGTTGAGCTGGACTAGGAAAATATCAGGCTTGAAAGAGGGACTCAACAGAAGGAGGCTGGAGAAAGGGACCTGTGTTAGGGACCATGATAACCATGCTGCCTCTTGTTCTACTCAAAAAACAGAGCTCCACTGGAGGCACCCAGAGTCTGTACACAAAATGAAGAAGGCATGAACACACCATATGGAGAGATCTTCATCCTATCTCTGGTGGGTTTCTACTGCTGTCTCTCAGCTAGGTTGTGACTTCACCTTCCAGTCTGTAAGTGCTGTGAGTTGTTGGTTGACCCTGCAGAGAAGGCTAAGAGTGCTTCCTGTTGTTCCTTCTCTAAAATGCAGAATATGTGAAGGGAAACTTCTTGGAGAAAATATGCACCTTTTTGTAGAAAAGACAGACACACACAAAGATTTTAATCAGTTAAGGGCAATTGCATGGCTGGTTATAACTTCATGGATACCTGAGGTTTAGTAAACATGCCCTCAGGAATGTGGTTGGAAGCTAAGGGAATTAACCAAGCAGCTGACAAACCTGATGGGCTATCTTTCATTTGTGCTAATATTTTGAAACCAACTGACCTAAAGAAAAGTCTACCTTCTCATTATAAGATTGGCATCTTGAAGGATTTGAAATTGACTGATGTCTGTGTCTCTTCAAGACCAGAATAAATAATGAATAATTATGCCAATAAATCATATAAATAATACAATAGCTGCCATTCTAGTTCATTTTATATCCTTGATGCCCATCACAGAACCATTTTTTTTCTCATTCACTAAGCCTTTCCTGATTCTCCTGTGCATTCCTTCTTATTGGTGATGTTTTTTTTCTTGGACTGTACTATAAACCTCAGCTACTTTTGGTGAGAGCCATGGAAAAAAAAATTATCCTAGTAATTCACAAACCTGTGCCAGTAAATCTCTTGATACAGACATGATTTAACTGGCAACAAAATCATTTTGCTCTAGTAACTTATGTTCTGGGAGGTGGTAGAATTTCATGTAAGTTACAGCAATAGCAGGAATTCTGCCAGCTTTACTAGTAGGACCAGCTGCCTCCAATGGTTTTAACAGCAAACCGTTTTTTAGGAGGCAAGAGGTTTTTTTACTTTTTTCTTATTTTTGCTATAAGAATCAGTAACTGCTTACAGTAAATGTAGCTTAGTCAGTGTTAGCATGATTTCTCTGAATACACAGGCTAGGACAAACTGTCTACCAGCCAAGAAAACAGAAGTGAGTAGTGAGCTATAAATGTAAAGAAACCCTGATATAGCCCAGGGAAGATTTTTAGCATGTGATTGATAAATAACAATGAGCTCTCAGTATGTTTTATTTGTGTAATTTACGTGTGTAGTTATACAGAGGTCTGTGGAATTTGCAATAGCTTGGTAAAGGAAGTTTTCACTGATTCCTGTTTGAATTTTGAATTAAGAGTGGTGTAGTTTTGTGCAGAGGGATAATGAGAGTATCTCCTTTTCCTCTTCTTATCAGAATTAATTGGAAATTCTGCAAGTAGAGGCTGATGATGGTTTAGGAGGGTTCTTCTCATGATGGATTAGTCCCAGGGACAATGAAAAACTTACTCTCCAAGGTTTTCCTTGCTGCAGTGGTACATAAGCCCCCATTATCAGCTTCCTCAGTCCAGATCTCATAATCACCAATTATTTTTCATACCATTAAAACACACACATCATTGCCCTCCAGCCTCTGCAACACGTGCTTTTATCAAACCTCCCTGATTTGCACTGGGGCTTAAGTCATTCCTGAGCCCTGCAGTCATGCATGGAGCACAGCCAGGGCTGTCTGAGCCTGTCTATGCCATCAAACCACACAGCCAACACAGTCTGGGGATCCTGTGTCTGCTCTGTAGCCAGCAGTGCATCTTCCCTTATCCTGCCTCTCAGAGTCATTTTTTCCTAATCATTCTTCTAAGTAAAGTTAGCAGCTATGCCCACTTCGGAAACAGTTGTGCTTAGACTAAGAAGCTGTCACAGTGCTGAGAAAGCTGCAGCTTTAACCAGATTTCATCTTTGTGTGTCACTGCTCATGTCAAAGTATAAATGTACTCAGACATAAGAGTTGTCCTGCTTTCATCAAGGGAGCCAGCCTGCCTTTGCCTAGTTCTGCTTGGTTAAGCTTGTTATTTAAATTGTTAAAATTGAGACATCGGCAGTAAATTTCAGAGAAGATATAACAATTATTAGATACAAGCAGGGCTCTTGTACTTGTGAACATATCATGCTCTCCATCCACATGGAATTAGCCACAAATAATTTACAGCAGTTTCTTTAAGAATATCCCCCGTAGTACTTTGATGGCATTAAATCACAGTCATTCCCAACTGGATCATATTTCCAACTTTAAGATAGATTTGATGCTCGTCAGCACTGTGGCTCAGCACTCCAGGGGACTACCTTTTAAACCTGCCAGCTCTTGAAGAACTGAGCTTTGATTCCCAATGCTGCCTCCTGGCTGAGACCTGTGAGGGTCAGTGTCTCTATATGCCATGACAGGCAGTGCAGTCACCCCTTGGAGAGTGAGGAGAGGCAGGATGATGTTTAGGTGACCTTGTGCCACTCAACTTCCACAGGAAAATTACTGACTATAGGACAGAGTAGAGCTCAAATCTGGCTCTGGGAGCTGCAAGCAAGAGGGATCACTGCTGAGGCTGGAAGTTAGAAATGTGTCAGGTGAAAGCTGAAAAAAGAATATCAAAATGGGCCAACGTGTATCTATAAGTAAAATGAGAGACGGGCTAGTCTTTTTAGGGAAACTGATTTTTGTTTTCCATCTAGGTGGATTTCCACATAAGCCTCTCATCCCCTCAGAGGAGATGAACATAAACAGTTGAAAGGTTAAAAAGCAATGGGAATATTGGACTAAAGCTGCCTAAAGCAAGAATGGGAAAGAGGAAGGGCCAGCAGAAGATGCCTATGGAGCTGTTTGTTCCTCTGAAGAAACATCCTGGTTTTCATGGCACATCTGCTGAGTGCCTAAAGGAGCAGGATGCAAACAGATACCTGCAGGTGCTGCAGACAAATACCTGCAGCATGGAAATAGGCAGGGATTTCTAAAGCCCTCCCATGCTTTGTCTTCCAGCAGAGAGCTGCAGCTCTGCTGTGCATTTTTGCAGGAAGCAGAATCATAGAGGGTCCCCCTTCAGACCTGCATGGAACACCCAAGCAGGCAGAGTCCTTGAATAGCAAAGTAGAGGTCACCAGATTTCCCCCTTTTCACAGAGAGAACTGGAAAGGGGATGGAAGCTCTGTATTGTCCTCCCTCCTGCACCATCAGCTCCCTGCTGTGGAGCAGAAGGGGAAGGCTGAGGAGTGATTTGTGCTAGGAGAAGACCAGGGCCACACTATATCTTCTTTGAAACACCTGTTAAAAGAGGGATCAATACATGGCGGCTAGAGTTACAGTTTGGCTTCTGCCCTTTACTCACAGTGGTGTGAAGGCTCCAATGTAAGCTTCTAGAAATAAGGGACAGAAATAATATTCCCATTGAATCCCAAGAGACTTTTGTTGTAAGATTTAACAGACACAGGTCTGTGAACACTGGAAGGTGGCTGGAAGGCCCTGGAGAGGGAGAAATGAAAAGGTTGGTCAGTAAGTCCTATGTTGTTGGTTTTATAGAGATAAATAAAATATTCTTCCCCTGGAATTTTCTTTTTATTCAAATGCAGGCAAAAGTTTTGGTGGGTAAGACCTGTAGCTCTGAAGAAAAGGAGAGGAGAGGAGAGGAGAGGAGAGGAGAGGAGAGGAGAGGAGAGGAGAGGAGAGGAGAGGAGAGGAGAGGAGAGGAGAGGAGAGGAGAGGAGAGGAGAGGAGAGGAGAGGAGAGGAGAGGAGAGGAGGGAGAGGAGAGGAGAGGAGAGGAGAGGAGAGGAGAGGAGAGGAGAGGAGAGGAGAGGAGAGGAGAGGAGAGGAGAGGAGAGGAGAGGAGAGGAGAGGAGAGGAGAGGAGAGGAGAGGAGAGGAGAGGAGAGGAGAGGAGAGGAGAGGAGAGGAGAGGAGAGGAGAGGAGAGGAGAGGAGCGTGCTTGGATTCAGTAACTCACTTTGTGCCCGGGTAGTGCCTGGCAGTACATAGTCCCATCTCATTTTTACAGAAGCAACCTTGCACATAGTCATGCATATTAAGTGACTAACCATGTCTTTATGGGGCAGGTGGCTGTTCCTGCTTGAAGCCAAAAACCCAAGGACTCATATTTCTGCTCAAACAGAACTTCTGCAGTTCATCCAATGCCCTGGTGGCAGACTGCTGTGTGATTTGTCTGGTGCATCCAGTGTGTCTGACCACCTTGCTGTTATTGTGCAAGTACAGACCAGCTGGTCAGCTCATCCACAACAGATTGACCCATCCTTGATCCATCAGATATACCACTCATCCTAGTGCCAGCCTGTGCTTGCCATCTCTGTCTTGCCCAGTAGACCCAGCTGCACTGAGCCTCAGCACAACTGCATTTCTGAGCACATCTTGATATATCAGGAGATGCAATCACATGAGAATTGCATATTACAGGTTAGGGATGTTAGCTGTAAGGGCAATCTCTGTGTTGACAGAGATGCTGGTGTCCTTGCCAGAGGTGGAAGCAAGGAGGGCAATGAGAGAGCAAATCAAATCAGAGGGAAATTTGCAATCTGGATCTAGAAGGCAAAAACTAAAAGAATCTAGAACTAAAAGGAATCTTTCTTCTCACTCCTGGTAGCACAAATTTTATTCCAGTATATAGGAAATTTTCTGTTTCTTTCTGCAAAGGTTTGAAAGAGAACTATCAGTGAGTAAATAAGGGACTACACAGAGAATAACTACCTTCTGGGGATCTGATATTTGGAGGAACTGGATGCAGAGAAATGTGGGTGCTGAGAGAGGCCTCCCCAGCATGAGGCACTGACCATACCAGAAGTCAAGACCATGGCAGAAGGAGCCTGGCACTGGTGAGATGTGAGAGCCTGGCACATGGACCGTTCATGTGTCCTGTTCATTCTGGGGCACCTGAGAATGGAACTGTGCAAGTGGACCTGCTATCTTTAGGGCTGTTTCACTCCCTGTGACCAAAATTTGAATCTTTCAGGTGGAGCATTTGAGCTGAACCCAGCAGCTTTCACCAAGTCATATTGCATTACTGTATGCTCTCCCTCCATGAGGTGATTTTCCAGAGGGAGAACCCAAATATCTCCTTTCTGAATGACTTTTGCACCTTGCATAAAAGCAAAAATGTCAAGCCATTTTTTTAAAAAGTCATTCATACAGAAAACACTCATACAAAAATGACCCATACAAGCCTAAATTGTCATTCTCAAGGGTGTGCTGCTAAAAGAGTCTGCAAATGCCATTGGGCTTGGTTTTCATCTTTTCTCTCTCAGTGCGACTATGACACGTGCTGGTATTTGCTTTGTGAGATAACAACAGACGTAGGACATTTCAGGAAATGCAAGGAGACAGCTAACCATAATATCTGCAACATTATCAAAGCCAGCATAATGCTGGTCTGAGCCTAACAGGAAAGCAGCAGTGGTACAAACTGGACACAGCTTTAAAAATGTCATGTCTCGTTATCAGCAATGCAACTAGTCAATCCTTGGTTAAAAGTGGCTGGGAATCTATAGAGGGGATGCAATGCTGCACGCTCCCCAGGTGTGATTCAAGTTTCCTATATGAGGCATCTTCACTTTAAAATATCTTGCTAACTAGGTATGGTTGTTGACAACAGTCCAAAAATCCTGATGGCTGGACAGTGCCTGAATGGAAGAGGAAAGCTTCGCTTTCATTTCTCCTGGCCTGCCTTCCTCAGCATTGTTCTCGAGCAAGCCCCACTGCGCTCCTGCTTCAGCCTGAGCACCAATAAGCACATTTTACAATTGTTTGCTGGGTTCAAAACACTTGAAACATTTCAAAGCACCTGACATCCTTTCAAGTTAGCTGCTAAAAAACCGAGTGCAAACAGAATGGGTTTCAGAGAAGCTCTGTCAATCAGCGCTCAATCTGTATGTTCTCCGAGACATTCCTTATCCTGGCTGATTTATTTCATATTAAAAGGGCTGTCAATCTGTATCACAAGAACAGGTTGAAAAAAAAATGAGTGATGTCTGTGACTTTTTTTTGTTTATTTAAAATGATATTCCCCCCCTCCTTCATTCCCCCTTCCCTTTCTCTCTCACCCACCCCCACATCTATTTTTCTCTGCAGGTACGGTATGACTCTTATATACCACACACATTAAAATTAGAAATATATTTTGCAAAGCTGTGGCAGACCTTTCTTTTTTTTATCCATCAAATACATCCCTTTTACCATCTGATAGCTTGGCAACAGGATCATCTCTCTTTCAGTTAAAATAAATGGGCCAGTAAACTGGTGGAATATTCACTGTGCTGAAAAGATTTTACACTAGTTAATGCACACTGTGTGTTGTGGGTTTCATTAGAGCAGAATACTAATGATACACTGCATGTCTCCCCACGGTACCACTTTATTGTACCAGCTGTATTATTGTTTTATATTAATATATTGATTATTGTCATCTTTTCTCATGTGTGTGTTTCATCTCCTAACTTTTTCCTCCTGGCATTGCTTACCTACTGCATTTGGCAATTGTTTTCAATATCACATTTTTGGAATGAATGTTGATATTTATATGATTTCTTTTTGTTTTCCCCCATGTCTCCAAAGTAATTAATTTCCCTTGTTTGCTGCACAGATGTTGATATATTTTTCAGTGAAACTTGATAAAGAATGACACCTTCACATGCAGGTATAGAGGAAAATAGGATAAAAGCCTTGGCATCTAAGATTACAAGGTAGTATCTACAAGGTGGGGTATCTAAACTCTCTGAAGACCAATCCTTGGGGTTGGACAGAGGTGGGGAAAGATCTGATTCCTGGATCTTTTTCAGTTCGTTTGACTGCTGAACTCATAGATCTTGTTTGCTGTAGCTGTGAGATGACCCTTGCACCTGGGCTGAGTGACTGTTTTGTTCGTCTGAGAAGAGGAGAGGTGAAAGCTGGATTATCTGAAAGAATTTGTGATTTACCAATACTTGGAATGTAAAGGCACCATCATTTTGATCTGTGCCAATTCAGCAGGTAACACCATGGGGCCTGGTCCAGGTCTGCAGCTGGAAGGCACTATGGCAATATAGGCAGCAAAGAGGAGTAACACACTAGTAAACCCACCATAATGTAGCTTTTTATGTCCTGTGCCTGAGAAACAATGAATTCTCACAGCATTTTTTAAGGTGTCATAATACATCACTGTCATGACTTTCTCACAGAGAGCTTGCTGATGATGGTAAATCTGTGAGTCACCTGAACACACCACTGCTAGTGCCAGAGAGAAGAAAGAGGAGGTCTGACAACTGACCCATTGCTGTAGGAAGTTACTCAACATCCACTTTTCCCCTCAAAATAGTGACTTGATTGGCTGATTGGGACACCCAAGGAGTCCTGTGAGCTTGGACTGGGCACAGGAGGATACAGAGCCTTAAAGGCTCCAGGAAAGAAAGATGATTTGGCAGAAGATGTGACAATGTGGCCAGGTGATTCATGTGTTGAACAGCCAGTGCATGGACCTGCCCTCTCCAGGTGTGCCTGAGGTGCTGCCAGCTGTGGCTAGTCTGTGAGCCTGACAGCTGCAAAGTGCCCTTGCTATTCCTGCCCCAGCTTGTGGTGTGGGAAAGTTTTGGTATCTCCTCCTGACAAAACAGTGTGGATCAACCCTCTGCTGCCCACAGCAGAGCTGTGTGCACGTGAAGGGTCTGCACAGTGACAGACACGGCCAGAGTGTTGTTTGTCCTGCTGCCCAGGAGTGAAGGTGATAAGCATTAATTCATAAACACTGGTACGGATATGAAAAATCTGCATTTGAAGAGAAGACACCAAATTTCTGTGTGAATCAGGTGACAGTGCTGGGTTTCGTGGCCACAGAAGGACCAGGCTGCTGAGCTGGTGTCTGTAGCACTTAGCATCCTTCCACCAGCACAGTACCCCCCATGCTGGAAAATCAACATGCATTTGTAAGGCCTGCTGCTGAGGTACAAGACACGTGTAGACAATATGTAAGTGCAGTAATAAGAGGACTTTGTAAATTCAACAGCAATTAAGGAAGGAAGATGGAAGCTTTTCCGAGCATAAAATATCAATCAAT